>NC_092123.1:2456120-2790495 GCF_045679555.1 Salvelinus alpinus
TATAAAACACCTGCCCTCTCTCTCTCTCTCTCTCTCTCTCTCTCTCTCTCTCTCTCTCTCTCTCGCTCTCTCTCTCTCTCTCTCTCTCTCTCTCTCTCTCTCTCTCTCTCTCTCTCTCTCTCTCTCTCTCTCTCTCTCTCTCTCTCTCTCTCTCTCTCTCTCTCTCTCTCTCTCTCTCTCTCTCTCTCTCTCTCTCTCTCTCTCTCTCTCTCTCTCTCTCTCTCTCTCTCTCTCTCTCTCTCTCTCTCTCTCTCTCTCTCTCTCTCTCTCTCTCTCTCTCTCTCTCTCTCTCTCTCTCTCTCTCTCTCTCTCTCTCTCTCTCTCTCTCTCTCTCTCTCTCTCTCTCTCTCTCTCTCTCTCTCTCTCTCTCTCTCTCTCTCTCTCTCTCTCTCTCTCTCTCTCTCTCTCTCTCTCTCTCTCTCTCTCTCTCTCACACACACACATATATATTTTCTTTCCTCATAAGTTGAAGAAACACCATGACCTTGAGCCAAATCCCCTTGAAATGAAAAATGACACGGCCAGCTATTAATCTTTCGGACAGTTGTATGTGTTTAGCTGAAACGTCCCATAAAGGTGGAACCACTGTGACAATATGAGCATGCTGATCTGAGAGCTGATCTTCAGATGTTAGATTGCAGTCAGTTGAGCTTGGAAGTGATAATCACAATGATCAGATAAAGACAAATACTGTTCACAGATCAGGGCTTACATGTACCTACAGTATATAAGGGAGATATAGTGAAGAGACATAAAGAGGGATGATAATGTTTAGATTGTTGAGAGGGGAATATTTCTCTGCCAGTCAGTACATCCCTCATCCACTCGCTATTGCTGCGTGCCTCCCTGTTCTACACAGGTAAATAAAGACAGAATCACCAGCCCTTCCAAACACATGAAAGCAAAAAGGAGAGGTAAATAAATAAAAAAATTCCGACTGTGTCACATGGAGATTTGGTTTCTGTTTCGATTAATCACGCGCCGTCATTATCGTTTGATAGGGAGGGAAAGAAGCAAATGCATTTGTCTCAAAGGGGGCACATTTAATCCAATTGAAATTGACGGCACTATTCCGGCTGATTAAATTACCTTGGAATCTGCGTTATCTTTTCATCCCCACAAAGTATCGCAGGCGAAGTAAGTGCCACATCTAATAGATATTGATTGGATTCTCTTTATTAGTTTCTATTTGCAGATGAGATGAAACTGTTGTCTCTGAGGGCATCTTTCCCAGTAGGATGAGAAAACAATTATGGTGGCCTAGAGGAAGTATAGGAACAAAGACAAGGAGGTAGGGAATAGGAAATAGGAACTCTTGTGTAGGGAGTAGGAAGCATCATTGACATGCTTTTGACTATGTGGAGGCTGTGCAGAGGCTTATAATATGATTAAGGCTATAAGCAGCACTGCTGTGATGATTTGATAAGGGGCCAAAGGTGTAAAGAAGTTTCAGACTAGCTCTTCCTCAAAGCACTCTCCATAGATTGGTTTAGGAGGGCTATTGAATAAAAAACAATGAATTCATTTTTCATTGAAACTCTCTGGTGACAGAAATGTCTGATCTCCCGTGCATAGCTTTCCCAGAAATAACCTGTTATGTTTTCCAAGCTGTTCTGGCTATCTGAAGCCGACACACACAAAGTCTTGTCCTGCCTGTCAACAGCTTCACAGGCATCTGCTGGAGATTTCGCAATCTGTGTGGACAATGGAGGGAGCCTTAGAGGAGATATTAGGAAAATGGAGAGAGATAGGGATGAGGAAAACAAAGAGAGAGTTCAAGCCCTGGGTTATCAGATTACCCTCCTGTGACCCCACAGCAGTTGGGCAAGCGACAACCCCAGCATCACCAAAAAGTGAGTGAGTGAGAGTGAGAGAGAGAGTGAGTGAGAGTGAGTGAGAGAGAGAGAGAGAGAGAGAGAGAGAGAGAGAGAGAGAGAGAGAGAGAGAGAGAGATCCATCTATCGAGTGCCTGTCACCTCAGAGTCTTAAAGCAACAACACACTGACTCTCTAAGATGCAGTCCTTACATGACAAAAGTGAGACAGAAAGGAGTGTTTGATATAATCCTCCCTCCATCCCTCCCTTCCTCCGTTTTCTCCCTCTTTCCTACAGAGCTCCATAGCCCTGCTCAGTACTAAGACGTGTTTGCTGCTGGATTGCATTGAGACCGCCAGCATTGCATCCTGAGATGTACAATAGGTCAGGTGAATAAGAGAGCGAAGTGAAGAGCAGGACGGAGATGGAAGAGATTTGAATAGAGATGAATTGCCTCCCAAATGAGCCACCTAATTCTCCTCCTCCTGTGTTTCAATTATTATTAATGGTATTTAAGAACTCTGTAGATAAAAGTTAAAAACTTGAACGACACCAATCTAAAAGAAGCATCTAAAAGAGCAGGCTTGATGATGTTGTATTGACAAGGCTTATGGAAAGAGCAGTTTGAGAGGATGAGGAGATTGATTTTAATGCAGCGATTGATCACGACGATAAGTATTTTTAATCTCTCCTTCGTGTGTCATGTGTCTTGCATATTGAGACTAGCCTGAGGCGATAGCGAGACGTCGACATCGTATAAGTTCTGCTGAACTCCTACTCTGAAGCACTCTGTATTCTGAACGAATCCTGTCAGTCTTATATCAACATCCCAAATCAAATCATCTGTCAACACGTTGAATAATTCATCAATTAATTAGCTACCTGATTAATTATTTCGAATTACTGCTGAGATCATTAAAGTTTCAGCAGAAATGTATCAAAAGCAACAACAAAGTTTGTTAAAAGCTTATCAATTACAATCTCCCTTTGACAACAATAACAACATCAATGGACGTTAAAAATATTTGTGATGATTGATAAATCCTTTTGAATGCAATACCTCTCAACTAGCCCAGACAACCAGCGGGATCTGATTGTGATCCGACACATGACTGCAGTTTAACACCCATATGTTGTATACTGTACGATTCATAAAGCTAGGACTGCCCAGAGCTATCCCAGGGCTGAGTCTCTAGGCTGGGCTAGTGTAGACTAGAGGAACCCTCCTAGCTGTCCGGATGGGTTAGGTATGCTGCTGTGAACACTGCTGACTCTGTCATGGTCGGGAGAACAGAGGAACACAGCCTTGACCCCTATCAGTCCCACTGAGACAACACCACATAAACACTGTGATTCACCATGGTACAATACTAGACATGGCCTCAAAACAGGATGTTGTAAGCAGCAGGCTTACCTTATAGAATGTCTATTATCACAAGGGGACTTCAGGTCTGGTATTTCTCAATATCTTCTTTGTGGTTTGGGGGAAGGAGTCAGAGGAGACATGGGAGGCATCTGACACATAATACCTTCCTTGTGACATAAGTAACCTATTACTGTTTCTGTCACAAGCGATGTTCTGGGGTCTAACGGCATGCGACTGTAATGTTAAGCAATGGAGTGCTGCTGGCTTTAGGATGGTTTCTGTAATGGAGTTGCCTTGTAATGGAGTTGCCTTGCAACGGTATGCTTCAGTGTGGTACCTGGTCTATTTAGCATCAGTGGTGGTCTGAATCACCCTCTTTATGAACCCCATTAGGTATTTATGGTGGTCACCTCCACGGGCACGACCGCCTCGCCACGCACAATCAAATAAAGCAGGGCTGCCTCGTCTGAGGCGGTGGGAGGCGCTAACCATAAATACGAGTCCGCTACTTTCCAATGCATTAAAAAGAACGGAGTTGGAGGAGGAGGAGGGTGGGTGGAATAGGCCTAGCTCACAGCCCATCTCCATCACATCTAACAGAATGGGTTCATTCTGCACTTTAAAGAGTTCATTTATCACAGGAGAATTCCTCCGTTTCCTTGGGTGTCACAATTATCTGTCAGAGTCTCACTGCACTCCTCCTAGTCTCTGGCTGATGTATGCGGCCCATTTAAATCACATCCATCTGTTATGTATGACAGAGCATCAATTCACATACGGCTGAATCCTGTCTATCCACCACGGCAAGGGCAGTCTCTTAAGGAAGAATTCAATATTAATGTCATGTTTTTCATTTTGCTGGTTGATGGTTTGCAAATGGCGTCTCGGTCTTGGACGAAATGAAATGGGGTAAATACTATTATGCAAATAGTTCCTGCTGTTGAAGTGGCAATAAAGGATGTGACGCATTCAGAGCCATCTTTAAGATTGTCATCTAATGACTTGTAGGAAAGTGAATGTGGGGTTGTCCAACTACATGGATAGAGGGACAGAGAGCGAAAGAGACAGAGATAGATAGAGACAGAGATAGAGACAGAGACAGAGATAGAGACAGAGACAGAGATAGAGACAGAGACAGAGACAGAGACAGAGACAGAGATAGACAGAGACAGAGACAGAGATAGAGATAGAGACAGAGACAGAGATAGAGATAGAGACAGAGACAGAGACAGAGACAGAGACAGAGATAGAGACAGAGACAGAGACAGAGACAGAGACAGAGACAGAGATAGAGATAGAGATAGAGACAGAGACAGAGATAGAGACAGAGATAGAGATAGAGACAGACAGAGATAGAGACAGAGACAGAGAAAGAGATAGCGACAGAGATAGAGACAGAGATAGAGACAGAGATAGATAGAGAGAGAGACAGAGATAGCGAAAGAGACAGAGATAGAGAAAGAGATAGCGACAGAGATAGAGACAGAGATAGAGACAGAGACAGAGATAGAGACAGAGATAGAGAAAGCAGTTTTTTAGATGCAGACAGGCTTGTGGTGTAGAGAACAGAAAGAGAGGGAATGAATGAATGTCAACCGAGCAGTATGAGTCAGAGTTGATTCAGTATGAGTCAGAGTTGATTCAGTATGAGTCAGAGTTGACTCAGTATGAGTCAGAGTTGACTCAGTATGAGTCAGAGTTGATTGTATGCTTAGATGACATGTCTTTAGTGAGCGGTGAATATTAAGTTTTTATCCTCTAACTATTGGACTACTGAATGTTCAAAGCAGTCAGGATGTCCATGAACGGCGTATTGCATTAGCTTTAGGGATTACATGTCAACAGGATGTCTTACAAATATAAGATATGTCTGAGGCAATGTCTGCATGCGATTTGATGTGATATATTCAAAGCCTGACTTCACAAATCGTCTTGGGGCAAATATAAAGTGTTGTCTGAAAAACGAGGCAGACAAAATCCCTCCCCTAAAAACTGCAGTGACGGGCATGATATTATCGTTGTGGTTCAATGGAGTAAAAGATAGCAGACACAAGAACACAAACCCAGCTTTCCTCTCTTGAAGTATTCCGATTGATCTGATTTGCAGGGAGGGCAATTCAAATTCAATCCCAAAACATTCCAATCCAAACAAATTGACTTTTGTTTCATGCATATTTATCACACTTTTAAAATCCAGCAACTGTAACAAAGATGAATAACATGTGGGAGGATCATAGAGGCACTGCATCAAATCCTGACCTTTAAGTCAGTTCTAAGTAATAAGAAAATGTCACCAACTGCCAAATACACTGTACCCTCTCCAGAGTACAAGACCGTGTCAATAGATGTTTGGAACTACCCGGCACTGAGGATTGAGTTGGGTTATTTACCCATGTGGTGGAGTATTGCTTTGGTATGTGTAAGCCTACATGCACGCACCGACAGGCCTGCTCACATAGAGCACGGTACGCTGCTTTGCAAGACAGTTCCAGAGGAGATAGCTTTTGATTGGCAGATGTGGGAAAAAAACGTTAGATTTTAAATTCCGCATAATCAACTCATTTTTCTGCTTCATCACAGTGTGCGTGGGGGAGCTTGTCTCCTAGGAGACTGGCACTAGAATAAAAATGTCTCGTTCTTCGATCATTTCTATTTCAAGGCTTTTCCTCAGCACTCACAACAAGTGATCTGCACTCACCCACTCAGAAAAGCAGGTCAACAGCATCCCCGGCCCCCCTTCCTGTGTGTATGCTCCCATACACACAGACCACAGGCTCAACAAGAAACAGTGTACAATGAGTACCCTAGATAACTTCTCCCTATTAGATCCACCAACGCCCTCCGTGAAACAGACGCACAAAATCCCTATGCATATTCCTCCCACTGAACAACACCAACCAACAGCACCCACTCCATAATCCCATTGTATATTCAGAGATCATTTTGTGACACAATAGCATCACTGAAAATAAAAACGATTGTGTGCCCAGCTGCTTTCAGTGAGCCCTCATCTGAAGGAGCCCTTTGCTACCACGGCAGATGGTACATGCTGCCCTCAGATTGGTACCATATTTTTTTTTAACTTGGGTCGCAAATTTTTATGTGGTTCAGTTTTTTACTTAAATGCACTTTGAATGTGATAAAAGTCTACTAAGAAACTTGTATCTCTTTATTTTCCAATTTGTTTTACCAATGGCCTAGAGTCTATTGCGATAAACACACAAATGAATCCACTTCAAAGACTCACCAGAACTACCGTACTATCTGTCAACACAGCAGTTTGTCTTCCCTGTCTGTCTGATGCCTCCTTGGCTCCCACATGTCTTCCATTACCACAGTATGTTATTCCCAATTGTTCCGTTTATTGCACAACACTGCAAATATAACTACAATCTATGGAACACAAAATGAGTCATGTAGTGAATGTATCACCCGTGAGTCATTTAATAGAAAACCATCAGCTAAATGGCCATTCTACTGAACAATCTCTGGGAATGAAGGCAACATGTGGCTAAGTGGATCCATTTAGAATAGAGCAAGCCATCAAAACACCATTTATCTACAGTATTAAAAGTCCAATTACATTTCAAGGGGTTTCAAGTTGAACACAAGTTAACCAAATAGATTTTCAACCAGAACAGCATCTGGGAATACTCCTATTGTGAGGAAAACGGTTAGGACATAGAGATGTGTCTGTCCCCAAAGATGTCATGACAATATTGTGAGAACACTGTAAATGTTTTACCACAGTGTGTCTTTGTGTGTTCAACATATATACTGTTGAGAATCCCTTTTGTTCTATATAGAATCTACCTAACTCCCCAGAGGCTCCTAGCAGCTCCCAGGAGCCATGATGGTAAACTTGTGTTTCAAAGTGTTCTCACCTCCGCCACACACACACACCTGTCTGCATCTGACAAACCTGCTCTCACAGATAGGAAGAACCAATTACTGGAGCTCTATTCTTACATATCACACACACACACACACACACACACACACACACACACACACACACACACACACACACACACACACACACACACACACACACACACACACACACACACACACACACACACACACACACACACACACACACACACACACACACACACACACACAGCTCCCCATGTGACCTACTTTTTGTGTGTATGTACTGATATGTATGTGTAACTGATAAATGCACATAAACACATGTTTTTAAATGTCTGTAATGTATGTGTCGGACCCAAGTAAGACTAGCTGTCGCCAATGGCGTCAGCTAATGGGGAGCCTAATTGAAAACCCAAAACACACACACACACGTTTTTAAATGTCTGTAATGTATGTGTCGGACCCAAGTAAGACTATGGCGTCGGCTAATGGGGAGCCTAATTGAAAAATCAAACACACACACACGCCTCTACAGATGAGCAAATGTAAATCTTGAGTATTCAGTCGAGTAGTTCAGAGTCATAGCACGAAGGCGTTTCTCTGAGTAGTTCAGAGTCATAGCACGAAGGCATTTCTCTGAGTAGTTCAGAGTCATAGCATGAAGGCGTTTCTCTGAGTAGTTCAGAGTCATAGCACGAAGGCGTTTCTCTGAGTAGTTCAGAGTCATAGCACGAAGGCGTTTCTCTGAGTAGTTCAGAGTCATAGCACGAAGGCGTTTCTCTGAGTAGTTCAGAGTCATAGCACGAAGGCGTTTCTCTGAGTAGTTGTTCATGGCGTGTTGAGAGCTTTACACAGAGAGTTGTGTTGATAGGCAATCTTAATGAGCGCCGAACATGTTGACAATTCATTACCGGATGCACTGCAACTACAGAGAGGGACTTGGGTAAAGCTGAAGTCATTAATTCAGGTATAAATAGGTATTTGGCAGTCTACTGCATGTATTGAAATAAAACCCATTGAATAATTAAACAATATTATAAACTGCCCTCTTATTAGGATCACACACAATAAATTACAGCATTTTTAAATCCCAAATACGTGGAAAAAAAGAATGCACTCTAAAATGAAACAAGTCTTTAATGTAATGCGGCTTCAAGTAATATAAAATATAACACTCTGCAGTCTGTCTTGTCACAGCACGGCTTAAAGAGCAAAAAAATTATTGCACATCACATACAGATAGAATAACATTCACCTGGGAATGCATGTGGTTAATATCATTACATCGCCATTTGTACAGTCCCATAAGAAATACTGGTGTTCAAGAAATGAAGTCTTTCTCTACATAGTACAATACAAAGGACTCCAAATACATAGTAAGAAAATATGTTTGATCTTTAAAACAATATATTACAACTCAATTGCAGAGGCAAGTATGTCCGTCATGTCACACAGTAGGTCCATTGAACTGTTCTAACAATCTTAGGTCATTCCAATGAACACTCAATCTATGTCTACAGGACGTTGTTACATTGTGAACTTATCATGGTCTTTTCACTATGACAACATCTGTTGCGGTACCAAAACAGTACATCCCACAAATACATCTTTATTAAATATACAAAGACTGGAAATTAAGAGTGGACATTCATTATCAACCTAACTGACAGCAGAACATTTACATAGGTTGTATATCTTGGTATTTCTTATCATCCCTACTACTTCAGTAATGGGGCCAGACTTTTTCTGTAAATTAGCAGCGTTGCCTACATAGATTAGCCTGATTGCATCTGAGCTATTCTGTCCCACTGCTAAGCTTCTACCTCTGTGTTTTAGTGATTTCATCTAATAAACAATATATGGTGCAAATGGCATACTGCATAAATTGCATTGTGGGACATTACTTGATTTTCATAGAGTAAAATAAAGTCATTGAGTAATTTTAATCAAATATATTTCAGAAAATGTATAGAATTATTTTATTTTCTTACCTGTGGCCTTTAAACTCATCAATAGCTAAGGGGGAGAATGCAGGAGTTACAACAGCAGAGAGTAACCTCGGTCTGATAAAGAGGCTTTTAGCAAAGTGTCTCTTGAACTATGCAAACGGCCAGACGGTTATTGTTATAGTACCGTTCCCTCAGGGTCATGTGCTGTACATTGACAAAGAAAAGCAGAGATCGGAAGAGGAGGAAGGGGCAGAGGAGGAGGAAGAGAAGAAGCAATAAAGGAGAAGAAGAAGAAGAATTCCAGACCTCCTCATATTGGCACTAACTGTAGTAGCTGATTAACACTTGAGGTGTTTCTTGCTGGTCATGTCATTCCAGATGCGGTGCATCTCCTCCGGGGAGATCTGGTGGACCGTTACGACCCGTCTGTAGCGGCATAGACTGTAGGCCATCTTCCAGTGGTTGAAGCCACTGTTTTGGAAGGGGTGGATGCCCAGCTTGCGAAGGCACAGCCCCACGTACACATCCTCCAGGTGAAGCAGTCTGGTGTGCAGGGACGTCTTGTAGATGAGCTCGGCCACATCCGCCGAGAACACGTACCCCGTGCCCGAACAGAAAGGCGGGTACTTAGCCTCAGGGTAAAGGTCTCTGGGCATGTACCACTTACTGCGCATGTCTCTGATCGGACCTCCGTTGATGACGTAGCCCGTGAAGTAGCGTCTCCGCGGCTTGGAGGCGGGCTTGAGGAGGTTGTAGACCAGGTTCTCCATGTTGACGAAGATGTCCGAGTCCGTCTTGAGGACGTACTGTGCCTTGGAGCAGAAGGTGGCCACCCAGCGCAAGCCCATCAGGGTCTTGAGGGTGAGGTTGTGGTAGGAATCTATGAAGTCCTCCACCACGACATCGTGGAAGATCTGGCTCTCCTGTTCCACCATCTGGTTGAGCACCGGGTCCGTGTTCCTCCCAAGCAGGAAGAGTGTGAGGACGCGAACGCCATCGCCGAACGTGCTCTCGTCGCCCCACGTCTCTCGAATCGCTTGACGTGCGTCAAACTCCTTGTGGGTGGTGCTGATCAGGATGACTAAGAAAGGTGCCACCGTCTCACACTTCTTGGGCTCGTTGATGACAAAGTCGAAGGCGTGCGGGTTGAGCGGCCGAGTCCGTATATTGCTAAAGGTCACGTTCTTGGTGAGCTTGGTCTTCTGGCGGATGGGGATGGACAGCTGGCCCACGTAAGTGGTGGAGGGACGGGACAGACTCAGGTACCAGAGAGCGCTAGCCCAGCAAACGACCGTCAACAAGTATAAGCAGCTGACCTTTGAAGGCATTTCTGTTTACTTGGTGTGTGTTAGGAGCATTGAGAACGTTGAGAAGGCGGAATCTCCATGGGTGGTCCTCCAGCTACTTCCAGCGGTGCAGCATGATGCTGCCTCCACGAGACGCTTGACATTAATTCAATACCCTCGACTGCTTTAATACAGCCTAGCGGTGGGATTCTGGTTGAAAAGGAGGGTTGTCGTTTTTCCTCAATGCAGCCATTGTACTATTCCATTCCATTAGAGGTCCCAAGGGTGTTTTCCTTGCATTCTTCTCGCCAGCACTTGATTCTAGACAGAAACAGATAAAAAACAAATTAGTCAAGCCTTAACAAGAATGTTTCATAACTCTTTGGCAAAACTAGAGTGGTTATGAGGAGGGTTAGTATGAGCTTAGAAAAACATACAGAAAGATCCTCTTTGTTTGTTTCCTATAATCCCAGATAACAGATAACTCAACATGTGAGACGATCTCTATTGCTTTAGGTGAGTGAATACTCCTCCAAGCTGGCGGTATGTTTATTGCCTGCTTTTTCTTCTTCTTTAGTTCTGGCTACTTTTTGTTTACAAACACTGTTTATCTCCGCGTGTCCTTCCCTCGCTGCATATGCCGTGTCAAATCAGCAATATCACTCTTACTCTCTGAAAAGTCTCCTCAATAAGAAACACTCCCGAGGGAAATGCTCTGGAACCTCTCTTTATCCTTGCCTTTCTCTCTCTCTCTCTCTCTCTCTCTCTCTCTCTCTCTCTCTCTCTCTCTCTCTCTCTCTCTCTCTCTCTCTCTCTCTCTCTCTCTGTCTCTCTCTCTCTCTATGACGGGACATATTGTTCAGTAATGAGCTCTTCCTCGCTTGGTGGAATAGCATCCAGAGAAATAATGCAACAGTGCTCTGGCGCCATTATTATGAGTTGTATGGCATTCTCATGGGTATATATGTATGCACACACACTGCTTTTTAGAATGGTTTATGACGGAGCAAAATGAATCACAAAATAACCATTGTTTCGCTTCGATGATAAAGACATGATTAAAGAAAGTCAGCTCTGATAAAAAGCCCACCATGCTCAGTGAGTGTTTCCATCACACACAGCAACAGCACTGGTCCTGGATCAAAGTCAAGAGTGCATTTTTCCATCATTACAGTAACAAGAAGTGAGAGGCACTCTACTGGGTTTTACTCAGGGAACATGCACCTGTTGCTTCCAGCAGTGAGACTACTGATTGTGGTGTGGAGTAAAAAAGTGTGTCTTATGGGTGTGTTGATGAAAAACAGATTTCCACCATACGGAAATGTACAGGTAACTGCCAAAATAAAGGAAACGGCAACATAAAGTGTCTTTATAGGGTGTTGGGCCACCATGAGCCAGAACAGCTTCAATGCACCTTGGCATAGATTCTACAAATGTCTGGAACTCTATTGGAAGGATGCGACACCATTCTTCCACAAGAAATTCAATAATTTGGAGTTTTGTTGAAAACGCTGTCTCAGGTGCCGCTCCAGAAACTCCCATAAGAATTCAATTGTGTTGAGATTTGGAGACTGAGATGGCCATGGCACATGGCTTACATAGTTGTCTTGCTTATCAAACCATTCAGTGACCACTCGTGCGCTGTGGATGGGGGCATAGCCATGGTAGCCAAAATATTGACCTGCCCAGAATTTTTATACATGACCCTAAGCATGATGGGATGTTAATTGCTTAATTAACTCAGGATCTACACCTCTGTGGAAGCACCTGCGTTCATTATACTTTGTATCCCTCATTTACACAAGTGTTTCCATTATTTTGGCAGTTACCTGTATGTCGATACCAAAGATTAATCCCACAGTACAGTGGTTCCTCCGAACTTACATCGCGGGATTTAGAGGTACCCAGCATCACGGCTTCATTGCTCCACGCCACCACAAGGGGAGGTAGAGCACTCATTATGCATTTGGGTCCCAAGGTTTTTAAATGACCAATCATATCGAGTGGTTCCAATGAACCACCAAACGTTCCAATGAACCGCCAAATTTCTTGTTAACAAACTATAGTTTTGGCAAGTCGGTTAGGACATCTACTTTGTGCATGACACAAGTCATTTTTCCAACAATTGTTTTTCAGACAGATTATTTCACTTATAATTCACTGTATCACAATTCCAGTGGGTCAGAAGTTTACATACACTAAGTTGACTGTGTCTTAAAGCAGTTTGGAAAATTCCAGAAAATTATATAATGGCTTTAGAAGCTACTGATAGGCTAATTGACATTATTGTGTCAATTGGAGGTTTACCTGTGGATGTATTTCAAGGCCTACCTTCAAACTCAGTGCCTCTTTGCTTGACATCATGGGAAAATCAAAAGAAATCAGCCAAGACCAAAAAAATTGTAGACCTCCACAAGTCTGGTTCATCCTTGGGAGCAATTTCCAAATGCCTGAAGGTACCACGTTCATCTGTACAAACAATAGTACTCAAGTATAAACCCCATGGGACCACGCAGTTGTCATACCGCTGTAAGGGGTGCGTACTGGCGGCAGAGAAGTCAGATGCAGGTGGACAAAAACTGTGTTTCCAAACGGCACAGTTTAATAACAAAAAATCCCACCGGAAAACAGAACAATCAAATAATGGGTACATAACCCGACGCACACCAGGACAGACGTGCGCAAGCACTTACAATAAACAATCCCCGACAAGGACATGAGGGGGAACAGAGGGTTAAATACACAACATGTAATTGATGGGATTGGAACCAGGTGTGATGGAAGACAAGACAAAACCAAAGGAAAATTAAAAGAGGTTCAGCGATGGCTAGAAGGTCGGTGACATCGACCGCCAAACGCCGCCCGAACAAGGAGAGGGACCAACTTCGGCGGAAGTCGTGACAACCGCTCAGGAAGGAGACGCATTCAGTCTCCTAGAGATGAACGTACTTTGATGCGAAAAGTGCAAATCAATCCCAGAACAACAGCAAAGGACCTTGCGAAGATGCTGGAGGAAACAGGTACAAAAGTATCTATATCCACAGTAAAACGAGTCCTATATTGACATAACCAGAAAAGGCGCTCAGCAAGGAAGAAGCCACTGCTCCAAAACCGCCATAAATAAGCCAGACTACGGTTTGCAACTGCACATGGGAACAAAGATCGTACTTTTTGGAGAAATGTCCTCTGGTCTGATGAAACAAAAATATAACTGTTTGGCCATAATGACCATCGTTATGTTTGGAGGAGGCTTGCAAGCCGAAGAACACCATTCCAACCATGAAGCACGGGGGTTGCAGCATCATGCTGTGGGGGTGCTTTGCTGCAGGAGGGATTGGTGCACTTCACAAAATAGATGGCATCATGAGGATGGAAAATTTATGTGGATATATTGAAGCAACATCTCAAGACATCAGTCAGGAAGTTAAAGCTTGGTCGCAAATGGGTCTTCCAAATGGACAATGACACCAATCATACTTCCAAAGTTGTGGCAAAATGGCTTAAGGACAACAAAGTCAAGGTATTGGAGTGGCCATCACAAAGCCCTGACCACAATCCTATAGAAAATTTGTGGGCAGAACTGAAAAAGCGTGTGCGAGCAAAGAGGCCTACACACCTGACTCAGTTACACCAGCTCTGTCAGGAGGAATGGGCCAAAATTCACCCAACTTATTGGGGAAAGCTTGTGGAAGGCTACCCAAAACGTTTGACCCAAGTTAATCAATTTAAAGGCAATACTAATTGAGTGTATGTAAACGTCTGACCCACTGGGAATGTGATGAAAGAAAGAAAAGCTGAAATACTATTATTCTGACATTTCACATTCTTAAAATAAAGTGGTGATCCTGACTGAGCTAAGACATGGAACGTTTTGCTAGGCTTGAATGTCAGGAATTGTGAAAAACTGAGTTTAAATGAATTTGGCTAAGGTGCATGTAAACTTCCGACTTCAACTGTAGCTCAGATTTGAAAAGAATGCCGTCTTGAAATTTGTGGAGTGGTTGAAAAACGAGTGTTAATGACTCCAACCTAAGTGTATGTAAACTTACGACTTCAACTGTATATATATACTGTATATATATATAAATTAGTCATGACTCCCGAGTAGCGCAGCGGTCTAAGGCACTGCATCTCGGTGCAAGATGCTTTACTACAGTTCTTGGTTTGAATTCAGGCTGTAACACATCCAACCGTGATTGGGAGTGCCATAGGGCGGCGCACAAATGGCCCTGCGTCATCCGGATTTGGCTGAGGTAGGCCGTAATTGTAAATAAGAATTTGTTCGTACCTGACTTGCCTAGTTAAATAAAGGTTCAATTTAAAAATCAACTGGGGGAAACCGCAGCGCAATCAATAGGAGGTGAACAGTGGCTGGTGCTGAAAATATAGCTGACTTGTTATGCAAGTGTTGCACACCAACAGATGGAGGAAACCTACAGCAGTCGAGCAAATCATTTCAACAAAAATCTTTATTTTAATTTGACTTTACAAACAACAAGAGGGCTTAGTTGGAGTCTATTTCTTCGGAGCCTAGACCTATATAAAATAACTTAACTGGCTGAGGTAGGCTCTGAGCCTAAACAGCCTAATAGAAGTAGGATTTTTATTAGGCCTACTTACAATTGCAACTGGTCAAAAATGTAGCATCCTACATAAAATAATAATTTAAAGAAAAAAAGTCTGCACGTTCGAACTAAAACAATGTAACGAATAATTAAAAGTGCACATTTGTAAATCCCAAACTCTAAAAGTCATTGGAAAGGTAGATACAAAAATAATGTGTGGCATTGTGGTAGTCCATCATGCAAATGTTTGCTATTGGCAGGACAATATACTTTTTATAGCCCGGCTACTGTTGTGAAAATCCCTCAACTTGCAATGTATTCGATGCCTAAGTACTCTAAAGTGTTACATTTCTAACTCAAAACAGCAGTACAGTATTTCTTCATCAACATCTTTATGCTTTCGTTAATAAAATAAAATAACAAGAAAAAAGACATTCAAATGCAGATGTTTATATTAACTACATTTTAGTCACACTTCCACCCAGCTCCACGACCACAGGTAAAACCTTGCTTTCTCTAGCCAAAACATCTTGATGGCCTTGACCAGTTCATCTTTGCCTGTCGGCTTGGCAGAGTTACAGATGAATGTATTCAGTTGATGCCTAACAACTTCGGTCGGGTTTAAATCAGGAGACCTACATGTAGAGATGAAAAAATATATATTTTTAGATATACTGTAGGCCTACAGAAGGTCTTGTAGGTCTTTTATTTACTTATTTTTATTGAACCTTTATTTTACGACATAAAGGTCTACTTCCTCTGCTGGCGTCTTGACCCAGTTTTTGCCCTCATTTGCAATGCAAACCCGGGTGGCAGTGTGTTTTGGGTCATTGTCTGCATTTGGAGAAGAAAAAAATACATTTGGCCTAACAGCTAAAATTAGGTACAATAATAGAAATATACATGTAAATAGGCCTAAACCTAACAAAATATTGCTATAATCCTACCATGAAAGAAACGATGTGTACCCAGAAACACCTCTCTGACATAGGATCCAGCATATCTCTTTGATGTTTTCTTCCTCAAAGAAATCTTGAGCCATTATACCTGAAAAAGGAGGCAAGAGTGAATTATTGTGGAACACATAACAGTCCGTGTGGTGTAGGCTACAATATTTTAAGTACCTTTTGCTTTGTAAATAGCCAAACTTACCATCAAAAATCAAATATAGGCCTGGTCCCTGGCGAGAAATTGCCCCCCACACATGGAGTTTGAGGGGATGCTTGGGACTCAATGGCCACGGTTGATTCGTCTGTGAAGATGGCATTGTTGAATGTCTCGCCAGCTTTTTTCCATGCCTGGACCTGTAGGACGCGAAGTTCTTTGTTTGTCAGACGAATCATTGGGTCGAAACTACAGAACAGTACAAAACAAGCGAACACACATGCTTAATGTTCTGATAATTAAAAAAATAAATATATATAACATTTCTTACCGAGCCTTTCCATAAGTCCACACAAGTTTCTTCAACTGTCTTCTGACTGTGATCAGAGTGATGTTGATGTCGTGCCGTGATGCCAGCAGATTACAGATTGCCTTTGTCGATTGCTCATCATCTTCATGAATATAAGAAAGTGATGTCTGCTAAATAATCAAGTTAGGTTTCTCCAGAAATAAATAATTCTAAATAACAAACTGGCTTTATTTACAAATTAGTGAGAATGTCTCACCCCATGTTCAAGAATTGCCTTTTTCTCGCTCACTCTAGGTTAAATGAAAACGAAATCTCCAAAATATTGTTACTTTTTAAACAAAGCGATTACTATTACTACCATTTCGAATCCCACCGTACCTTCGTAGATATTCTCAGATATTCTCACAGATTCTAAAGAAAAATTGCCCCATAGATATTAATGTAGAGTCCTCCAATCCTCTAAATGTAAATATTGGCGGAGAGTCATGTCATTGATTTATTTTCTTCTCGATATACTGTAGGCCTACCATAGGCGAAATGAGTCTCACTAGTGTTGAGTAATGTGCTGTTAAAAATGGTGTAGGTCTTATTTATTTAAAGAGCATATAAAAGTTAGAAGCAAAAGCCTACAACTATTTTAGCACCGTTACGCGCTGCTCTGAGGCAAGCATGGGGACTGGTCTTGATAAATCAATGAGATTTTTATTTTCAGTTAATCTCAGTTTGGGTATTGGTTAGACAAGAATTAGAAAATTAAAGTGCAGAAATGTTATGCTCTTGGTGTAACCTTTATTTAACTAGGCAAGTCAGTTAAGAACAAATTCTTATTTACAAGGACAGCCTACTCCTTCCTCGTGCCCTGCTGGGATTCTTTAGCTAAATAGCCCAGTACTGTACCGTCACGTTGTACCGCGCCATAATTTCGGTTCCAGCAAGTACTGGGTGTGTCCAAAAGTTTGGACACACCTACTCATTCCAGGATTTTTCTATACTTTTACTATTTTCTACATTGTAGAATAATAGTGAAAACATCACAACTATGAAATAGCACATATGGAACCAGTTAAGAACAAATTCTTATTTACAAGAACAGCCTACTCCTTCCTCCCCACCGGGGATTTGAACCCCGGTCTCCCGCGTGCCCCACATTCTGTAGTACAGACATGGCCTGCTCTCCCTTATGTAAGGAAACAAGCACTTTCCCATGTTTACTACAGTATGTATTGCAGACTGCACAGTAGCCTAATAAACAAACAAACACATTTCGTTAATAAAATAATGATAAAAAAATACTCTTTCAAAATGCAGATGTTGATTTAGTTATGGATCCATAACGAATTACTACGGGAATAAATATCACTGATTTACAGAAATATTGGAACAAAGTTGACTAAAGAAGGCAAACAATTTAGAATCCTACAATCCTGTAGCCTATTCCCGACCGTCACATTGTACAACGCCATATTTTCCATTCCATCCTAACGGAAAGCCTGAGGGTTTCGTTTTTCATTTTTCTCTGAATAGAAACACCATTATATTAATCAAATTAATTAAGCCAAATTTCTTAAAATCATTCCCATATACTATGTTATTACAAAAAAGGTTTTCAATTCTCTGGTAATGCCAATACTAATGATAATGCAATATGACATCTAACTAACATACTAACTAATGCTTCTCAAAGATGCCCTCTGGTGGTCAAACTAGCAATAACTTGCAGTAAAAGAAAAAATGGCTGACAATTAAATGACGTGCCACAGAATGCTGCGGCACTATGACGCAACTTTTAAAGGAGGAACCACTGTATGTGTCCCTTTTATTTGTCACAAAGATAATCTTTCGGATAATGCAATATGACATCTGTGCATCAACATAGGTGAATATTTATATTACTGTATCCAAAGGATTATCTTTCTGACAAATAAAATGTTCAGAGGGCTGAAATCTATGTCTTTTGGGAATGAACATAGTTTTGGCATAGTTGAATGCTGTGTTGCGTGATCAAAGGAAAGTCCTGTGGATATCCCACAAATGTCATTTTGAGTGAGATGCTCAAAATGGTGAGATACTATCATGATTTTTTGGATTAGCTTGACATCACAGTTCTGGAGTTGTGGTCCTGCCTTATCTGTCACACTTTGAGAGTGGACACTATTACATCTAATCATATTCTTTATCCCATCTCTTTCAGTGGCAGAATGATCTATTCTATGTCCTCACATTTTCCATCCTCCCACCACTTTTCACTGGGAGTTCAATCCATCTCATCATGTTTCCCTACCTCTCCTCTCTTCTCAATCATTCCTCCTCCATCTCTGTTTATCACTCTCTCCCTCTCTCTTTCCCCATTGTTCGCCATAATTTCTCCTCCATCCCTTTCTCTCCCCTCATTCTCCATCATTCTTCTCTTTCTATCACTCACCCTCGCACTCCTTTTTCTCAGTGATACTGTTGATCCCTCTCCCCATGCTCTGCTGGGTCTTAGACACCCACTGAAAACACACTACCTTACTGGCAGCTTTTTTACGCCACCCACTATAAACCATTCAATCTCTATGGACACCTCTGGCTGCTTCCTCTCATCTATCTCTCTATTCCCCTCTCTCTTTTAGTCTATCTCCGCTACTAAATCATCTGCCCTTCTTCGTCCCGTTCACGCTATTATTTCAGTCTCTGAGCGAGAGAGCAATAGAGGGAGACATTTTGCTCGCTTTACATCAGTCATTTCCTTGGGATTGTACTGTACAATTCCTTTAATTATTCTCTCTTAGGCTGATTATTTGTGCTGGAGATCCCAGTGTCAGCTGATTCTGTTAAATGGTACAGGGAAAGTAGTACTAGAAACCTCAGCTCTTTCCATGACAGATGGACGTACTATTTCCTCACCATCTTAAATAAGCATGCCCCTTTCAAAAAATGTAGAACTAAGAACAGATATAGCCCTTGGTTCACTCCAGACCTGACTGCCCTTTGACCAGCACAAAAACATCCTGTGGCGGACTGCAATAGCATCGAATAGTCCCTGCGATATGCAACTGTTCAGGGAAGTCAGGAACCAATACACACAGTCAGTCAGGAAAGCAAAGGCTAGCTTTTCCAAACAGAAATTTGCATCCTGTAGCTCTAACTCCAAAAATGTTGGGACACTGTAAAGTCCATGGAGAACAAGAACACCTCCTCCCAGCTGCCCACTGCACTGAGGCTAGATGACACGGTCACCACCGATAAATCCATGATAATCGAAAATTTCAATAAGCATTTCTCTACGGCTGGCCATGCTTTCCTCCTGGCTACCCCAACCCCGGCCAACAGCTCCGCACCCCCCGCAGCTAATTGCCCGAGCCTCCCCAGCTTCTCCTTCACCCAAATCCAGATCGCAGATGTTCTGAAAGAGCTGCAAAATCTGGATCCCTACAAATCAGCTGGGCTAGACAATATGGACCCTCTCTTTCTAAAATGATCCGTCGCCATTGTTGTAACCCCTATTACCAGTCTGTTCAACCTCTCTTTCGTATCGTCCGAGATCCCTAAAGATTGGAAAGCTGCCGCGGTCATCCCCCTTACTCTAGACCCAAACTGTTATAGACCTATATCCATCCTGCCCTGCCTTTCTAAAGTCTTTGAAAGCCAAGTTAATCAACAGATCACTAACCATTTCGAATCCCACCGTACCTTCTCCGCTGTGCAGTCTGGTTTCCGAGCTGGTCATGGGTGCACCTCAGCCACGCTCAAGGTACTAAACGATATCATAACCACCATCGATAAAAGACAGTATTGTGCAGCCGTCTTCATCGACCTGGCCAAGGCTTTCGACTCTGTCAATCACCGCATTCTTATCTGCATTCTTATCGGCTACTTCGCAGACAGAGTTCAGTGTGTCAAATCGGAGGGCCTGTTGTCCGGACCTCTGGCAGTCTCTATGGGGGTACCACAGGGTTCAATTCTCGGGCCGACTCTTTTCTCTGTATATATCAATGATGTCGCTCTTACTTCTGGTGATTCTCTGATCCACCTCTACGCAGACGACATCATTCTGTATACATCTGGCCCTTCCTTGGACACTGTGTTAACTAACCTCCAAACAAGCTTCAATGCCATACAACACTCCTTCCGTGGCCTCCAACTGCTCTTAAACGCTAGCAAAACCAAATGCATGCTTTTCAACCGTTCACTGCCCGCACCCGCCCGCCCGACTAGCATCACTACTCTGGACGGTTTGGACCTAGAATACGTGGACAACTACAAATACCTAGGTGTCTGGCTAGATTGTAAACTCTCCTTCCAGACTCATATCCAACATCTCCAATCCAAAATCAAATCTAGAATCGGCTTTCTATTTCGCAACAAAGCCTCCTTCACTCACACCGCCAAACTTACCCTAGTAAAACTGACTATCCTACCGATCCTCGACTTCGGCGATTTCATCTACAAAATAGCTTCCAAAACTCTACTCAGCAAATTGGATGTAGTCTATCACAGTGCCATCCGTTTTGTTACCAAAGCGCCTTATACCACCCACCACTGCGACCTGTATGCTCTAGTCGGCTGGCCCTCGCTACATATTCATCGCCAGAGCCACTGGCTCCAGGTCATCTATAAGTCTATGCTAGGTAAAGCTCCGCCTTATCTCAGCTCACTGGTCACGATAACAACACCCACCCGTAGCACGCGCTCCAGCAGGTATATCTCACTGGTCATCCCCAAAGCCAACACCTCCTTTGGCCGTCTTTCCTGAATTGCAAAAATCGCTGAAGCTGGAGACTTACATTTCCCTCACTAACTTTAAAAATCAGCTATCTGAGCAGCTAACCGATCGCTGCAGCTGTACATAGTCCATCTGTAAATAGCCCACCCAATCTACCTACCCCATCCCCATATTGTTTTTATTTACTTTGCTGCTCTTTTGCACACCAGTATCACTACTTACACACCATCATCTGCTCATCTATCACTCCAGTGTTAATCTGCTAAATTCTAATTACTTTGCTACTATGGCCTATTTATTATTATTGTCTTACCTCCTCATGCCATTTGCACACACTGTATATAGACTTAATTTTTTTGCTATTGTGTTATTGACTGTACGCTTGTTTATTCCATGTGTAACTCTGTGTTGTTGTTTCTGTCACACTGCTTTGCTTTATCTTGGCCAGGTCGCATTTGTAAATGAGAACTTGTTCTCAACTAGTTTACCTGGTTAAATATATATATATATTTTTAAGTATTCATTCTCCCCTCATGTTGAAGTAGGTTCTTTTTTAGAGAGAACACCTTGACCTGCAGATGCTATTTGAATGAACAGGATATCAACAGGATATCATTGCAGTATCATATTCATGTTTTCTCCCTGATCCTGGGATTGCCATAACGGAAACGGAAAAGACAGGCTTTCAACAAAGCTTTGTTTAACTTTTTCTCAACATTCAATTAAAGATGAATAATTTTAACCGAAAATGTAAAAAAAAAAAAAGATCCTTACACTCAATAAAACTTAGTTAAACTTTTTCCCTTCACTCAATGAAGCGTTGTAGAGCTTAATTCACAAATGAAGTATTTGGTATAAATGACAATAGAAGCCTATTAACATCAAGCAACAGCAGTCTTTGACTGATGTGAGCTATTGTATTGGTTGTCATAACAGCAGGAAGCAGACAGTAAAGCCTCGTGTAGAGGGAAAGAGAGAGAGAGAGAGAGAGAAGGGAATGAAGAAAGAAGAAAGAGAGCCACTGTCGTCCCACCACGCCGCAGCCCTGTCACCGCTCCTGACTGACAACTGGCAGACAACAATGCACTCTGGGTAATTGAAAGGAAGTACTGTCTTCACACTGGACTGGGTGGGGGCTGGAGAGATGGGGGAGAAAATGCAATGCATCTGTCTGGATTAAACCATTTAGCTCTAAATCCTCACAAGCACCCCCCTTCCTTGAAGAACACAATTTAGCAGCCTTATAAATCATGGCTCACCCTCTCCTTAGTGTGTGTGTTTTTGTGTTGTTCATTTGTGTGTGTGTGTGTGCGTGTGATAATACACAAGCACTCTGTGTTGATGAAGGCTGGAGCCAGTTAAAGGTATTTTCCTCCCAGAAAGAGTATAATATACTGACTCTGATGCGCCACAACATTAGACCAGCCTGATGGTTACTCACTTCTGAGTAGCCTCTCTTTTTGTCCTAATTAACTGAAGTTGTTAACCGACGTTGTTATTTAAGAGGAAAATGTCCTTGGCTAGAAGGGTGTGATTAGGGACGGACAATTCACAACAAGTGTTCAGGTAGAGGCTATTGTTGAGTAGACTGAGAAAATGGAGTGTTTCAGAGATGGACTTCAGCTCATAAGATGAGAGGAACATGCTGCTTTATAATAAATCATACATCACATCCATCAAATGCCAAACCAAAGGTAGACGTCTCACGCTGCCCTGTCTAATTTACTGATCTATCTCGAGATAAAAGGCGGAAAGGGAGAAAAATACATAACTACCCCCTACAGATGTGATGCCTACCATCTCTTCATGAAAGAAGCTCCCATCTCCCTGTGATTATCAGATGTAACTATATCTGAAAGCAGGGAAAGAACTGTAACATAGAACTGTAATATAGAACTGTAATATAGAACTGTAATATCATTCAATCAAATCAAGGAGTACGAAAGGCAGATTTAAGACTGAAATGGAAATCCCCCTACATCCAAATAGAATATAGAGTATGCCGTTTCAGATATATTGTTAGCCAGACATGAAGTCTTGCTGTCAATGAGGTATGTCTCGGAAAGCTGCTGCTGCAACTTTGGGAAATCTCAAGAGACCCACTTTTCATTCTCTTTGAAATGCAAGCTGTGGAGTCAGTCAGACGGAGGCTGCTTGGGAATGCAGCACTGTGGGCCCCCATAGGCAGCGATACAGTGACATGGATTAATTCAAGGCAGCCTATCAACAGCCACCTTATATCTAAGACTGGACCTAACCCTATAGTAATTACATGGGCAGCAGTGGAGGCTGCTGAGGGGAGGACGGATCATAATAATGTCTAGAACGGAGCGAATTGAATGGCATCAGACACATAGAAACCATGTGTTTGATACCGTTCCACTGATTCCGCTTCAGCCATTACCACGAGCTTGTCCTCCCCAATTAAGGTGCCACCAACCTCCTGTGATGGGCATCTACACATAGGGAGCAGCTGGAGTAAGGGGGAGGGAATTGGGGTGCTCAGTGTCTTGAAATTAAATGAGTGTACTGCAGGTTGGATGGAGCCAGGAGGACATAGTGTAATACATAGTAAACTACACCTTAACACAGAAGCATAGGAGGAATATGAATATGTCACTTTTTGGGGGACCTGACCAAATTCACACAGAAATTTGAGTTATAGATCTGTCATTCCCATTGAAAGCAAGTCTAAGAAGCAGTTCTATGTGCACTATTTCTATGCTTCCCGTTCTTAAGATTCGTTTTTGTGTCTTTTACTTTCAGTTTTGTGCACCAGCTTCAAACAACTGAAAATACAAGATTTACAAGGAGAGTAAATCAGAAATCAACCCATTATGTTTGACATTCTTCCAAGCTTCTCTCATCCACCAATTGGATGTTGCTGTGAATACTGTGAAGATGTCATTCTGCTTTCCTGCTGTTAAATGATGCGTGAAGGTCCTGACGGAGGCTGAATTAATAAGCACTCTCTCACTTTGATTAGTGTTAATTAAAATGGCATTGATAAAGATTCCCAGTATGGTTCTAGCCTTTGTGTATTCTCCTGTTAACAGATATAATTGAATGATTGTTGGTAAGAAATAATTAACTTAAGGCCACACACTTCACTTCTTGGAATAGAGAATAATGCCGAGCTGCTTGGAAGAGGCTCTTAGAGAATGAATGTATGTTCTGCGCAGACACTGTTTCTGTAGGGGCCACCTTAACTATCTCTGGTCTCCTTATCAAATCTGTTAAAGATAAACAGATGCTGGCATTATTGGCACAGACTCTTCATTCAGTACCAACTTGTGAGTACACTATATGTTTTAACTGTGAGTCGCTTTGGATAAGCATTCGCTAAATTACAAATACATTTGAAATTCTGAAGAGGGTTTTGTATGTCGGAGTCAGAGAGACACTGCTACTGTTTGAGGAGGGACGGAGAGAGAGAGACAGAGAGAGAACAAGAGAGTGGACAGCATTAGTAGTCTGTCCATGGCACCAGGACCTGTGCTCTGTCATGAATTGGAAATGACAACTTGATTCATGCCGGTGATATATTTTACCGTAGGACCGGGTGACATTCTTATCATCTAATATCCGAGACTTGCTGTAGCGTTCCAGAGACGCGATGGGATGAAAATACTGGGTCCAGACGAATGAAGTAGAGCGAAAAGCAGGCCTAGAATTCCTAGTTTAGTATAAACATGAGTGGGTAGACCAGCTGTGCATGTGAAATCAAAGAAAATGGAAGGGGGTCTTTAAAACCTGCCGATACACTGTGAAGGAAGTACAGGATGTTTTACTACATCAATAGAGTAAAAGCCTCCAGCTAAACATGTAGGTGACAGAGACCTTCAAAACCCTCTCTCTCAGCTTAGCTATACTGTATATTCTGGAAGTTTGAACTCTTATTACCTGGTATGGTATCGAACACATGGAAACAACGTGTTTGATGTGTTGGATACCGTTCCATTCATTCGCTTCCAGTCATCACTATGAGCCCGTCCTTCCCAATTAAGGTGCGACCGGCCATCTGTGACTGAAACGTTCAGACTTCAAGAAGACAATCACTTTTCTGGCATTGACCTGTAACAGTTGATGGAGTTAGTTAGGGAGAGACAGAGTCCAACTCAGTGTGCCGATTGTTATTCTATTCATTTCTATGAACAATAGAACAGGACAAACAAGAACTGCTGCATTGCACCAGCGGGGCCAATTTGGATACATTATTTTACCCTTTAAAAGAAAGTGAAAATCTGTGCTTATAATTCAAATCAAATCATTTGATCTCAAGAGCCACTCCTGACAAAATGAAAAATACTTATTAGTACAGGCGAAACATTTCAGGAAATAATTGCACTAAGGCTATATTCTAATGTATAAATACACACACACACACACACACGCACACGCACACGCACACACACACACACACACACACACACACACACACACACACACACACACACACACACACACACACACACACACACACACACTACCCTCATCCCCACCCAGCCCTACTCTGACAAACACATATTCTGATTGTTCCAAGACCATTTTGCTTAGATAAACATCTGGAGGCCTGGGTGATGGAGAACTAGCAGCAACCAAAACACGTGTCCAGAAAATACCCCCTCCGGTGCCATTACCAACCCCCTGTGCTGCCCAGTCCAGACACAGCATCACACAAAGAGCTCCACCAATAAATGAATGAATGACATTTTATTTTCATGTGAAATCGTCCTTTCACAGTGAGAATGTATTGGGAATTATCACAGGCACCATCTCAGTGCTCATGGGTAGAGGCAGGCACGCTGCGAGTACCCTGAACATATCCCATTATACAGCACAGCTGAAACACCATATCTGTCCTGATAACATCACAGCTCTGTACAATAGGCTTGCTCTATCTCACACTCTCTTACACACACACACACACACACACACACACACACACACACACACACACACACACACACACACACACACACACACACACACACACACATACACACACACACACACACACACACTCTCTTACACACACACACACACTCTCTTACACACACACGCACACGCACACGCACACACACACACACACACACACACACACACACACACTCGCTCTCTCTTTTTCTCACCACTGCTCCATCTCTGTCTTTTTCACTTTACACACACGCACAAACACGCACACACACTCTCTCTCTCCCTTGCTCCATGTTGGTGCTGGAGGCTGACAGGGGTCCTGTTAGTCGCTCTGATGAACCTGGGAGGGGAGCTGTAGCGGTGTCTGGGCGGTGTTGAGGCGCTGAGCAGGCTTATGGCAATTACCCTGTCTTGTCCTCCTCTCCTCTCCGTGCCAGACCCTGCTGCTGCTGACACAGCCAGGCACAGGGACAGCCAGGCACAGGGACAGGACATGATGCGCCAGCATTTCCTTTCTCACTGCACTACTCCCAGAGAGGGTGCTGAAAAGCTGTATAAGATAGATGCTCTGTGTGAAGATAGATGCTCTGTTACGACAGCAACACATGCACACATACCGTATAAAGTCATGGGTATAATCAATTATATACTGTATTTGTGCATATAATCAATGCACACACACACACAATGGTACACACACTCGTCCCAGTGATATGTCAACCTGAGTTCAATACTTTCTGAGCCATGAGCAGGGTAAAGCATTTCCAGTGACCCTCTCTGGACCTAACCCGACAGTAAACTGTAGCAGATCCAGGCTGCTAACTACCGAGAATGATGCTCCGCTGGTAAGGAGCTGTCGCTGCTACATCTAACTACCCAGCATGGTGCTCTGCTGGTAAGGAGCTGTCGCTGCTACATCTAACTACCCAGCATGGTGCTCCGCTGGTAAGGAGCTGTCGCTGCTACATCTAACTACCCAGCATGGTGCTCCGCTGGTAAGGAGCTGTCGCTGCTACATCTAACTACCCAGCATGGTGCTCTGCTGGTAAGGAGCTGTCGCTGCTACATCTAACTACCCAGCATGGTGCTCTGCTGGTAAGGAGCTGTCGCTGCTACATCTAACTACCCAGCATGGTGCTCCGCTGGTAAGGAGCTGTCGCTGCTACATCTAACTACCCAGCATGGTGCTCTGCTGGTAAGGAGCTGTCGCTGCTACATCTAACTACCCAGCATGGTGCTCCGCTGGTAAGGAGCTGTCGCTGCTACATCTAACTACCCAGCATGGTGCTCTGCTGGTAAGGAGCTGTCGCTGCTACATCTAACTACCCAGCATGGTGCTCCGCTGGTAAGGAGCTGTCGCTGCTACATCTAACTACCCAGCATGGTGCTCTGCTGGTAAGGAGCTGTCGCTGCTACATCTAACTACCCAACATGGTGCTCCGCTGGTAAGGATCTGTCGCTGCTACATCTAACTACCCAGCATGGTGCTCTGCTGGTAAGGAGCTGTCGCTGCTACATCTAACTACCCAGCATGGTGCTCTGCTGGTAAGGAGCTGTCGTTGCTACATCTAACTACCCAACATGGTGCTCTGCTGGTAGGGAGCTGTCGCTGCCTCATCTAACTACTTATTTCCAACCTCTGCAGAGCAGGAGACCATAAATAAATGATTAAACTTGTCAGATCCACTCAAGCCTGATCGTTCAGGAAGTGGCTTGAGAGGAGGTGGTGGTGGAAGCGGGGCAAGGGGGTGGTGGCGGGGGACACCGGAGGATGTCCACAGGTTAGAGGTGGGAGGATTAGATGGAGGGCATGGGTTGGAGGTGGGGAAGGGTGTTACAAATGATATCTGTCTTTTTGAGCGATACAGTGAATCAAGCATACTTTATTTGATCTATTGTATTTTACCCTTATTTTACCAGGTAAGCTGACTGGGAACACATTTACTTTTAAAACAACGACCTAGTGAGTAGCTGCAGGGGAGAGGAGGCACACACACAGACAGATACACACCCCAGAGAAAACATTCGACATTAAGATCCCTGCCCCTCTGCCCACAGGCAAACAGATCTGTATGTGTCCAGGCCTTAACCTTTAACACGGCCTCTGTTTGACTACAACATGCTTCAAGGCAAAACAGAGTTGTGGGGAGTGCGTGAGCGTGTGTGATTCTGAGACAATGCGGATGAGAAAGATATAGTGTGTGAGTGAGTAATGTGTGTGTGTGTGTGTGTGCGGTATGTGTGTTTGGTAATGGAAGGGTGTGCATCGAAACACCCTTTTTGACTCCGAATGGCCATGTTACTATGGCAACAGGCTGGGTGAGGCGAGGGAATGTTCTCAATAGGAGAGTTCTGACACTGTGACGTGATCTGAATTCTCCCACATGATCAGCCGGACTCAGAACGATGTCTGTTCAAAAGAAAAGCCAACTTCCTCTTGGGTTTGGGCAGACTTGTCCTCTGATTTAGCCCAATAGACAGAGAGACTCAGGAATATTAGGCAATACTGGAACCACAGTGTGGTATCTAAATGGTATCATGAAAGTGATGTCCATCGGTGATTAGGAGAGCGTCAGGAGTGGTTATGTCAACGACTGACAGGAACAAATCATGAGATACACATTTCAGGTTTAGTTGATATGAAACAATGTATAATCCACAGCATTAGCAGGGTGAATCAAGTAAAAAATAAATAATAATCAGCTCAATAATATCATTATTGTTCATCCTCTATGGGTATCACATGATAAAGCCATGTGCACCAGCTTAAGCAGCCTTGGATATAGAGGACTTAAATGTATGCTGATACAAACACGTCAACAAGCAAAGATTGGCACAGCACGTTGGGTAGAATAATTGGCACAGCTCTGAATGAATATTTTACTATCTTCTGGACTGGTTCCCTCTGCTGAACGAGGGGGATCCACAACGCACTTCTACTGAGAGCTCCGTTTCAAATCCCTGACCATTGTTTTTAATGAGTGCACTCCATATGTTTTCTTGTGTGTGTGTGTGTGTGTGTGTGTGTGTGTTCGTTGGGCTCCCTTAACACTGTTGACAGCCATTGATACAGCACCAGCTTCACTGAGTATGACTGGCTGTCACGGTGGAAGGGGACATTAATTCATTGGAGACTGAAGGAAGGGGACTGGCTTTCTGCCATGACAGATCGATAGAAGGAGGCGTTAGGGAGAGACACCCTTTGGAAGACACCAAGATAGCAGCCAGCAGGCAGATATTGTAGGAACTCTTCAAAGAGCACTCAGTGGAACCTTAAAGAGACTGACTGGTGGGCAGCTGTCTGACTTAAGAGGAGGAGGAAGGAGGGAGGAGGACTGAGACGAGCCGTCATATCTAGCTGGCTGGCGTGATTAATGTTGAGATTGGAGAGGGAGGCTGTTCTACTTTATGAGGCCCCCGTCAGCTTTTACTGCCTGAAGTGAAGGGCCATGCAATCTGTTCTAAGATGGAGCCATCATGGAGAGATAGGGGGTTTGCATTCGCGGCTCGGGTTCACCTCTTGTCTTGTTGCTGCTTCGAGTTTATCCTCCATTCACAGTACCATTCAAAAGATGGGACACACCTACTCATTCAAGGGTTTTTCTTTATTGTAGAATAGCAGTAGACATCAATACTATGAAATAACTCATCTGGAATCATGTAGTAACCAAACAAGTGTTAAACAGATGAAAATATATAATGTATGTGAGATTCTTCAAAATATCCACCTGTCACGATCGTCATAATGATTGGACCAAGATGCAGCGTGGTATGTTTCCATCCCTTTATTTAGGAAGAGAAAACTCAAAGAACAAAAACAATAAAGCGAACAAAACGAAACATGAAGCTCAAAATAGTGCTAACAGGCAACTATACATAGTCAAGATCCCACAAAGCACAATGGGGAAATGGCTTAACCCTTAACCACCCTTAATCACACCCCGACCTAACCAACATAGAGAATAAAAAGCTCTCTATGGTCAGGGCGTGACACCACCCTTTGCCTTGATGACAGCTTTGCACACTCTTGGCATTCTCTCAACCAGCTTCATGAGGTAGTCACCTGGAATTAATTTCAATTAACAGGTGTACCTTATTAAAAGCTATTTTGTGGAATTTGCTTCTTTCTTAACGCGTTTCAGCCAATCAGTTGGGTTGTGACAAGGTAGGGGTGGTATACAGAAGATAGCCCTATTATGGCAAAAACAGCTCAAATAAGCAAAGAGAAATAGTCCATCCTTATTTTAAGACATGAAGGTCAGTCAGTCAATACAGAAAATGTCAAGAACTTTGAAAGTTTCTTCAGGTGCAGTCGCAAAAACCATCAAGCGATATGATGAAACTGGCTCTCATGAGGACCACCACAGGAAAGGAAGTCCCAGAGTTACCTCTGCTGCAGAGGATAAGTTCATTAGAGTTACCAGCCTCAGAAATTGCAGCCCAAACAAATGCTTCACAGAGTTCAAGTAACAGACACATCTCAACATCAACTGTTCAGAGGAGACTGCGGGAATCAGGCCTTCATGGTCGAATTGCTGCAAAGAAACCACTACTAAAGGACATCAATGAGAAGAAGAGACTTGCTTGGGTCAAGAAACACGAGCAATAGACATTAGACCGGTGGAAATTGGTCCTTTGGTCGGATGATCTCCGCATGTGTGGTTCCCACCGTGAAGCATGGAGGAGGAGGTGTAATTTTGTGGGGTGCTTTGCTGGTGACACTGTGATTTATTTAGAATTCAAGGCTCACTTAACTAACATGGCTACCACAGCATTCTGCAGCGATACGCCATCCCATCTGGTTTGCGCTTAGTGGACTATCATTTGTTTTTCAACAGGACAATGACCCAACACACCTACAGGCTGTGTAAGGGCTATTTGAACAAGAAGTAGAGTGATGGAGTGCTGCATCAGATGACCTGGCCTCCACAATCACCCGACCCCAACCCAATTGAGATGGTTTGGGATGAGTTGGACCGTAGAGTGAAGGAAAAGCACTCAACAAATGCAAAGCATATGTGGGAACTCCTTCAAGACTGTTGGAAAAGCATTCCAGATTTGTTTAACACTTTTTTGGTTACTACATGATATGTGTTATTTTATAGTTATGTTGTCTTCACTATTATTATACAATGTATAAAATAGTAAAAATAAATAAAAAGCCTTGAATTAGTAGGTGTGTCCAAACTTTTGAGTGGTACTGTACATGTATCAGCTGTATCTGGAGTGACACGGTTAATCAGATTGTTTTAAACCTTTTTAATACTGATCCATCTGCACATTATATAAGTTAAGAAAAAGGTGGAGTATATTATATACTGAATAAAAATATAAACACAACACGCAACAATTTCTAAGATTTTACTAAGTTGCAGTTCATATAAAGAAATCAGTCAATTGAAATAAGTTCATTAGGACCTAATCCATAGATTTCACATGACTGGCAATACAGTCATGTGGTCACAGATAACACAGATTTTAAAAAAGGTAGGGTCGTGGATCAGAAAACCAGTCAGTATCTGGTGTGACCACCATTTGCCTCATGCAGCGTGACACATCTGTTGATTGTGGCCTGTGTAATGTTGTCCCACTCCTCTTCAATGGCTGTGCAAAGTTGCTGGATATTGGCGGGAACTGGAACACGCTGTCGTACACGCCGATCCAGAGCATCCCAAACATGCTCAATGGGTGACATGTCTGGTGAGAATGCAGGCCATGAAGGAACTGGGACATTTTCAGCTTCCACGAATTGTGTACAGATCCTTGGGACATGGGGTCGTGCATTATCATGCTGAAACATCAGGTGATGGGGCGGATGAATGGCATGACAATGGACCCCAGGATCTCGTTACGGTATCTCTGTGAGTTCAAATTGTCATTGATAAAATGCAATTGTATTCACACTCTGTTCACAATGTTGACATCAGCAAACCGCACGCCCACACGACGCCATACACGTGGTCTGTGTTTGTGAGGCTGGTTGGACGTCCTGAAAATTCTCTAAAACGACATTGGAAGTGACTTATGGTAGAGAAATGAATATTCAATTCTCTGGCAACAGCTCTGGTGGACATCCCTGCAGTCAGCATTCCAATTATAAGCTCCCTCAAAACTTGAGACATTTGTCACATTGTGTTGTGTGACAAAACTGCACATGTTGGAGTTGCTTTTTATTGTCCCCAGCACCTGTGTAAAGATCATTATCTTGGCAAAAGAGACACTCTCACTAACAGGGATGTAAACAAATTTGTTCACAACATTTGAGTGAGGTAACCTTTTTATGCACATGGAACATTTCTGGGATCTTTTATTTCAGCTCATGAAAGATAGGAACAACACTTTACGTGTTGCGTTTATATTTTTGTATATAGTTGGTCTTTGAAAGTGACAGGCAGTGGAGCTGTCAGATGAGTGGGGCACGGGGGGAACTCGAGGTCTGTATTGTTCGTTAGTTCTCAGACAGGTAGCTATAGCAACGTGAGAGAGGAGCCAGTGTGAGTTTGCTCTGTGTGAGAGGAGAGTGAGTCGAGTGTTGCCTGTGTCGAGGGAGTGAGGGAAGAGGTAGCACTTCTCTGAGGTCTCAGAGGGAGAGCAGTGTGTGGTGTTTGTTTAAATTGGACCAGTCTGGTCTCCTGCTGGAGGTTGAGTGGACCAAGGGACCTCAGGGCCAGATATTGTAATGATGAGAAACCGATGTGTGAAGACTAGAGACAGGAAGCTGTCAAAAAATGCCTTAGCAGGAAGTAGGAAGTCATTAGAGCGACAGGTGGTGTGGTGTGGCATCCTTCTCATCACTTTCTTGTGTCTCTCGCTCCCCATCTTGCTATCTTTTCTTTCAGTCTCATCTTGCTCTATTACCCCTTACCTGAATACCTTCCATCTCTCCCCTTTCTCTTCCTGTTTCTCCTCATCTCTCTCTCGCCCCTTACCTGAATCCCTCCCATCTCTCTCCTTTCTCTTCCTGTTTCTCCTCATCTCTCTCTCTCTTGCCCCTTACCTGAATCCCTCCCATCTCTCTCCTTTCTCTTCCTGTTTCTCCTCATCTCTCTCTCTCTTGCCCCTTACCTGAATCCCTCCCATCTCTCTCCTTTCTCTTCCTGTTTCTCCTCATCTCTCTCTCTCTTGCCCCTTACCTGAATCCCTCCCATCTCTCTCCTTCCTCTTACTGTTTCTCCGTCTCTTTCCTACTCATTCACTCTTAGTTTTTTTTTCACCTTCCAATCCAAGAGGTTCTTCTAATCTCTCCCTCTCCTGCTCTTGCTTTTGTTGCTCTACTTCGAAATCAATTACAAAACAGTCTGCAGTTGTGATTGGTACAGCAGCGTCTGCTATATTGGAACAGTGAGTTCTTTTCAGGTTTACTTTATGTTAAATCTAGTCCTCTGACTCCCTTCTCAGAGTGCTACTTAACGAGACTGCTCTGCTTCTAAATGCATTAGGGAAGGTTTCCAATTATACGATGCAAATAGAATTAATAACATTCTTTGTCAGATAAATGACACATATCAAACTAAGGAGAGAGAAAAGGCACCAGGTTAGTTAGAACCTCTGCTCATTTAAATATTTGCATAGCCCCCCGTTCCTACTCTGCAATAAATAGAGGTGTGATATCGTGATCGACCAAAACAAAAAGGAACGATCGTGACTAGTAGAGTACTTGTCTTGTTTCTAGGGCTATTAGCGTTTCGGCTATTTTGAAAGGATCTGTGTATAATCAGGCTACACAACACATTATCCAGAGATGGGAGTGGTAATTATGGGCTCTAATAGGGGCCAATTAGGCTGACTCTTCAAGCTTTACACTGTAACGCTTTGTTTCATTCCTCTATCCACAGTGGCATGTGGTATTTCCTGTACTGTGAGGGCTGCTGTTACTGTGGTAGGAAGTCGGTTAAATCCTAGTGTAACCACGCCCATTTCTATTGTTCTATGATGAATACTAGTAGATTCAAAAACATGAACTGGCGCACACCCAGAAAAATGTGTTTGTGTGGAGGTGCTGACTAACGGCGAATAAACTATAAACTATCAAAATAAAGGAAGTCGCACACTCCATGTATAAACTCCCAGCATTAAGTTGCTGCAGCATTAAGTTGCTGGAAGTTTATACATGGGGTGTGCGACTTTCTTTATTTTGATAGTCTATGATGAATACTAAACATTTTAAAAATATATATTTAACCAGGCAAGTCAGTTAAGAACAAATTCTTATTTACAATGACGGCCTACCCCGGCCAAACACGGACAGCGCTGGGCCAATTGTGCACCGCCCTATTGGACTTCCAATCACGGCCGGATGTGATACAGCCTGGATTCAAACCAGGGACTGTAGTGACGCCTCTTGCACTGAGATGCAGTGCCTTAGACCACTGCGCCACTCAGGAGCCCCTAAATGTAGCTCTATGATCAAATATCATGACAAACATCATGTTTGATATTCTTGTGTCTATCCTGTTTGACTCAAATCAGGACGAGAACACACTTTTAGGTACATTTGTGATATAGCTTGATTAGCTCAAAGCTCCCCCTGAAAATCAAGCTAGATAGCAGATACTAATGCCTTGAGAAAAAAAGACGTCAGGCCAACACTACAAATGGAACACTTCAAGATACCCACTTGTTACCAGACGCCATGATCTTGTTAAAAAACTTGTTTTTGTTACTTTGTTAGTACTTTTATTTTATTATTTTATGATGTGATTATTTTACTTTGATACTTGTATCTTAACACTAAACAAATACATTTGCCTCCCCTTCCTCCCCCCAGTATGTCCTCTCCTCCTAGGCTGTAATGTGAAGGACACCTCCCATTGTGTCTCATCCAGAGGCTGCGATGTGAAGGACACCTCCCATTGTGTCTCATCCAGAGGCTGCGATGTGAAGGACACCTCCCAGTGTGTCTCATCCAGAGGCTGCGATGTGAAGGACACCTCCCAGTGTGTCTCATCCAGAGGCTGCGATGTGAAGGACACCTCCCAGTGTGTCTCATCCAGAGGCTGAGATGTGAAGGACACCTCCCAGTGTGTCTCATCCAGAGGCTGCGATGTGAAGGACACCTCCCAGTGTGTCTCATCCAGAGGCTGCGATGTGAAGGACACCTCCCAGTGTGTCTCATCCAGAGGCTGAGATGTGAAGGACACCTCCCAGTGTGTCTCATCCAGAGGCTGCGATGTGAAGGACACCTCCCATTGTGTCTCATCCAGAGGCTGCGATGTGAAGGACACCTCCCAGTGTGTCTCATCCAGAGGCTGAGATGTGAAGGACACCTCCCAGTGTGTCTCATCCAGAGGCTGCGATGTGAAGGACACCTCCCATTGTGTCTCATCCAGAGGCTGAGATGTGAAGGACACCTCCCAGTGTGTCTCATCCAGAGGCTGAGATGTGAAGGACACCTCCCAGTGTGTCTCATCCAGAGGCTGCGATGTGAAGGACACCTCCCATTGTGTCTCATCCAGAGGCTGCGATGTGAAGGACACCTCCCAGTGTGTCTCATCCAGAGGCTGCGATGTGAAGGACACCTCCCAGTGTGTCTCATCCAGAGGCTGCGATGTGAAGGACACCTCCCAGTGTGTCTCATACAGAGGCTGCGATGTGAAGGACACCTCCCATTGTGTCTCATCCAGAGGCTGCGATGTGAAGGACACCTCCCATTGTGTCTCATCCAGAGGCTGCGATGTGAAGGACACCTCCCAGTGTGTCTCATCCAGAGGCTGCGATGTGAAGGACACCTCCCATTGTGTCTCATCCAGAGGCTGCGATGTGAAGGACACCTCCCAGTGTGTCTCATCCAGAGGCTGCGATGTGAAGGACACCTCCCATTGTGTCTCATCCAGAGGCTGCGATGTGAAGGACACCTCCCATTGTGTGTCTCATCCAGAGGCTGCGATGTGAAGGACACCTCCCATTGTGTCTCATCCAGAGGCTGCGATGTGAAGGACACCTCCCAGTGTGTCTCATACAGAGGCTGCATGGTGTTGGAGAGATTGTGTCCCTGGAGCTCTAGGCCCAGGTAGGGAAGGATTCACTACTGTTCTCTAAGAACTCTGAAAACGTACAGCTCAAAACACTCTCAGTCGCTTTTCCAAACTAGATTATATTTTTGTGTGTGTGTGAGAGATAAGAGGGAGGGAGAGAGAGAGAGAGAGGGAACAAATTACAAAAATGTTCCTTGCCATAGAACAAATCAGTGGAGACAGTCGATGAGGAAAATAACCAAACCAATAATGCAAGCAAAGATAATAGCCTAGTTTAATAAAAGTTCTCATCAAACACATCTTTTAATTAACAAAACACTTTTTTCCCCAGAGATGCCAATGTGTAGAACTGGTTTTAACCTTAGTGACTCAAAGTCATGTTTTCCATCCACGACAGTAGAGGACAGTAGCCACTCTTCCAAGATGTTCAAAACCATGACAACGGCATACTGTAAGAAGAGCAAATACCACACTGTTAAAGAGCATCGTTCCTTGCTAATAGAACTGTGATGACTCCAGACATTGCAGGCTGGGTAATTCTGATTGGTTCTCTGTTGGTTCTATTGGCCTTGCCGAGCAGCCCTCTTTCGAAGCCCTCATTTCAACACTCAACGGAACACTGAGCAATATTGATTGAGATAGTTGGGTTGTTTGAACATTAAAGAGCCTAAAAGTGGTTATTTGAAGACTGACACCCCTTGCCCAGCACGCATAAAGACACAGATACACACGGACACACAGTGACAGTTGCTTCTAGTCAAACAGTCTCAGTCTGTGAGCCATAAGAGCATAAGATTCCCTTCAGACATGTGGCCCGTCAGTGAGGGGTGTTCCCAGGGCTCTATAGGTCTCTACTGCATACACCCCAACTTAACCCTTGTTTGACACTCTCAGCCACTGAACAGTAATCAGTGTACTATTGTGCTTGCATACTTTATATGCCTCAACTGTATATAAACCCCTTGTTAACCCTTGGTTGACACCCTCAGCCTCCTGGCAGTAATCACTGCACTGTTGTCACTCACACACTGACACCGACATGCGTTACTAAGACCCCTGCTACACCGTGGAAAGAGTGTGAGATCGATGTGGATCCAAACTGAATTGAACCATTATAATGAGGGCAATTCCCTGGGAAACTGCAGGAGAAACAAATCTCCTTAAATCACTACCCACACAGCAGCCTATAATGACCATATAATGGAGGCCTCCAGTGCTCCCACTCGATTTGGGCTGAGTGTAAAGAAATCATATTTGCACGTCTTAAATTATACACCACAATTTTTGTTTTACGTTGTAAAATGACTAAGCAACCATTTATTAGAAATATTGTAAAATACGGAAGCAAGTGTTATTGCAAAATCAACCATTGTTACAGCCTGAACAGTGTTAAAACATGTAATGTGCTATTTAGAACGGAAGAGGAGGGGGTGTGATGATTTACATTAAAGAACATATCCGATGTAAACAAATTGAGTGGTCATGTGATAATGAACTAGAATGTATTGGCCTGAACGTTACACTGTCTCCCCAAATGTCTTTTACCCTCATTGGAATGTATAGGCCACCTTCCACCAAAAGTGTGTTTTTTGATCAGTTTAATACCATGCTTAGGGAATGTGATTTTGGGAAAGAGGTCATCTTAATGGGAGATTTTAACATTAATTATGAAGACAAGTGTTGTAGGAAAACCCTCAAACGGATCACTAATACCTTTGACCTTACACAGCTAGTTAAAGGGCCAACCAGGGTGACTTGTTGCTCTAAAACACAGATTGATTTGGTGTTCAGTAATAAACCAGAGAGAGTGACTAAATCATTCAATATGGTTACTGGGCTGTCTGATCATAATCTGACACTTATAGCCAGAAAGCTGTCTAAGAGCAGGTTTAACCTCTCTACTGTTAGAAAGCCGGATCAACTCAGAATACCTAAGAGTGAATTAAACTATTTTGAAAAAGCAATTAAGGGAATAAACTGGAATGATCTCTTGTCCTATACAGACGTGGAAGCTGATAGTCAGGTTTTTCTATCCACAATCCAGACTACAATAAATGGCTTCCTAAAGAAAATCAAATCCAAACCTGGCCAAAAGAGCACTCTTCCTTGGCTAAATGGAGAAATCTGGAAATTGATGAAAGAACGAGATTATGCTCTAAAAATAGCCCTAAAATCTAAATTAGAGCATGACAGACGTAGGTTTACCATGTTGAGAAATAAGGTGATGAAAGAAATCAGACAGGCCAAGGCAAACTTTTTTATTAACATAATTGGTGAAGCAAAGGGAAATTCTAAATTGATATGGGAGAATCTAAAAAAGTTAACAGGGAAAGACCATAGTAACACTGCAAAAAGACTAGAAATCATGGTGAATAACAATCCAACACAGGATGCAGTCGAAATAGCAATAGCCTTCAATTCCTACTTTATTGACTCTGTCAGGGTAATGACACAGAACCCCTCCACTGGTTTCTTGGGCTCAGTGTTAGTGAATGACACTCAACCTGTCTTCATCATAAGGGAGGTTTCTGAGTCAAAGGTGAACAAGGTGATTAGCTCACTAAAGAACTCTAAAGCCAAAGATGTGTTTGGGATGGACTCTACCTTTCTTAAAAACTACAAAGAGTCACTCATTGGCCCCATTACTAAGGTCACCAACACATCTATTGGTCTCGGTGTGTTTTCAAGGTTATGGAATTCGGCCATAATAACGGCCATCTTTAAATCAGGCGACCCTGCTGACGTGAGTAACTACAGGCCCATTAGTATACTACCTGTGGTGTCAAAGGTTGTTGAAAAGTGTGTAGCAGAACAACTGATTGCCCACCTCAACAACAGCCCCTTCACATTACACTCCATGCAGTTTGGCTTCAGAGCGAAACACTCCACAGAAACAGCCAACTGCTTTCTTCTGGAAAATGTGAAGTCCAAGATGGACAAAGGGGGTGCTGTTGGGGCTGTGTTTCTGGACCTAAGGAAGGCTTTTGATACTGTTAACCATGAGATTCTCATCACAAAATTGTCCAAGTTCAACTTTTCCCCTGATGCCTTGAGATGGATGAAATCATACCTTGAAGGCAGAACTCAGTGTGTCAGAGTGAGCAATGAGCTGTCGCCCACTCTTAGCTATGATGTGGGCGTGCCCCAAGGGTCAATACTGGGGCCCCTCCTGTTCAGCCTGTACATTAATGATCTGCCTTCTGTCTGTACTGGGTCTGAAGTTCAAATGTATGCAGATGATACAGTGATATATGTGCATGCAAAGAGCAAACAACAAGCTGCACAAGAACTCACTACTGTAATGGTCCAGGTTACAAAGTGGCTCAGTGACTCGTGTTTGCATCTCAATGTGAAAAAAACTGTTTGCATGTTCTTCACAAAGAGGGCAACAGATGCTACTGAGCCAGATGTCTATGTGTCGGGGGAGAAGCTCCAGGTGGTATTCGATTTTAAGTACCTTGGCATCATACTTGATTCCAACCTCTCTTTTAAAAAGCATGTGAAAAAGGTAATTCAAATAACCAAATTCAACCTAGCTAATTTCCGATTTATACGAAATTGTTTGACTACAGAGGTAGCAAAACTGTACTTCAAATCTATGATACTCCCCCACTTAACATACTGCTTGACTAGTTGGGCCCAAGCTTGCTGTACAACATTAAAACCTATTCAGTCTGTCTACAAACAGGCTCTCAAAGTGCTTGATAGGAAGCCCAATAGCCATCATCATTGTCACATCCTCAGAAAGCATGAGCTCTTGAGTTGGGAAAATCTTGTGCAATACACCGACGCATGTCTTGTATTCAAGATCCTTAATGGCCTGGCTCCCTCTCCACTCAATATTTTTGTTAAACAGAAAACCCAGACATATGGCAGCAGATCCACAAGGTCTGCCATGAGAGGTGACTGTATAGTTCCCCTAAGGAAAAGCACCTTTAGTAAATCTGCATTCTCTGTGAGAGCTTCCCATGTCTGGAATACACTGCCATCAGACACACATAACTGCACCACATATCAGACTTTCACAAAATGCTTGAAGACATGGCTAAAGGTCAATCAGATTTGTGAACATGGTCCCTAGCTGTGTGTTGCCGCTTTCCATGTCTGTTGTCTGTAACTTGTAAGGTGTGGAAACACTTTGTTGCTTTTATGAATTTTGTCTTGCTGCTTTTTGTTCTATGTTGCTCTGTCTGTATGCTACGTCTTGCTTGTCCTATGTTGCTCTGTCTGTATGCTATGTCTTGCTTGTCCTATGTTGCTATGTCTTGCTTGTTCTATGTTGCTATTGTCTATATTGTAATTGTTTTTAATAACCTGCCCAGGGACTGCGGTTGAAAATTAGCCGGCTGGCTAAAACCGGCACTTTTACTGAAACGTTGATTAATGTGCACTGTCCCTGTAAAAATAAAAATAAACTCAAACTCAAAACCTCTTTCTAGGTAAATCTCCAACATGGTTGCCTAAACAATAGAACAAGGAATATCCAAGAGAATCTTGTATTAATACATCTCTTATTCAACGTAAACACTAAGTCCTACTTAAGTAAAGGGAAGTCGAGCATCACGTCAGTATGAGGTAGCGGAAAGTCTTTTTCGTGAACATAAATGACAATTAAAGAAAAAGCAGACAGTGAGAGAGTGAGAAACAGCGGGTATAGAGAGAGGTATTTGGAGCGGAGTGGTGCCGGAGCGCTCATTAGCCGAGGCTGAGGTGGCAGTACAGGATGCCCGACACGTCTTCAAACATGAGATTGCGCCGGTGTTTGACTCGCTTCTACACATTAGCATCATCAAAGTGAATAGTTAAGAGACCGAATTAAGAGAATAAAGCATATGCATGACAGAACCCATGACGCGTAAACCTTAGCAAAGGGCGTTAGTGTGGAAGAGAGAAAAAGAGAGATTGAGAGAGATAAAGAGAGAGAGAAAGGATGTGTGCAGTGCATGCAAGCAAACCTTAGCTTCCCCTGCCTGAGAGAGAGAGAGAGAGAGAGAGAGAGAGAGAGGGGTGAGATTTAAGCACACATCAAATCTATTGAACTTTTACCAATCAAAACAATGAATTACACTGTAAATACCGAAGTAATAGAAAATGACAATGCTGACATATGACAGTCAGTGCAATTCAAAGCTGCATCAAGGATACTTCTTTAGAAAAGGCTGGATAATGTTTTCTATAATTGTAGTCTTCAGGCCATGAAAAGAAAATGAACAAACAGAGAGATTTTCTACAGTGCAAAATCCTTGAATAAAAAAAATGGGAGGTACTTTATTTTCAACAGTTTTTCCCCCAAAACTATGGCGTCTTTTCATAAAGACTGACTTTGCATTTTTATCTCACCTTAAGGTATAGAGCTCGTCATCAAAACGTAATCTCTCACTGGTCCTGCAGGCAAAACAATGGACAGCCTTGACCTCAATCTTTCAGACTTCTGGCTTGGTTCCTTCAGCCCCTAGCCCCTTCTTCTACCCCTTTGGTGTTCACAGATCTGAAAGGAATGGATAGGAGTAAGCAAGAAAGATGATGACTCCACCTCTCCCATAGGCTAAGTGGAGTTCCTCCGCCATTATCTCTTACCAAACCAATCCTTTAATATCTGTGAGCCTGTGTCTCTGATTGGCAATTACTATTACCCTGCAATTACTCTTCAATTCAATGAATAGCTTACGATCACAATAGATAATTACAACACTCCTATTCTGACAGAGGCACAGTAGGCTGCTCTGAGGAAAATAGGAATGAATACACCGTCCAAGGATTTTAATCAGTGCAATTAGTAAATGGTGCACAATAGAAAGAGTATAAATGACAGTTTATCTTCTTGTAGAGTCTCTGTTGATGTGTCACCAGGTGGTTGTGGGTAAATTGGTGAGATGCAGGACCTGTAGACACTAGATAATACATGAAGCACTTTATACCATAAATTACCTGAAGTCTACCAAATAAACTATTTGCCGTACCTCCCAAGCTCCCATTTGAGCTTGGGAGGTACAGTACATTCCAATTATGATGTGAATTAATTCAGGCTAAAGCGTCACCATGGCATGTTGTACAGTACAAACAATGTAGGGATACAGAGAAGGTTAGAACTCTGAGTGAACTGTTTAACTTTGGTGTGTTTCGTCAGTGATGAGGGACTCTGTGTTAGTAATGTGATTTATGGTAGTTGGCAGATCAGAAGACAATTTCTCCAGGCATCTCTTTGTACTGTATGTGTGTGGGCAGATGTACGATACTGTGTGTATGTGTGTGTGTGTGTGTGTGTGTGTGTGTGTGTGTGTGTGTGTGTGTGTGTGTGTGTGTGTGTGTGTGTGTGTGTGCATGCGTGCGTGTGTAAGAGAGAGAAAGAGACTGCCTTAGGTACTCGTGTGTACAATAACTGTTAGTGTCTGTGTGTCCTTGTGTTTTTGTACGCGTGTGTTTGTGTGCACGACTTAGTGTGCTTATGTGTGACTTCGCAGTGTTCACAGGTCCGTGAGTGGGAAGAGAAAAAGCACATGGGCTGGGAGAAGGAGAGTGTGTGGTTGCATGGTGCCAGTTCTTTGGTTTTAGAATCTAAATTAGGATTCTTTTCAAAGAAAATAGAACAAAACCATTAGAGTCACAGTGCTCTTTGTTTGAGGTCAGAACAACTCGCTGAGGTAAAGCACTTTCAAATATTTATCCTTCTACTTTTTAAATTACCTTTAGTCATAGAGATTGATGAGCATCTAGCAAGGGAACAAGGATGAACTACAAAACAGAACATCAAGACGGTAATGGGTACGTCTACTTCACACTCAAACATGCATCCTTCAACCAGACACACTGTAGAAGAGACTCTGTCTTACTCTCTCGCTCTCTTTCTCTCTCTCTATCAACCTGTCTATAACCCTGTCACCATGGTGATAATGAAGACAAATTGATAATATATGCAGTAAACACACCTTGACCACAAATCTAAATGACTAGATAGATACCATAGGGTTCCCAGCCAATTTTCTCAACCAGGTGTTGATTGGCTATTTCTCTCTAGAACCATGACATAACAATACCTTCCATACCATCCATGGAATACATCATACATACATATCTACCACACTACACATATTTCTCTTTCTCTCATGAAATGTCCCAGATAATACTGACAAATCTGCTTCTTGGCCCAGTTTCTGCATTCAACATTCCTATACATAATTGGGTTAGTGTACAATAATCTATGCAGCTTCATGATGGTTCAAAGACTCCCCTGTTCCCCCTCCTCCCACCCCCGCCCGTCCCCCAGTCTCCAGATCGGTTTTGTTGCTAAACAACCAACCTAAGCGTGCGCAACTATGGGACAAAACAGACTTACTGTAGATTGTTGACAACATGTAAACTATATTTAGTGTCCAATGTTGTTGGCTCTCAAATACATAGTCACAGTTGTTGGTTAGCTAGCTAGCCAGCACATTTTTGCCATATTAACGTAGACATGACATCAGCCAAAACACCTAATAACAAGATGGTATCAAGAACAACATAAAACTAGCTGAAATGAGCATCCTGCAATTCTCCACATGGCAGCTTCTTGTCATCGTCATTGCTAGCTATCTGGCCATCCAGATTAAATTACAACAACACACAGACTTCTGCCCCATTGAATCGTGTGCATCTCTTCGGTGATGTTGTCAGCTAACCCGTCTATAAAGTCGAGCAGTGATGCGGTGACAGAGGGGGAAGGAGAGGAGGACGATGTCACCATGGGACAGGAACTAATTACGCTTCCATTATTCTACAGTTCCACTCTCTGCATAGCATTAAAAGCTTACACCCTCATAGAGTAATGTGCTCTGCTAGTGTGGTGTCTGTCAGTGTATCCTCAGAGCACAGCTGCATGGATATACTGCCATTTAGGTAGACACCCTGTCGCCATGGGGATAAGAGTGATGTAGCCTGGTCATTTTATTGGATATTTTTCATTCGGTTAGTCTTGCCTTACCTCTGCTCAGAGTACACTCCTGTGTTAGTAGTTCTAAGGCAAGCACAACATAGTAAACTTGACAAAACTGAATAGATGAATATTGAATAGGCTGACGCAATAAGGTAAACATTCCATAGAATGTAATTAATGGGGCTTGTGAAGCAAGAGTCCCCACTTTAAATCTTTGTCATACTTCCTATTATTAGGAACGCTACTCCTCTTATACTGTTTAAGCTAGAAACCTAATTCCAACTTTAAAATGTGCAAAAGGGTCAGGACCAGTGTGCTTGCATACAACTTTTTTATATATATTTTATACTTTTAAACTCCCAGATTTCCAACATTCCATTCACTGGGAACAATGCAACTTTTGACAAAAATCTGCTAATTTGACCCCTTTCGCAACCTGTTAGTCAAAACGTGAGAGCATGTGAAATCTTCCTCTACTTCTCTGCTATTCAAAAATAACTGCTACCAATCTACCGATACAGCTGTTTTAGTAACCGCATTAACATTTTTCCCCAGAACCTTTTACAAACAACTGAAAAATGACATCTTGGTCTACTGCTCTGGTATTACAATAATCTGGAATCAAAACAGAATTATCTACTACCAATCAAAAGTTCCAGCTGTTTGTCTGAGTTTAGAGCGACAAAAAGTAGCTAGCTAAAGCCAGCTAACAGCTCTCAGTCATGTCGTTGAGCAGCCCAAACGGAGCCATTGCTATGGACACTCACAAACACTTAAAGGCTATGACATCTTGGTTTACTTCTGTTCTATTTAAAGCTGGAATCAGAACGTAATTATCTTCTACCAATCAACAGTTACAGCTGTTTGTCGGAGTTTAGAGTGACGAAAATTAGCTAGCTAACATCAGCTAACAGCTCTCTCATGTCTTGTCATTAACTATATAACGTAAACTCACCCCATTCCGTACAAATGTGCGCAACCGCAACATTCAAACGAGGCTACAAAGAAAACGAATGGGACTGTAGCGACTGTGTTGACTTCAAAATCGGGGGTGTGAACTAGGTTTCTATTCAAGCGTTGATCGACATGGTAATGGTTCTATGGTATTGGAGAAAAGTTGAAAAAACGGACCCTCCGTTACATCGTGACGTGTCATGTCGTAACGTACAGCACGCATAAAGCAACTATTTCTGTCTTACAATCTCTCTCCACCAGGTGTAGCACTTCTCTCATCGTTTAAAAACAAGAAATGGACAGTGACGGGGTAAGGGGGTGATACCTAGTCATTTTTTGCGTCATCATTGCATGCGATCATCATTCTCAAAGCCGCTGTTTACTTCTAAGATCACTTTAGCACCGCCCTAAAAACCCGATTCAAATTCGACACAAACCTTCAAATAGGTATGTAATGACACATTATATAAACTCTTTATAGTGTTTTATTTACATTTTAGGTGACCTTACATAAGGTGATAAGTTGGACAGATCGAGTGAAAAAAAGCAATTTTCCCACACAAAATCTCTCCTTCTCACTATCACGCATTAGTTTCACTTCCCCACCCGCCATTTTTAAAAAGACCCGACGGGACTCATTGCCTGCTTGAATTATGCAGAAACGGGCAGCGTTTAGGTCATGTAATTGATCATGTTGGAAAGGGGAGAAATTGTGCTTTACAATGGTATTGATATTACAGTTGATCTGGAAGTATTACGTTTTTGGGGCGCTAAAATAAGAGCAATTGTACGGACCAAGGCGATGTACGAGTTTACGTGAGTTTACGTTAAATGTGCATAAATGTGCATAAAATAACTTACCAACAGTAATTCTTGAACCGTTCAAGATAGAGACCCCAAACCAACTTTCACATGTTCAGGCTATCTTAACCTCAAGTTCTCAAAAACGTTATTAATAAGGATTTGCCCTTTTTTTCAATTTTCACCAAAAATGACATACCCAAATCTAACTGCCTGTAGCTCAGGCCCTGAAGCAAGGATATGCATATTCTTGATACCATTTGAAAGGAAACACTTTGATGTTTATGGAAATGTGAAAGGAATGTAGTAGAATATAACATAATAGATCTGGTAAAAGATAATACAAAGAAGAAAAAATAACGTTCTTTTGTATTTGTTTTGTACCATCATCTTTGAAATCCAAGAGAAAGGCCATAATGTATTATTCCAGCCCAGGTGCAATTTAGATTTTGGCCACTATATGGCAGCAGTGTATGTGCTACGTATTAGACTGATCCAATGAACTGTTGCATTTCTGTTCAAGATTTTGTATCAAGACTGCCCAAATGTGCCTAATTTGTTTATTAATAACTTTTCATGTTCAAAATTGTGCACTCTTCTCAAACAAAAGCATTGGTATTATTTCGCTGTAATAGCTACTGCAAATTGGACAGTGCAGTTAGATTAACAAGAATTTAAGATTTCTGCCAATATCAGATATGTCTATGTCCTGGGAAATTTTCCTGGGAAAAACCTCATGTTGTAAGTAACAAGTACAACCTCATGTTGTAAGTATCATGTTTGTCGGAGTTTAGAGTGACGAAAAGAAGCTATCTTATGTCAGTTAACAGCTCTCTGATGTTTCGTCATTGAGCAGCCCAAACGGAGCCGTTGTTATGGATACTAGCACCCGCAGAGGAGCTCATGGGGCAGCACAGGAAGCTAGGGACAGACAGAGATGGACAGAAGTTGATCCATCCTTAGTTTTCCACTATCACAGCCATTAAACTATGTAACTGTTTTCCTTCCTCTCTGGCAACTGATTTAGGAAGGATGCCTGTATCTTTGAAGTGACTGGGATTATTGATACACCATCCAAAGTGTAATTAATAACTTCACCATGCTCAAAAGGATATTCAATGTCTGCTTTTTATTTTTTACCCATCTACCAATCAAATCAAATTGTATTTGTCACATGAGCCGAATACAACAGGTGTAGACCTTACAGTGAAATGCTTACTTATAAGCCCTTAACCAACAATGCCGTTTTCAGAAAAATACCTAAAAAATAAGAAATAAAAGTAACAAATAATTAAGAGAAGCAGTAAAATAACAATAGCGGGCTATATACAGGGGGTACCGGTACAGAGTCAAAGTGCGGGGCACCGGTTAGTCGAGGTAATTGAGGTAATATATACATGTAGGTAGAGTTATTAAAGTGACTTATGCATAGATAATAACAGAGTAACAGCAGTGTAAAAAGAGGGCCATTGGAAAACCTCCCTGGTCTTTGTGGTTTAAATTCAGTGCTCGACTGAGGGACCTTACAGATAATTGTATGTGTGTACAGAAATGAGGTAGTCATTAAAAAATGTAATTCAAACACTATTATTGTACACAGAGTGAGTCCATGCAACTTAATATGTGACTTATTAAGCAAAGCTTAACTTCTAAACTTATTTAGGCTTGCCATAACAAAGGGGTTGAATACTTATTGACTCAAGACATTTCAGCATTTCCTTTTTAATTAATTTGTAAACATTTCTAAACACATAATTCCACTTTGACATTATTGGGTATTGTGTGTAGGCCAGTGACACAAAATCTCAATTTAATCCATTTTAAATTCAGGCTGTAACACAACAAAATGTGGAAAAAGTCAAGGTGTGTGAATACTTTCTGAAGGCACTGTAACGGCTTTGCTTTAATAAATAGTTAGTTATTTTTTTTTAACTTCTTCCACTACCACAAATATACTTTTAAAAGAGCTAAAGCAAGCCCCACAACCATCTAGTTATCTAGTTATTGTTTTACTCTTCATAAAAGTAGAGTTTGTACATTTTGGAATTGGAAAACATGTTTGTTTTCAGCCAAAAAAGACTAACACTATCCTGCTTTTAAGCTGTACATTATACTGCAACATGGACAAAGGTCAAATGGACATTAGAGCCTTCATGAAGTGGCCACTAAAAGCACTCAACGCAGATTTGCCTACAGAATGTGCACTTGCTCTTACTACGAGTCAAATAAATGCTCCCAAAAAAGAACATAATATCCATAATTTGATTCAGAGACCAAAAAGGGCCTTGGGGGTATTTTATCTAACGTTATCAGAGAAGAGGATTCCAAAGTATTTCTTTCTTTATCAGTTTCAGAGGCACATGTTTTATATATAATTCCTGAAGACACATATTTTTTTTTAGCTGTTCTACTTTTCTCTCAGTCTATTGTACAGCCTGAAGAGGTACAGATGCTCTGATTTATCTACTACACACTATCCTCAAGGTCTGTTCAGCAATACATCCATTCGTTCTACTGACAGACAGCAGTAAAAATACAGGAAGACAGGTTATCTTACATATGCTAACATTGTAGCTTTATCTTTATGTTCACTATAGACCTACAGTAGAGCACACATCCAATCTGTTTAAATCTTCCATAGACCGTACCATAGACTACCTTGTTGTCGTTGTACCTAATGATCATAGGGCGTGATAATATGTGCAGGGGGCACGTCTCACCATTTGGCAACGTGGGGAAATGTACCTTTGTTCACTGCTGCAGACCACATAATATGACAGAGCATAAAGTCAGCCTGGAGCAAACGGATGGTGTTCAGAGCACAACTGTGGCCCATGACAAATTGGGTTTGGACAATCGTTTTATGAAATTAAGCGTGTGTGTGGAGGCCAGAGCATGCTGAGCTGACATGCCCCTGTGCTGTGAGACTTATGGTACGGGCCGGGGACAGACTCACAATTAAATCATGGCCCTAATGGCAACACAAACACACACACTGTACATACATCGGGCGTGGGCCAAGGTTTCACTAAACAAACATGGGGAGAGCAGAGAGAATCATATGCAAACAGGTGATAGCTGAGTAAAGCCAGCAAAGCTGGTACGGTTCCCATTCAGTGAGCCTTTGATACCTAGGTCCATCCCTGTCAGTGTAGGTCCCATGGTGGCACTGTAGTGCAGTACAGTAGCAGGATAGGGCTGTCGGTGTAGGTCCCATGGTGGCACTGTAGTGCAGTACAGTAGCAGGATAGGGCTGTCAGTGTTGGTCCCATGGTGGTACTGTAGTGCAGTACAGTAGCAGGATAGGGCTGTCGGTGTAGGTCCCATGGTGGTACTGTAGTGCAGTACAGTAGCAGGATAGGGCTGTCAGTGTTGGTCCCATGGTGGTACTGTAGTGCAGTACAGTACCAGGATAGGGCTGTCGGTGTAGGTCCCATGGTGGCACTGTAGTGCAGTACAGTAGCAGGATAGGGCTGTCCGTGTAGGTCCCATGGTGGCACTGTAGTGCAGTACAGTAGCAGGATAGGGCTGTCGGTGTAGGTCCCATGGTGGCACTGTAGTGTAGTACAGTAGCAGGATAGGGCTGTCCGTGTAGGTCCCATGGTGGTACTGTAGTGCAGTACAGTAGCAGGATAGGGCTGTCAGTGTAGGTCCCATGGTGGTACTGTAGTGCAGTACAGTAGCAGGATAGGTCTGTCAGTGTTGGTCCCATGGTGGCACTGTAATGCAGTACAGTAGCAGGATAGGGCTGTCGGTGTAGGTCCCATGGTGGCACTGTAGTGCAGTACAGAAGCAGGATAGGGCTGTCAGTGTAGGTCCCATGGTGGTACTGTAGTGCAGTACAGTAGCAGGATAGGGCAGTCAGTGCAGGTCCCATGGTGGTACTGTAGTGCAGTACAGTAGCAGGATAGGGCTGTCAGTGTAGGTCCCATGGTGGTACTGTAGTGCAGTACAGTAGCAGGATAGGGCTGTCAGTGTAGGTCCCATGGTGGTACTGTAGTGCAGTACAGTAGCAGGATAGGGCTGTCAGTGTAGGTCCCATGGTGGTACTGTTGTGCAGTACAGTAGCAGGATTGGGCAGTCAGTGCAGGTCCCATGGTGGCACTGTAGTGCAGTACAGTAGCAGGATAGGGCTGTCAGTGTAGGTCCCATGGTGGTACTGTAGTGCAGTACAGTAGCAGGATAGGGCTGTCGGTGCAGGTCCCATGGTGGTACTGTAGTGCAGTACAGTAGCAGGATAGGGCAGTCAGAGCAGGTCCCAAGGTGGTACTGTAGTGCAGTACAGTAGCAGGATAGGGCAGTCAGAGCAGGTCCCATGGTGGTACTATAGAGCAGTACAGTAGCAGGATAGGGCAGTCAGAGCAGGTCCCATGGTGGTACTGTAGTGCAATACAGTAGCAGGATAGGGCAGTCAGAGCAGGTCCCATGGTGGTACTGTAGTGCAGTACAGTAGCAGGATAGGGCAGTCAGAGCAGGTCCCATGGTGGTACTGTAGTGCAGTACAGTAGCAGGATAGGGCAGTCAGAGCAGGTCCCATGGTGGTACTGTAGTGTAATACAGTAGCAGGATAGGGCAGTCAGAGCAGGTCCCATGGTGGTACTGTAGAGCAGTACAGTAGCAGGATAGGGCAGTCAGAGCAGGTCCCATGGTGGTACTGTAGTGTAATACAGTAGCAGGATAGGGCAGTCAGAGCAGGTCCCATGGTGGTACTGTAGTGCAGTACAGTAGCAGGATAGGGCAGTCAGTGCAGGTCCCATGGTGGTACTGTAGTGCAGTACAGTAGCAGGATAGGGCAGTCAGACCAGGTCCCATGGTGGTACTGTAGTGCAGTACAGTAGCAGGATAGGGCAGTCAGAGCAGGTCCCATGGTGGTACTGTAGTGCAGTACAGTAGCAGGATAGGGCAGTCAGAGCAGGTCCCATGGTGGCACTGTAGTGCAGTACAGTAGCAGGATAGGGCAGTCAGAGCAGGTCCCATGGTGGTACTGTAGAGCAGTACAGTAGCAGGATAGGGCAGTCAGAGCAGGTCCCATGGTGGTACTGTAGTGCAATACAGTAGCAGGATAGGGCAGTCAGAGCAGGTCCCATGGTGGTACTGTAGAGCAGTACAGTAGCAGGATAGGGCAGTCAGAGCAGGTCCCATGGTGGTACTGTAGTGCAATACAGTAGCAGGATAGGGCAGTCAGAGCAGGTCCCATGGTGGTACTGTAGTGCAGTACAGTAGCAGGATAGGGCAGTCAGTGCAGGTCCCATGGTGGTACTGTAGTGCAGTACAGTAGCAGGATAGGGCAGTCAGAGCAGGTCCCATGGTGGTACTGTAGTGCAGTACAGTAGCAGGATAGGGCAGTCAGTGCAGGTCCCATGGTGGTACTGTAGTGCAGTACAGTAGCAGGATAGGGCAGTCAGAGCAGGTCCCATGGTGGTACTGTAGTGCAGTACAGTAGCAGGATAGGGCAGTCAGAGCAGGTCCCATGGTAGTAGAGTCCTGCATGGGTCAGTTTTTTGGAGCCGCACCCGCCCCGCGCGGGCCATATCAAGTCCCCGACCCACCCGACACTTAACATCATGACCAATTTTACTCTGCAACCTGACCCAACCCACATAGAATTGTTCCAAGAGCCGACCTGTTACCTGCCAATTACATTAATGTATTATTATTTTATTTATAAAAAAAATACCAAAAATTAAGGGGTGGATCAGCTTTATATTGTGGATAGATTGTTGCTTCCATCAATGTAATTGTCTGCATCATTTCCAATCCCCCATATATTTTGGGGGTAATTATATATATCCATATAAATACATACATACAGTTGAAGTCGGAAGTTTACATACACTTAGGTTGGAGTTATTAAAACTAGTTTTTCAACCACTCCACAAATTTCTTGTTAACAAACTATAGTTTTGGCAAGTGGTAAGGACATCTACTTTGTGCATGCCACAAGTAATTTCTCCAACAATTGTTGACAGACAGATTATTTCACTTAATCACAATTTCAGTGGGTCAGAAGCTTCGGATAGGCGAATTGACATCATTTCAGTCAATTGGAGGTGTACCTGTGGATGTATTTCAAGGCCTACGTTCAAACTCAGTGCGTTTTTGCATGATATCATGGGAAAATCAAAAGAAATCAGCCAAGACCTCAGAAAAAAATATGTAGACCTCCACAAGTCTGGTTCATCCTTGGGAGCAATTTCCAATGCCTGAAGGTACCACGTTCATCTGTACAAACAATAGTACGCAAGTATAAACACCATGGGACCACGCAGCCGTCATACCGCTCAGGAAGGAGACGCGTTCTGTCTCCTAGAGATGAACGTACTTTGGTGCAAAAAGTGCAAATAAATCCCAGAACAACAGCAAAAGACCTTGTGAAGATGCTGGAGGAAACAGGTACAAAAGTATCTATATCCACAGTAAAACTAGTCCTATATCGACATAACCTGAAATGCCGCTCAGCAAGTAAGAAGCCACTGCTCCAAAACCGCCATAAAGAAACCAGACTACAGTTTGCAACTGCACATGGGGACAAAGATCGTACTTTTTGGAGAAATGTGGCCAAACAGAAACTGGCCATAATGACCATCGTTATGTTTGGAGGAAAAAGGGGGAGGCTTGCAAGCCAAAGAAGACCATCCCAACCGTGAAGCACGTGGGTGGCAGTATCATGTTGTGGGGGTGCTTTCCTGCAGGAGGGACTGGTGCACTTCACAAAATAGATGGCATCATGAGGCTGGAAAATTATGTGGATATATTGAAGCAACATCTTAAGACATCAGTCAGGAAGTTAAAGCTTGGTCACTAATGGGTCTTCCAAATGGACAAACACCAAGCATACTTCCAAAGTTGTGGCAAAATGGCTTAAGGACAACAAGGTCAAGGTATTGAAGTGGCCATCACAAAGCCCTGACCTCAATCAAACAGAACATTTGTGGGCAGAACTGAAAAAGTGTGTGCGAGCAAGGAGGCCTACAAACCTGAATCAGTTACACCAGCTCTGTCAGGAGGAATGGGCCAAAATTCACCCAACTTAATGTGGGACGCTTGTGGAAGGCAACCCGAAACGTTTGACCCAAGTTAAACAATTTAAAGGCAATGCTACCAAATACTAATTGAGTATATGTAAACTTCTGACCCACTGGAATTGTGAAACAGTGAATTATAAGTGAAATAATCTGTCTGTAAACAATTGTTGGAAAAATGACGTGTGTCATGCACAAAGTGGATATCCTAACTGACTTGCCAAAACTATAGTTTGTTAACAAGACATTTGTGGAGTGGTTGAAAAACGAGTTTTAATGACTCCAACCTAAGTGTATGTAAACTTCCGACTTCAACTGTATATGCCAATTATGTGATGCTCTGACCGCATTCTGTCCCCTATCAACACTTTTTAATATATCAATGTATTTAGCTAATTGTTATTATGACTCCAGACAGTAGGCTATTTCCCTTCTCTGCATGCAATTCATTTGTCTGCATGTCAACTTTATTTTCAGGTAGTACATACAGTACCAGTCAAAAGTTTGGACACACCTACTCATTCAATTGTTTTTCTTTATTTTTACTATTTTCTACTTTGTAGAATAATAGTGAAGACATCAAAACTATGAAATAACACATATGGAATCATGTAGTAACCAAACAAGTGTTAAACAAATCAAAATATATTTTTGATTTTAGATTCTTCAAAGTAGCCACTCTTGTCCTTGATGACAGCTTTGCACACTCTTGGCATTCTCTCAACCAGCTTCATGAGGTAGTCACACGGAATGCACTTCAATTAACAGGTGTGCCTTGTTAAAAGTTCATTTGTGTAATTTCTTTCCTTCTTACTGGGTTTGAGCCCATCAGTTGTGTTGTGATAAGGTAGGGGGGTATACAGTAGACAGCCCTATTTGGTAAAAGACCAAGCCCATAGGCCAAGGACGATCTAGCGAGATCCTATTGGCATGTTATAGCCTGTGAAGTGTGCGTGTGCAATAACTCAATTCACCTTTGCAATCCTTCCAAACAACGCAATTTTTAAAAGGGTAAAGTCTTTAAAACTCATAACAGATTCTACTTTTGGGAACAGAAAACTGTATTGAGATTAAATATTTTATTTTTTACCAAAATCCATCTTGTTCTATCTTCTCCCACTGCCGGCCGGTGGGCTTCCTCTCACTACCATATTTGGTAGTGAGTGGAAACGCCAAGTGGATGCTTCACATTTATACATCTTTTGAAATATCTGTCTCATTGTTCTATCTGTGGTGGTACTGTACAGTACAGTTGCAGGATAAGGCCGAGCTGCTGACTGAGGCATTGGGCCGGCTCTGAAACAGTTACAGTAGGGAGAATAAAACTGCATAATGACTTGGGGTATTAATATTGTAAAGACCTGCCCGGGCTGACAGACTCTAGCTCTGAAATATCTGAGCCGTTAAGGGGAAAAATCTGTCTGAAATACCTGAGCCGACATGATGAAAATCCTTGAGCATAGCACTTACCCCTAATTTGCTACAGGGTCTCCGTACTAATATGACTGACCCTGTAAAACAACACATTTCACTGCACCTATCCGGTGTACTACTGCACGTCGAACATCTCATTCCAAAATCATGGGCATTGATATGGAGATGGTCCCCCCTTTGCTGCTATAACAGCCTCCACTCTTCTGGGAAAGCGTTCCACTAAATGTTGGAACATTGCTTTGGGGACTTGCTTCCATTCAGCCACAAGAGCAATAGTGAGGTCAGGCGCTGATGTTGGGCGATTAGGCCTGACTCGCAGTCGGCGTTACAATTCATCCCAAAGGTGTTTGGATGGGGTTGAGATCAGGGCTCTGTGCAGGCCAGTCAAGTTCGCTACGCGTTTCAGCACCCGGCGGTCCCGTTCTGTGAGCTTGTGTGGCCTACCACTTCGCGGCTGAGCCGTTGTTGCTCCAGGACGTATCCACTTCACAATAACAACACTTACAGTTGAACGGGGCAGCTCTAGCAGGGCAGAAATTTGACAAACTGATTTGTTGGAAAGGTGGCATCCTATGACAGTGCCACGTTGAAAGTCACTGAGCTCTTCAGTAAGGCCATTCTACTGCCAATGTTTGTCTATGGAGATTGCATGGCTGTGTGCTCGATTTTATACACCTGTCAGCAACAGGTGTGGCTGAAATAGCCAAATCCACTCATTTGAAGGGGTGTCCACATACTTTTGTATATATAGTCTATGGAAGTACGGTAATGTTGTCATGCACTGTATTACAAACACACATTACCTCTAAACACAGATTAAAAAGGCTAGAATAATTAAGTCTCTCTCTCTCAGCCCTGCGTTCTGTGGGTAATCCATGTTTTAATAACTCAAGGTGAGTTGGTGAGCCAAACTACATTATCCCCCAAGGAAATCACTTCTTTAGCACCTACGGGGCACCTTTGATTTTCCCCTATAGATTCGGACTCCCTTGGACCCTTCTCCTCTCCTCTCCGCTCCTCTCATGTCCTTATCCCTCCTCTCATATCCCCGTCTGCTCTCTTGGCAGCGTTGGCTCTGGAGTCCTTTTTCATTTCAACTTCAATTACCGCTGCCTTCAAGGCAGGAGTCCCTCCGCACTGCGCATTTTCAGGTGTCTCTGAAAGACGATCCTCGCTCTCTAGCAGCGCACACACTGATAATCGCATACACACACACCAAAGCCCCCATCCCACACACTCTACTTTATTTTTAATGTGAAACAGAAAAGGTGCAGTGCCAGCGTGGGGGACTGACTGAGCCAGGGTGTTGGGTGTAATCCCTCTCATAATGCCCTTCACCACTGCCAGGACATGATGTCATAAATGAACCTGCCGGGAGGTCAGCAGGACTAATGACCAGCACAGCAGCCTTGAAAACATCATGTATTATATCCTGAAAGACATTCAGAAGGTCGAATGGTGAAGTGGTCAAACGGTACTAAGGTGGTTGTGCTAGAGTGTCACACGTGAATTCATCATGTAAAAGTCTGTGAAATACGGCCATATGACCAGATGGTCAAGCGATCGTATGGTCAAGTGTCCAGACGGCCATGCCAGAGTGTTACGCATGTGATGACAGAAGGGGATGAAAGATCAGCTGTGGGCGTGTAAAGTGGTTGCACCGTCCTCCAGTGTCCCTGTCACAGACACACATGATGCCTGGGGGGTTGGAGTGGGGCCAGGCGGTGTTGTGAGCCTAGGTTAGCCAAGTCAGTGCAGAGCCAGGAGGTGAAAACAATAGCCCTCTTGTCTTGTGAATGTCTGGAGGTCATGTTGAATCTGACCCCTGTGATGATAGGTGAGAGCAAAGAATGTCTCATGGGAAACTAGAGCCTTGAGTTTGGCATTCTGCTATAGGCATTCTGCTATGGTGGGTGGACTAGGACTCATGGTTCACCTCTGTCTCCAGGGGCCCCTGGGGAACGTAGACCTTGCTGAGACCTTGAGCTACTCTCTCTTCGACACTCAGACATGCAAAAACTCACACTCGCAAACAAGCATATACACATGCACACAATGGCACAGCCCACACTTGTATCACATCATTGTATCAAATTAAGGTTTCGTTTGTTACAATATTGTAACAATCAATATTGTTACAACAGATACTGTTCTGTACACACCAACACACAGTCCTCAATATAAACCCACACCAAACACAGTGATCTGTCACCATACAGCACCCCAACACAAGGCTTCTATACTCCCACTCAAAATCTGTTCTGATAAAACTAACTGTGGCTCACATCAACTCCTGAAGACCATCGAAAAACACTTTAAAAGTTAACAGCCCCTCTAAACAGCAGGCTCCCACTGGTCAAACTGTTAAGAAGATATATACGTATACCTTTCTCTGATTACTGGGAGTAATACTGCCAGGTTAAAACATCAAATGATAAAATGAATGTTGTCTTTGTTCCGAGACAAAGCAGCAATTTGTGATATTCCCGCAAAAAATTGGTTCCGAGTGGAAGTCGGGAATAGAGGTATGCCTCACGTTTACCCTCTCATACAGGGAGGACCAACCAAACAGGAAGGAAGGACATGATAAATGAGGTTTGGAAACATCCGTCTTGAAACCTGTGTTCATTTCACTGGGCATCACAATACTGGTTTATTGTGTTCTTGCTCCTGACCTGGACTTGAAACAAATGTATTGAACTACAGAATAGTATTTTATGTGCTGTACTATAACTGAGGCAGCGTTTGTCTGTTCATCTACTGAAGTTCACCTCATCAAAGGTCGGTCTAGTGAAAGGGCTGCTCACTCTTTCAGTATGCAAAGGATACTAGGAGTCTGTGGTTATAAGGACTACGTGAACATAAAACAGGGAAGTGGACAGAAAAGTAAAAAAAATAATAATAATCTTAAAACGATCCTGTTTTTATTTGCTTATTGGTTTCCCTTTAATAGGTCCAGCATACTGTATTGTCAAAGATGCAGCACTTTGGCAACCTGATGGACGTGTTTGAACTATCAAGTACAGGCGCTTTACACTCTATAGTTCTACGCCAAAATCAGATATTTCTATCACCTAAAAACAACAAATCAACTGGACAGAAACACTTGACTGAGCAGTATACATTACAGATCCAGAAAACAGCTTCAGGGTTTACCCTATTAAAGCTACTCTGTAGCCACAACACTAAAAGGTATTTATCGTGCTTCTGAGGGCTACACCATCCAAGCTTTCACAGACTACAAAACAATCTCGACACAATGTTCTCAGCTTAGCGAAGCCTGGTGAAGATAATTTACAGTTGTGAATGCTACACTATTTTTGTGAAATGTCATTATGTGTCTAAAAACATGTATTTTCCTCGATCTGTGTAATCAGACTAGGCTGAAGATTTCAAACCTTTCTTTGTGGCTGACCCTAGTTTTAGACCTTGGGACTCTAAAGCTCAATTCAACTTTACAATTGCTTTTGTGGGTTACAGTACAAAGGGTTGAAGCTACAGCGGAGACAGGCTTTAACCCTATGAGCTATGATTCCATAATCTAGCCTTCAAATCTGAAGTGGTAGTTTGAATTTCTCCCATTGCATACAGCGTAATCTGCAGTACACAGCACTTTGAGTCCCCTAGAAAAGGGTGATATGAATCTAATCCAATATCAAATCAATTATCATTTGTTTTTTGTTTGTTTCCCCCATAAACCAGAGAACAGATTTGATTGAATATCACATCCCCACATTCCTGCCCCTCTATCTCAGGAGCAGTGGGTTTGTGTGTTTATACCCCCTGGAACTGAAGAGAAGCACTTCACGCTAGACTAATGAAACCTGTGCACTGTGTCATTTAATCTGACACTAGCGTAATCTTCTCAAATGCCTGTTTCCCACCCTGGTATGTTGCATTATCCCAATTACAGCCATGCTCCATTGATCTGAGGAGATTAAACGTGTTCTTAGCTGTTGGTACTCTCCACAGTAACTACATATAGACTGGAAAATAGAATCATGTCACCCAGTACCACTCAATAGTTTAATTGGTCATTTTTAGTTGGTGTGTGTGTGTGTGTGTGTGTGTGGCACTTCAATAGAGTGGCAGGCAGCAGATGCTTGCTTTGTGTGCCTACACTACTATAAGGGAACCTTTATCAGGAATGTGGTACTAGAGAAATCCACTCAGTGGCACTTTTCCCTCCAAGAAATGGGTGGGATCATTCCATGACTTCATTTTTCAGAGAAGAAAAAAATTCAAATATGTTTTACTGTCACATACAAACACTATATGTTGACTTGCTTCGGTCATTTAGCATTTCCTATTGATTCTCAATGGTAATCCTCGGATGCATCCTTAACATGTTAGGGAAACAGCTTTCCTACACAGCTGTAGTAGAAACAGCATCCCTTTCCCTCCCTCCCTCCCCCACAACCCTATACATGCCAGAATGGATTTTCCTCAGAGGTCGGCATTTAGGGTGCATCCTTCTAATTTCCCTCTGTAATTCAGGTCTGATTGATTAGCGACTATCGACTAATTAATTAAAACGCACAGGGCTCTGTGGGAGAGAGGCTGTTCATTTCAGAGTAGGATCCAACGACTCCATTAGCTTAGCATCCATTCACCAATAATCACAGGAGATTGGCTGCAGTTGGCTACTTTACCAACCAGGAAGCTTTGTACTGCTATAGTGTATGGAGTTTACACACCACAGACCATCACTGTGTCTGAAGTGGCACCCACAATGTCCCCTATAGAGTGCACTACTTTACCCTATTCCCTATAAGTAGTGCCCTATAGGGAATAGGATGCAATTTTTACAAAGCTCTACTACACAAGCTTTCAACTTACCTAACTTCGCTGTTAAAATATAAAAACATGAGATACCAAACCCATTCACAAGGTTGCTTAACTCTTGAGGTTCCTCAGGTGTCGTGTTAAAGCTTTTAGCTTTAAAGCACCTCATTGCTGGAACCAACTACAAAATACATTACAATTAGATGTTCTGGTGTTTCTGTATGGACCTCGCTTTGTGCACAGGAAAGGGCCTTCTCCAAACTGTTGCCACAAAGTTGGAAGCACAGAATCATCAGAATGTCATTGTATGCTGTAGCGTTAAGATTGTAAAGGGGCCTAGCCCAAACCATGAAAAACATGGTTCTTGTGCTGACGTTGCTTCCAGAGGCAGTTTGGAACTTGGTAGTGAGGGTTGCAACCGAGGATAGACGATTTTTATGCGCTACGTGCTTCAGCACTCGGGGGTCCCGTACTGTGAGCTTGTGTGGCCTACCACTTCGCGGCTGAGCCGTTGTTGCTCCTAGACATTTCCAATTCACAATAACAGAAATTACAGTTGACAGGGACAGCTCTAACAGGGCAGAAATTTGAAAAACTGACTTGTTGGAAAGGTGGCATCCTATGACGGTGCCACGTTGAAAGTCACAGAGCTCTTTAGGAAGGCCATTCTAATGCAAATGTTTGTCTATGGAAATTGCATGGCTGTGTACTCGATTATATACACCTGCTAGCAACGGGTGTGGCTGAAATAGCTGAATCCACTAATTTGATGGGGTGTCCACATACACTATATATAAAAAAGTATTTAAAAATATATATATTTCACCTTTATTTAACCAGGTAGGCTAGTTGAGAACAAGTTCTCATTTGCAACTGCGACCTGGCCAAGATAAAGCATAGCAATTTGAGTGCAAATGAGGTAAGATAAGGGAGTTAAGGCAATAAATAGGCCATGGTGGCGAAGTAATTACAATATAGCAATTAAAACACTGGAATGGTAGATGTGCAGAAGATGAATGTGCAAGTAGAGATACTGGGGTGCAAAGGAGCAAGATAAATAAATAAATACAGTATGGGGATGAGGTAGGTAGATAGATGGGCTGTTTACAGATGGGCTATGTACAGGTTCAGTAATCTGTGAGCTGCTCTGACAGCTGGTGCTTAAAGCTAGTGAGGGAGATATGAGTCTCCAGCTTCAGAGGGTTCCTTTGCAGGGTTCCTTTGTGAAAGAGACCCTGGTCTCAATGGTGACTCCCTGCTGAAAAAATTAAAATAAAAATATAAATAAAAATACAATCGGAAACACTGATTGCCAAAAACACAGATTGCATATCTATTCCAGATATAATGCACCTTGTGGAGTGGCATTGCGTGCATGTAAAATGGCACCCTATTCCCTGTATAGTGCACTACCTTTGACCAGGTCAGAATTAGTGCACTATATAGGGAAAAGGGTGCCATTTTGGACGTACCCCGATGCTAATCACATGGATACAACTATGTCCTTTGTGAAAGGGTGTGAGGCCAATGAATGTGCTGAAGACCAAGGAGCTAGTGGTAGATTTGAGGAAAAATAAAGATGTTTTTAATCCTATTTATATTAACGGTGAAGAGATTGGTACTGTTGACGCTTACAAGTACTTGGGTGTAATAGTGGAAACAAACTGAACTGGAAGGAGAACTCCCACAGCATCTACAAAAAAGCCCGATCCAAACTGTACTTTTTAAGGAAGCTTAGATCTTTAAACGTCTGTGACAAAATGCTTCGCATGTTCCATGTTCTACAGCAGTGTCGTGGTGAGTATAGTAAGCTATGCCACTCTCTGCTGGAAAGATAATTTAGCCAAGGAGGATATAAACAAGCTTGACAAAATCATCAGGGAAGTCAGCGCTACAATTGGCTGCAGCCTGGAATCAATGCAGGACATGTTCATAAAAAAGCTGCAAGCAAAAACACACATGATCATGGACAATGACACACACCCACTCCACAGCACTCTAATGCAACACAGGAGCAGCTTCAGTAGCAGGTCCATCCTGCCCAGAAGTTCCACAGAGAGGTTTAGACATTTTTACCCAAAGACATGAGGCTTTTTAACGAGTATAATCGATGAACTGTTTTATGATGTCTTCCTATTGTGAACAGTATTCTTGCAGGTTTTTCCTCCAGAGTGGGATGGAAAACAGCACTTGAATCCGACTGTTCTTCTGCGGATGCTAAGGAGCAGGTGCCTTCATGTGTCTTGATATGTTTTCTGTTTGGTTGTGTGTCTGTCATTGTGTCCTGTCCTTATACGTTATGGATGATGAATGCTGTGATAAAACAATTTCCCAAGTTGGTATTAATAAAGTAATACTCTACTTAGTCCACGCACAAGGACGGGCCAGGAAGATGTATGGGCTGGAAACATAATGTATTCATAGGGAGGACGATGGAAAAATTGGTCTGGAGACATGATGAAGCACCTGCTGAGGTGTCATTGATAAATGATTATGGAGTCTATAGAAATTGAGTCAGATCCCCACCGAAGACCATTCAATTAGCAGAGCACTATAACAGTGCTTTACTGCTTCAGTTGAATTGACATATATACAGTAGTGTAAACTGAACATATTGGGATGATTTGCATGGGAAATGACAAGGAAATATCCTATTTGAATATTTCAGAGGATGCTTACAACCAATATTAGTTTATGATTGATTTAATTATGCTAAGTGCATTGCTGCACACTGAGTCCTGAAGCACACTGTTCTGTGATGTTATCATCAGACTCTTGTCAGGTTGCAAGTCAACGAAAAATCTGCAACTTCAAGGCACTGACTTAGCTAGATTAGTGAAATGCTTGTTTTTGCATTATAGTTCTACCCAATGAGAATTGAATTTATACCGCACAAACTAACCATAACAGATTGGGTTTATCTGGCACATTTTCTTAGCTCGCACACTGTCACGCCCTGACCTTAGAGATCCTTTTTATGTCTCTATTTTGGTTGGTCAGGGCGTGAGTTGGGGTGGGCATTCTATGTTTTTGTTCTATGTTTTCTATTTATATGTGTTTGGCCGGGTGTGGTTCTCAATCAGAGGCAGCTGTCTATCGTTGTCTCTGATTGAGAACCATACTTAGGTAGCCTTTTCCCACCTGTGTTTTGTGGGTAGTTGTTTTCTGTTTTGTGTGTCTGCACCAGACAGAACTGTTTCGTTTGTTCCGTTTTGTTATTTTTTGTTCTAGTGTTCAGCTGTATTAAAAATCATGAACACGTACCACGCTGCACCTTGGTCCTCTCCTTCAGCCCACGAGAACCGTTACACACACGCCCATTATTCACAATATAGACTGTGTTAGAATCTGTGTCAGACCAGGTACTTTACTAAAACCTGCTCTAATGACGTGTGCATTATTCATAGGTAGCCTAACACTGTCTTTGTACAGTTTCCCTTCCTCGCTTCCCCGCACCAATCCTCTGGCTTTTCAGACAATTAGCCTAGCGCAGGGGTTGGAATATTTACAAGGGTCTTGCACTGAGTAACATCATACATGAAAGCCTTGGATAAATTGAGTGAAATTGATTTCTTTTAAATGTCTGACATCTTCATGTTGAACTCGATATGACTTCCGCTAGAACTAGCCGTGGATCTGTTCGGACGGGTTCAAAAGTGGGCCGAGGTGGTTTCTCTCTCCCAGACGTAGGCTATGCATCACTGACTGGATTTCCATTCTGGGATCACTGCACTCCTGGCTTTCACTCATGACCGGCCTTCGCCACACTGTATCTAGGAACTCTTCTGCTGTTGCTTCCCAATCATATCTGCATTCACGTAACGCGGCAGGCAGCTCTTGAAAGTTCTCTGTGCTGTTTGCCTTTGGTAATTAGACTGTGTCAAGACAACATGGGCGTCTACGAAAGCAGAGACGGGTTTGACTAACCCAGCCTCCCACTTTTCACAGAACACAGGGTGAAGCGACGAGTTGAACACAGTCTCACAAAAAGACGTAGGCCTTTATACATCTTCCTCTATTAGAAATTGATCTCTAGTAATGGTTGCTGAAGCTGTGTACATTTCTGATTTACTCGGTGTCTTCAATAAAACACTATAGTTCAGTGTAAGTAGAATGATTACCACTAATTCTGATCATTTCTACCCATATTATTATCATAATAAGTAGTGTTAGTCGTATTAGTACTGAAGTAGTATAGCAGTTAGTTGTACAGCAGTAGCGTGTAGCAGTGGTAGCAGTGGAGGTGGCGGAATTATCCCTGACCTCATTGACATACAATAGCCTACTTAGAGGTATAAATGTCAATCGTATGCAGATTGACAGAATGATTCACTCCTTGTATCGCCAAGGTGTTCAGCTGTAATTATGTGAGTGGGCTGGAGCAGTAGGTAGTAGAGGTCGACCGATTATAATTTTTCAACGCTGATACCGATACCGATTATTGGAGGTCCAAAAAAAAGCCGATACCGATTAATCGGACGATTTTATAGTGACAATAATGACAATTACAACAATACTGAATGAACACTTATTTTAACTTAATATAATACATCAATAAAATCAATTTAGTCTCAAATAAATAATGAAACATGTTCAATTTGGTTTAAATAATGCAAAAACAAAGTGTTGGAGAAGAAAGTAAAAGTGCAATATGTGCCATGTAAGAAAGCTAACGTTTAAGTTCCTTGCTCAGCACATGAGAACATATGAAAGCTGGTGGTTCCTTTTAACATGAGTCTTCAATATTCCCAGGTAAGACGTTTTAGGTTGTAGTTATTATAGGAACTAAAGGACTATTTCTCTCTATACGATTTGTATTTCATATACCTTTGACTATTGGATGTTCTTATAGGCACTTTAGTATTGCCAGTGTAAGAGGATAGCTTCCGTCCCTCTCCTCGCTCCTACCTGGGCTCGAACCAGGAACACATCGACAACAGCCACCCCCGAAGCAGCGTTACCCATGCAGAGCAAGGGGAACAACTATCGTTGTCTCTGATTGGGAACCATACTTTGGTAGCTTTTTCCCACATGGTTTTTGTGGGTAGTTATTTTCTGTTTAGTGTTTTGCACCTTACAGGACTGTTTCAGTTTCATTTATTCTCTTGTTATTTTGTTTTGGGTTCAGTGTAAATAAAAAACATGAACACTTACTATGCTGCGCTCTGGTCCGACTACTCTTCTTCAGACGACGAAAACCATTACAACCTGGTTAATATTGCCTGCTAACCTGGATTTCTTTTAGCTAAATATGCAGGTTTAAAAATATATACTTCTGTGTATTGATTTTAAGAAAGGCATTGATGTTTATGGTTAGGTACAGTCGTGCAACGATTGTGCTTTTTGCGCAAATGTGCTTTTGTTAAATCATCCCCCCGTTTGGCAAAGTTGTCTGTCTTTGTTAGGAAGAAATAGTCTTCACATAGTTCATAACAGCTGCATATACCCTGACTCTGTTGCAAGAGAAGTGACACAATTTTCCTAGTTAAAAGAAATTCATGTTAGCAGGCAATATTAACTAAATATGCAGGTTTAAAAATATATACTTGTGTATTGATTTTAAGAAAGGCATTGATGTTTATGGTTAGGTACACGTTGGAGCAACGACAGTCCTATAATCGATGCGGTGCGCATTCGCACCGCATCGATTATATGCAACGCAGGACACGCTAGATAAACTAGTAATATCATCAACCATGTGTAGTTAACTAGTGATTTATTGATTGTTTTTTATAAGATAAGTTTAATGCTAGCTAGCAACTTACCTTGGCTTCTTACTGCATTCGAGTAACAGGCAGGCTCCTCGTGGAGTGTAATGTAAAGCAGGTGGTTAGAGCGTGGTTAGTCTCTCACTGTTGCCACTTGCTATAGACCTCCCTCTGCCCCCAGCTGTGCCCTTGATACCATATGTGAATTGATTGTCCCCCATCTATGTTCTGAGCTCGTGCTACTAGGTGACCTAAACTGGGACATGCTTAACACCCTGGCCATCCTACAATCTAAGCTTGATGCCCTCAATCTCACACAAATTATCAATGAACCTACCAGGTACAACTCCAAATCCGTAAACATGGGCACCCTCATAGATGTCATCCTAACTAACTCGCCCTCCAAATACACCTCTGCTGTTTTCAAGATCTCAGCGATCACTGCCTCATTGCCTGCATCCGTAATGGGTCTGCGACCAAACGACCACCCCTCATCACTGTTAAACGCTCCCTAAAACACTTCTGTGAGCAGGCCTTTCTAATCGACCTGGCTGAGGTATCCTGGAATGACATTGACCTCATCCCGTCAGTAGATGATGCCTGGCTATTCTTTAAAAGTGCCTTCCTCACCATCTTAAATAAGCATGCCCCATTCAAAAAATGTTCACTCCAGACCTGTCTGGCCTTGACCAGCACAAAAACATCCTGTGGCGTTCTGCATTAGCATCGAATAGCCCCCGTGATATGCAACTTTTCAGGGAAGTTAGGAACAAATATACACAGGCAGTTAGGAAAGCTAAGGCTAGCTTTTTCAAACAGAAATTTGCATCCTGTAGTACTAACTCAAAAAAGTTCTGGGACACTGTAAAGTCCATGGAGAATAAGAGCACCTCCTCCCAGCTGCCCACTGCTCTGAGGCTAGGAAACACTATCACCACCGATAAATCCACTATAATTGAGAATTTCAATAAGCATTTCTCTACGGCTGGCCATGCTTTCCACCTGGCTACCACTACCCCGGTCAACTGCCCGGCACCCTCCACAGCAACCCGCCAAAGCCACCACCATTTCTCCTTCACCCAAATCCAGATAGCTGATGTTCTGAAAGAGCTGCAAAATCTGGACCCCTACAAATTAGCCGGGCTAGACAATCTGGACCCTCTCTTTCTAAAATTATCTGCCGAAATTGTTGCAACCCCTATTACTAGCCTGTTCAACCTCTCTTTTGTATCGTCTGAGTTTCCCAAAGATTGGAAAGCTGCCGCGGTCATCCCCCTCTTCAAAGGGGGTGACACTCTAGACCCAAACTGCTACAGACCTATATCTATCCTACCCTGTCTTTCTAAGGTCTTCGAAAGCCAAGTTAACAAACAGATTACCGACCATTTCGAATCCCACCGTACCTTCTCCGCTATGCAATCTGGTTTCAGAGCTGGTCATGGGTGCACCTCAGCCACGCTCAAGGTCCTAAACGACATCATACCCGCCATCGATAAGAGACATTACTGCGCAGCCGTATTCATCGACCTGGCCAAGGCTTTCGACTCTGTCAATCACCACACCACATTCTTATTGGCAGACTCGACAGCCTTGGTTTCTCAAATGATTGCCTTGCCTGGTTTACCAACTACTTCTCTGATAGAGTTCAGTGTGTCAAATCGGAGGGCCTGTTGTCCGGACCTCTGGCAGTCTCTATGGGGGTGCCACAGGGTTCAATCCTCGGGCCGACTCTCTTCTCTGTATACATCAATGATGTTGCTCTTGCTGCTGGTGATTCTCTTGTACACCTCTACGCAGACGACGCCATTCTGTATACTTCTGGCCCTTCTTTGGACACTGTGTTAACTAACCTCCAAACAAGCTTCAATGCCATACAACACTCCTTCCGTGGCCTCCAACTGCTCTTAAACGCAAGTAAAACTAAATGCATGCTATTCAATTGATCACTGCCCGCAGCTGCTCGCCCGTCCAGCATCACTACTCTGGACGGCTCTTACTTAGAATACGTGGACAACTACAAATACCTAGGTGTCTGGTTAGACTGTAAACTATCCTTCCAGACTCACATTAAGCATCTCCAATCCAAAATTATATCTAGAATCGGCTTCCTATATCGCAACAAATCATCCTTCACTCATGCTGCCAAACATACCCTCGTAAAACTGATCATCCTACCGATCCTCGACTTCGGTGATGTCATCTATAAAATAGCCTCCAACACTCTACTCAACAAACTGGATGCAGTCTATCACAGTGCCATCCGTTTTGTCACCAAAGCCCCATACACTACCCACCATTGCGACCTGTACGCTCTCGTTGGTTGGCCCTCGCTTCATACTCGTCGCCAAACCCACTGGCTACAGGTTATATACAAGTCTCTGCTAGGTGAAGCCCTGCCTTATCTCAGCTCACTGGTCACCATAGCAGCACCCACTCGTAGCACGCGCTCCAGCAGGTATATCTCACTGGTCACCCCCAAAGCCAATTCCTCCTTTGGTCGTCTTTCCTTCCAGTTCTCTGCTGCCAATGACTGGAACGAACTGCAAAAATCTCTGAAGCTGCAAACACTTATCTCCCTCACTAGCTTTAAGCACCAGCTGTCAGAGCAGCTCACAGATTACTGCACCTGTACATAGCCCATCTATAATTTAGCCCAAACAACTACCTCTTCCCCTACTGTATTTATTTATTTATTTAGCTCCTTTGCAACCCATTATTTCTATTTTGCACATTCTTCCACTGCAAATCTACCATTCCAGTGTTTTACTTGCTATATTGTATTTACCTTGCCACCATGGCCTTTTTTGCCTTTACCTGCCTTATCTCACCTCATTTGCTCACTTTGTATATAGACTTATTTTTCTACTGTATTATTGACTGTATGTTTTGTTTATTCCATGTGTAACTGTGTTGTTGTATGTGTCAAATTGCTATGCTTTAGTTGCAAATGAGAGCTTGTTCTCAACTAGCCTACCTGGTTAAATAAAGGTGAAATAAAAAATAAAAATAAAATAAAAAATAGCGTTGGACTAACGTTAACCGTAAAGTTGCAAGATTGAATCCCCGAGCTGACAAGGTAAAAATCTGTCGTTCTGCCCCTGAACAAGACAGTTAACCCACCGTTCCTAGGCCATCATTGAAAATAAGAATGTGTTCTTAACTGACTTGCCTCGTTAAATAAATGTGTAAAAAAATAAAATAAAATGAAAATAAATAAATAAATCGGCCAAATCGGTGTCCAAAAATACAGATTTCCGATTGTTATGAAAACTTGAAATCGGCCCTAATTAATCGGCCATTCTGATTAATCGGTCGACCTCTAGTAGGTAGGTAGGCAGGCGCCTCTTGCCGTGTTGTTAGCCAGCGCTAATGATGAAGGCCGCAACATACCTCTCAGCTTTACATAACAGCATGGAACATGGATGACCTTTCTACCTGCAACACACTGTCTGTATTCCAAATGGCACCCTATTTCCTATATAGTGCTCTACTTTTGACCATAGCCCTATGGGGCCTTGTCAAAAGTAGTGCATTATATAGGGAATAGGGTGCCATTTGGAATGCAAGCACTGATTCACTAAAAGAAAAGCGGAAGGTCAGCACAAGGCTAAGAACCCCTCGTAGCTTAGCATAGGATTGTATATAGTTTTTCCTCCCAATCACGTTACATAGCAGCCATACTGTAACACTATAGGTCAATGTGTTAGCTAGCTAGGCTGCTACAGGTAGATTGACAAGGTGTTAGCTAGCTAGACTGCTACAGGTAGATTGACAAGGTGTTAGCTAGCTAGGCTGCTACAGGTAGATTGACATGGTGTTAGCTGACTAGGCTGCTACAGGTATATTGACATGGTGTTAGCTAGCTAGACTGCTACAGGTAGATTGACAAGGTGTTAGCTAGCTAGGCTACTACAGGTAGATTGACATGGTGTTAGCTGGCTAGGCTGCTACAGGTAGATTGACAAGGTGTTAGCTAGATAGGCTGCTACAGGTAGATTGACATGGTGTTAGCTGGCTAGGCTGCTACAGGTAGATTGACATGGCGTTAGCTGGCTAGGCTGCTACAGTTAGATTGACAAGGTGTTAGCTGTCTAGGCTGCTACAGTTAGATTGACAAGGTGTTAGCTACAGTAACTAGGCTGCTACAGGTAGATCGAAAAGCAGCTTTGAAACATTATAACAGTCAAGGTGTTAGCCAGCAAGGTTATTACAGGTAAATTGACAACAGTGCTGTACTGTGTGTTTTCATATATATTCTGGGGCCTTCTGTTGCAATATTATACTGTATGCTGCCAGATACTGGGATGTTTTAGTACAGTACAGGCAGCATAGTGAGTCAAATACAATGTTGGTTCTTTATATCAGTTATGAATGATGTGATTTGACAGAGAGACAGAGAGGCCAAACCAGCAGAAAGGGTTTGATAGAAAACACTGAGTCATTCCTTACCTCACACAGCTGGCTCCTGCCCTTAACGATAGGCTCTTTCCTCTTCACTCCATCTCTGCAAACAGAAGACAAGACAGCAAGGTTAGTGGTGACGAGAAAGAAAAGAGAGGTGAATCATGAGAAAGAGAGTATAACGAGTCATCAAATCAAATCGTATTAGTCACATGCACCGAATACAACAGGTGTAGACCTTACAGTGAAATGCTTACTTACGAGCCCCTAACCGACAGTGCAGTTTTAAAAAAATACGGAAAAGAATAAGAGACAAAAGTAACAAGTCATTAAAGAGCAGCAGTAAAAAATAACAATATATACAGGGGGGTGCCGGTACAGAGTCAATGTGCGGGTGCAACGGTTAGTTGAGGTAGTATGTACATGTAGGTAGAGTTAATTAAAGGGACTATGCATAGATGACAACTGAGAGTGGCAGTGGTGTGGAGATGGGAGGGGTGTGGGGGCAATGCAAATAGTCTGGGTAGCCATTTGACTAGATGTTCAGGAGTCTTATGGCTTGGGGATATAAGCTATTTAGAAGCCTCTTGGACCTAGACTTGGCGCTCCGGTACCGCTTGCCGTGTGGTTGCAGAGAGAACAGTCTATGACTAGGGTGGCTGGAGCCTTTTTAGGGCCTTCCTCTGACACCGCCTGGTATAGAGGTCCTGGATGGTAGGAAGCTTGAGGGTTCGCACTACCCTCTGTAGTGCTTTGCGGTCGGAGGCCGAGCAGTTGCCATACCAGGCAGTGATGCAACCAGTCAGGATGCTCTCGATGGTGCAGCTGTAGAACCTTTTGAGGATCTGAGGACCAATGCCAAATCTTTTCAGTCTCCTGAGGGGGAATAGGTTTTGTCGTGCCCGCTTCACGACTGTCATGGTGTGCTTGGACCATGTTAGTTTGTTGGTGATGTGGACACCAAGGAACTTGAAGCTCTCAACCTGCTCCACTGCAGCCCCGTCGATGAGAATGGGGGCGTGCTTGGTCCTCTTTTCCTGTAGTTCACAATCATCTCCTTTGTCTTGATCACATTGAGGGAGAGGTTGTTGTCCTGGCACCACACGGCCAGGACCCTGACCTCCTCCCTATAGGCTGTCTCGTTGTTGTCGGTGATCAGGCCTACCACTGTTGTGTCATCGGCAAATTTAATGATGGTGTTGGAGTCGTGCCTGGCCGTGCAGTCATGAGTGAACAGGGAGTACAGGAGGGGTCTGAGCACGCACCCCCGAGAGGCCCCTGTGTTGAGGGTCAGCGTGGCGGATGTGTTGTTACCTACCATTACCACCTGGGGGCGGCCCGTCAGGAAGTCCAGGATCCAGTTACAGAGGGAGGTGTTTAGTGCTTTGAGGGCACTATGGTGTTGAACGCTGAGCTGTAGTCAATGAATAGCATTCTCACATAGGTGTTCCTTTTGTCCAGGTGGGAAAGGGCAGTGTGGCGTGCAATAGAGACAGCATCATCTGTGGATCTGTTGGGGCGGTATGCAAATTGGAGTGGGTCTAGGGTTTCTGGGATGATAGTGTTGATGTGAGCCATAACCAGCCTTTCAAAGCACTTCATGGCTACAGACGTGAGTGCTACAGGTTGGGAGTCATATAGGCAGGTTACCTTAGTGTTCTTGGGCACAGGCACTATGGTGGTCTGCTTAAAACATGTTGGTATTACAGACTCGGACAGGGAGAGGTTGAAAATGTCAGTGAAGACACTTGCTAGTTGGTCAGCGCATGCTCGCAGTACATGTCCTGGTAATCCGTCTGGCCCTGCGGCCTTGTGAATGTTGACCTGTCTAAAGGTCTTACTCACATCGGCTGTGGAGAGCGTGATCACACAGTCTTCTGGTACAGTTGATGTTCTCATGCATGTTTCAGTGTTATTTGCCTCGAAGCGAGCATAGAAGTAGTTTAGCTCATCTGGTAGGCTCGTGTCACTGGGCAGCTCTTAGCTGTGCTTCCCTTTGTAGTCTGTAATAGTTTGCAAGCCCTGCCACATCCGACGAGCATCAGCGCTGGTGTAGTACGGCTCAATCTTGTCTTACCAGACGCTGCTGTTCTATCCTACATCGTATAACCAGCCAGCTGTATGTTGATATTGTCGTCCTTCAGCCACGACTCCATAAAGCATAAGATGTTACAGATTTTAATGTCCCGTTGGTAGTTTAATCTTCCCAGTAACTCATCCATTTTATTGTGGAAAGATTGCAGTTTTTTTCTAGCAGAATTGCGGGAAGTGCGGGTCTATTCGATCGCTTCCAACTTCTCAGAAGGCAGCCCGCTCTCCAGCCTCTCTTTCTCCGCCTCCTCTTCACGCAGATCACTAGGGTCGGCGCCTGTTCCCGAGGGAGCCGTAAATCCTCCGCCTCAGGCTCGTCAGAGTCGTGAAAGAAGAAAAAGGATTCTGCTAGTCCGTGGTGAGTAATCGCAGTCCTGATGTCTAGAAGTTATTTTCGGTCATAAGAGACGGTAGCGGCAACATTATGAACAAAAAGTGTAAAAAGGTAAGTTACAAACAACGCAGATAAACGAACAAAAAACACAATCGGTTGGGTGCACGTAAAACGTCTGCCTTCTGCTCCAGCGCCATCTTACAGACGGACAGAGAGTGAAAAAAACACAGGGAAGATACGAGTCATTTGTATACTCTGCAGAATAAATGCACTTAGAAGTTGCACGTTGCCTTATCTATTATAACAATACTATTTCTATTTTACGACTACAGTGATACTGTGCAAAGGTAAGGGATCACAGCCGCTACCTCGCTCTCCAAACCAAGGTGTATGAATTGTGGACCAAACTGAAGTAGAGAGGCGATAGAGCAACTCCCAGAGGACAACAAAAGTAAATTAAAAAGCATATTTTTTTTGTTACAAGTAAAAACCTGATATTGTGAACAGCCTTTCTACCTCCACTGTGCAGTCATAACAATGAACAGGGTGGCCAATGAAAGAACAGATGTGGCCTCATTCATCCACACTGCATACAACTCAAGCCAAATTCATGTTGATATGGTAGAAGCGGAGAGCCAACATCTGATCAGTATTCTGCAGAAATGTTGCTGTATTAACCATCAACACTTCTGGAAGGTTGAGAATCGATTGATGTATGTGCAGTTCTTATTCAGACCCACTTACTGCATAAAAGGTCAAATGAATTTCTCCCGTATCAAATTGAGTTTCCCCTTTCTCTGTTGATGAATGTGTTGCTATGGCTGACAGTGCTGATGCAAAATGAAGGACTAAAACACATATATTACTATCAGGTTCTCATTTCTGTTGTGAATTATATTCATTTGAAGGAAAATGTATGTATTTAAATAACCATAAAATAGTCAAATTAATTGATTAGCATAATGCATCGGATTACTTTTTTTTAAATGAGGGAAAAGAACAGTGATTAAATGGAATCAAACACTTGCCTGTATGACAGCATCGGTATGTGCACACAATAGCTTGATAAAGGTTTTCAGAGAAACCTATATATAAAAGCAGAGAAAAGTTACTGCAATTACTGCTAGACTCTATTTTGCTCATAAAGGTTAAAACCCTGTGTAGTGTTTCTAAATGGGAAAGTAATTGAGAGTACAGTAATTTTAGAATACAAAGTGCACTTAGGTGTTCTGGAAACATAAAAAATAAATGTTGTTTTTCCACAACATGCCTTGTAATCCATTCTGAACCACTTCCTAGCCGAAGCCATTTCTAGTGCAAGCCAAGAACCTGCCATCTACCATTCAGCCTCTCTGTCAATCATAGAACCATACTGACTAGGTAAGTAAAGAGTAGAGCCAATTGAAAATAGAAAGGGAGAGACTGAAAGGGGTGGAGAGACACAGACAGAGACAGGAAGAGAGAGACTGTTGCCCCACCTTACTGCAGCCCTGTCACCGACCCTGACTGACAACTGGCAGACAACAGTGCATTCTGGGTAATGTAGAGGAACTCCTCTCTTCATAATGGACTCTAAGTGGCAGAAGGGAGTCTGTCTGTCTCAACCCCAGCATGTGCACTGTCACCTCAGGCTCTGACCCCTGAGAATCACAGCTGATAATGTCTTATACACCCATTCCTATCACCCAAGGGCCATAGCAGTCAGAGTACACGCAAGACATACATCTACAGGGCTGACTCACTGTAAGAGGGACACCAGCATGCACAAAGATGCATGTATGCGCACACACACATGCACACAAACAGGAACTCCTTAAACAAGTGGCCTGCCGATGATCTTTCATTACTTTATGAAAAACCCTTTATAATAGTGATAAATTAAACCGTTTGAAATCTATTTCACATCCCATCCACCAGGCATAGGCAATTTGGTCGGGATTCTGTGAATGATTCCGCATTCGGGGAGGTCTTTCTCACATTTACACTAATGCATTTATCGCAGTTAGAAAACATGCCGTTGTTCACAGTTCACTCCATTCATCTGAAGCTGTAATCATTTAGCCATTTGAAATGCATTATGCAACTCTTTCTGTGGGCTCATCAGCATAACATGAATTATTGCCATCATTACGGAGGGCAAAGCAGAAACACAGTATCAGTTAATTATTCACCAATCAAAGAATGAAGGTAAATTATGGCGCTTTTATTTTAACTGACAAGAAAGATAAGTCGCTTACTAGATTTCTCTCCTTCAGGAACATAAGACAGCACTAACATTATAACCCTTACTGTACTGGATCTCTCTCCTTCAGGAAAATAAGACAGCACTAACATTATAACCCTTACTGGATCTCGCTCCTTCAGGAAAATAAGACAGCACTAACAGTATAACCCTTACTGGATCTCTCTCCTTCAGGAAAATAAGACAGCACTAACATTATAACCCTTACTGTACTGGATCTTGCTCCTTCAGGAAAATAAGACAGCACTAACAGTATAACCCTTACTGGATCTCTCTCATTCAGGAAAATAAGACAGCACTAACAGTATAACCCTTACTGGATCTCTCTCCTTCAGGAAAATAAGACAGCACTAACAGTATAACCCTTACTGGATCTCTCTCCTTCAGGAAAATAAGACAGCACTAACATTATAACCCTTACTGGATCTCTCTCCTTCAGGAAAATAAGACAGCACTAACAGTATAACCCTTACTGGATCTCTCTCCTTCAGGAAAATAAGACAGCACTAACATTATAACCCTTACTGTACTGGATCTTGCTCCTTCAGGAAAATAAGACAGCACTAACAGTATAACCCTTACTGGATCTCTCTCATTCAGGAAAATAAGACAGCACTAACAGTATAACCCTTACTGGATCTCTCTCCTTCAGGAAAATAAGACAGCACTAACATTATAACCCTTACTGGATCTCGCTCCTTCAGGAAAATAAGACAGCACTAACAGTATAACCCTTACTGTATCTCTCTCCTTCAGGAAAATAAGACAGCACTAACAGTATAACCCTTACTGGATCTCTCTCCTTCAGGAAAATAAGACAGCACTAACAGTATAACCCTTACTGGATCTCTCTCCTTCAGGAAAATAAGACAGCACTAACAGTATAACCCTTACTGGATCTCTCTCCTTCAGGAAAATAAGACAGCACTAACAGTATAACCCTTACTGGATCTCTCTCCTTCAGGAAAATAAGACAGCACTAACAGTATAACCCTTACTGGATCTCTCTCCTTCAGGAAAATAAGACAGCACTAACAGTATAACCCTTACTGGATCTCTCTCCTTCAGGACAATAAGACAGCACTAACAGTATAACCCTTACTAGATCTCTCTCCTTCAGGAAAATAAGACAGCACTAACAGTATAACCCTTACTGGATCTCTCTCCTTCAGGACAATAAGACAGCACTAACATTATAACCCTTACTGGATCTCTCTCCTTCAGGAAAATAAGACAGCACTAACAGTATAACCCTTACTGGATCTCTCTCCTTCAGGAAAATAAGACAGCACTAACATTATAACCCTTACTGGATCTCTCTCCTTCAGGAAAATAAGACAGCATTAACAGTATAACCCTTACTGGATCTCTCTCCTTCAGGAAAATAAGACAGCACTAACAGTATAACCCTTACTGGATCTCTCTCCTTCAGGAAAATAAGACAGCACTAACATTATAACCCTTACTGGATCTCTCTCCTTCAGGACAATAAGACAGCACTAACAGTATAACCCTTACTGGATCTCTCTCCTGCAGGAAAATAAGACAGCACTAACAGTATAACCCTTACTGGATCTCTCTCCTTCAGGACAATAAGACAGCACTAACATTATAACCCTTACTGGATCTCTCTCCTTCAGGAAAATAAGACAGCACTAACAGTATAACCCTTACTGGATCTCTCTCCTTCAGGACAATAAGACAGCACTAACATTATAACCCTTACTGGATCTCTCTCCTTCAGGAAAATAAGACAGCACTAACAGTATAACCCTTACTGGATCTCTCTCCTTCAGGAAAATAAGACAGCACTAACAGTATAACCCTTACTGGATCTCTCTCCTTCAGGAAAATAAGACAGCACTAACAGTATAACCCTTACTGGATCTCTCTCCTTCAGGAAAATAAGACAGCACTAACAGTATAACCCTTACTGGATCTCTCTCCTTCAGGAAAATAAGACAGCACTAACAGTATAACCCTTACTGGATCTCTCTCCTTCAGGAAAATAAGACAGCACTAACAGTATAACCCTTACTGGATCTCTCTCCTTCAGGAAAATAAGACAGCACTAACATTATAACCCTTACTGGATCTCTCTCCTTCAGGAAAATAAGACAGCACTAACAGTATAACCCTTACTGGATCTCTCTCCTTCAGGAAAATAAGACAGCACTAACAGTATAACCCTTACTGGATCTCTCTCCTTCAGGAAAATAAGACAGCACTAACAGTATAACCCTTACTGGATCTCTCTCCTTCAGGAAAATAAGACAGCACTAACAGTATAACCCTTACTGGATCTCTCTCCTTCAGGAAAATAAGACAGCACTAACAGTATAACCCTTACTGTATCTCTCTCCTTCAGGAAAATAAGACAGCACTAACAGTATAACCCTTACTGGATCTCTCTCCTTCAGGAAAATAAGACAGCACTAACAGTATAACCCTTACCGGATCTTGCTCCTTCAGGAAAATAAGACAGCACTAACAGTATAACCCTTACTGGATCTCTCTCCTTCAGAAAAATAAGACAGCACTAACAGTATAACCCTTACTGGATCTCTCTCCTTCAGGAAAATAAGACAGCACTAACAGTATAACCCTTACTGGATCTCTCTCCTTCAGGAAAATAAGACAGCACTAACAGTATAACCCTTACTGGATCTCTCTCCTTCAGAAAAATAAGACAGCACTAACAGTATAACCCTTACTGGATCTCTCTCCTTCAGGAAAATAAGACAGCACTAACAGTATAACCCTTACTGGATCTCTCTCCTTCAGGAAAATAAGACAGCACTAACAGTATAACCCTTACTGGATCTCTCTCCTTCAGGAAAATAAGACAGCACTAACAGTATAACCCTTACTGGATCTCTCTCCTTCAGGAAAATAAGACAGCACTAACAGTATAACCCTTACTGTATCTCTCTCCTTCAGGAAAATAAGACAGCACTAACAGTATAACCCTTACTGGATCTCTCTCCTTCAGGAAAATAAGACAGCACTAACAGTATAACCCTTACCGGATCTTGCTCCTTCAGGAAAATAAGACAGCACTAACAGTATAACCCTTACTGGATCTCTCTCCTTCAGAAAAATAAGACAGCACTAACAGTATAACCCTTACTGGATCTCTCTCCTTCAGGAAAATAAGACAGCACTAACAGTATAACCCTTACTGGATCTCTCTCCTTCAGGAAAATAAGACAGCACTAACAGTATAACCCTTACTGGATCTCTCTCCTTCAGAAAAATAAGACAGCACTAACAGTATAACCCTTACTGGATCTCTCTCCTTCAGGAAAATAAGACAGCACTAACAGTATAACCCTTACTGGATCTTGCTCCTTCAGGAAAATAAGACAGCACTAACAGTATAACCCTTACTGGATCTCTCTCCTTCAGGAAAATAAGACAGCACTAACAGTATAACCCTTACTGGATCTTGCTCCTTCAGGAAAATAAGACAGCACTAACAGTATAACCCTTACTGGATCTCTCTCCTTCAGGAAAATAAGACAGCACTAACAGTATAACCCTTACTGGATCTCTCTCCTTCAGGAAAATAAGACAGCACTAACAGTATAACCCTTACTGGATCTTGCTCCTTCAGGAAAATAAGACAGCACTAACAGTATAACCCTTACTGGATCTCTCTCCTTCAGGAAAATAAGACAACACTAACAGTATAACCCTTACTGGATCTTGCTCCTTCAGGAAAATAAGACAGCACTAACAGTATAACCCTTATTTGTGATCAGTTGTAAAATAAGTTGTGATGCCAGACTCTGGTAAGTTTATTATTATGTGGCAAGATGTTGAGCGTTGACATTACATTAAAGGCACACTAAGCTTTAATAATCCTCTAAACAGCTACGAACAACACAGGGCCGTCGAAAAACGTGTGGCAAGCAGACATTTTCCCTTTTCAATCAGGTGGAGCACCATTTCTTATTTAGTTTAATACAAAATATTGAAGCAAAGTACTGTTTTTTAGACTGATTTGCCTCATGATTTGTCAACTCGCAATTTATCTGTCCTTCACATCAGAGTACTGAAGGTTCGGTGAGTGCTTGACCAATCAGATTCACGGAAATCACGGGCTGCGTGGGCTGGGCACAACGCACACTCAAGTGCGCTTTCCACTTTCCTCCTGTATTTATTTAGCAAACGTGGTAATACATCACCCTGACAGACACATGCAAAAACTCTTTCAATAAATGTTGCAGGACTAGGTGTCACATCTGCTCCTGCAACGCCCTCTACAGCTCATCCTGTGTCTCCTTGACCTGCCGCCACTCCCCCTCTCCCTCTCTCTCTGTGTGTGTGTGTGATTGTGTGGGCGGAGACAGGTGTGCTGGAGTCAGAGCAGATCCCGACCAGCTGCAACCTGTTCCATAATCAAGACCTCTACAAATACTCAGCCCTGCCACTTCCACGCTGCCAGATCGTAATCTCTGCTCAGTCATTCTACGCATCTAGCTGTTACTATTAGATCCTAGTCGTGCCTGTTTTTCTTGACTGACGCCGTTTTCCTCTCCGCTGCAGTTTTGCCCGCTCTGACCCTGGCCCCTGTCTCCAGTTCCACATCTCGTCATCCTGCTACTCTGTCCTGGATTCCCCACTCTACTATTCCCTTGGATTCCCCTCCGGACCTGCTTACCCTGTCCCAACCCCTCTCGCTCCAGCCTCAGCCTCCGTACCTGGTTTCCTGCAACCCACCCGAGCTTCCCCTGGCCTGCACTCCAACTTCCCCCTGTGTTTCAATAAATACCTTGGTTACTTCATCCCAGTCTCCTCATCTGAGTCTGCTCTTGGGATCCCCTGTCCACTCCGCGTAACACTAGGCTACTAACAACAGCAGCTTCATACAGCCTATGCGCCCTGTCCATCTGGCCAGGGTAAATAAAGTGGTAATGTTAAGTATTTATAATCAATTTATTTGTGTTAGGAGACAATGTGTATGTGATTAAACTTGGTTTATATTAAAACCTGGGCTGCCTATTCCTTTTCCATCCAAAATGTTTAACTGGAATTAATTAATCAGTAATTTATTTTATTAGACATACAGTTTTTATTGTTTAAATGTAAACTTTATTTAACTAGGCAAGTCAGTTAAGAACAAATTCTTATTTACAATGACGGCCTACCCCAGCCAAACCCAGACAACGCTGGGCCAATTGTGCGCTGCCCTATGGGACTCCCAATCACGGCCTGGATGTGATACAGCCTGGAATCGAAACAGGGACTGTAGTGACGCCTCTTGCACTGAGATGCAGTGCCTTAGACCGCTGCGCCACTCAGGAGCCCTGCATAGTTGCATAGGCCTACACGATGCAAACATGCATAACGCATGTTCTATTGTCCAATCCCAGTTGTCTCTGTGTTTGTAGAGGAAACCCCTGTTAGTCTAGTTTTAAAATATAATTCATATGAACAAGTACAAGGTTGCTGAAGTTTGACAAGATTTTCATCCTCTCCAGGACCAGTTTTTCCATGATTCTTTTTTAAAATCATGTGACCTGATAACAGTTTTTTCCATCCCATTATACCCCAGATAAAACATTGTCACAACTGATTTAATCACTGTCATACGCTATAGAGTCTGAAAAAAATGACCCACCACTCTGGGACCTGTGGTTCCACCTCTGTAACAACATCTTAGCGACCAGAGAACATTCTGATTTTGACAATGTAAAATCACTGTAAAATATATCAGCACAATACCTGATTATCTATGTAAGACCTGCGAGCATACAGGGTAGATCATGGATCAATTAGCCATTCCGGTGTTAATTAGCTGAAATATGCTTCCGCTTCCTCACTTAACAAAATAGTGTTACCGTCCCTGAATCAATCAATTCATTTAAACACTGTTAAAGCATCCGTGGTCTAACCATCCTCTTCCGTTGTCATGGCGCATTACCATCAATCGTAGCCTATTTTGTGAACAAAACATTAGGTTCAATCCACACATCCATCTTACTGTATTATTATGAACCATATCAAATCAAGTACTGCCAATCACGTCTATCCATCTTAATGACTATGGTAACAGCGAGATAATAGTGCCAGTGATTAACGACTTTAAATATCCTTGTCCGTCAAAAATGAACCACCAAAAGTCATGGACGGCTCTGGTATAGATGAGTTATGACTTCCTGTTGATGGAAAAAGAACGACGTTGTTTCAGATTGTGTGGCGTCACCTGTAGATTAATGATACCACCCTCCATCCTCCCCTTCAACCCCCCCTCATTATCCCCCCCTCGAACGCCATTGTAAGAACACGGCCTTGGTGACCGAAGGCCATTAGAAGCATCAGTCAAACCCACCGTCTTCCCTTTAAACTTTTACATTGACACTCCTGCTCTCTCCGATCCTAATTACCGTGGAGAAGTGTGCGGCTGAAGGGAGCGTTCTGAATTCAAAGTGTCAGCGGCTCGGCTGCTTGGAAACGGATAGCGAGCGTCTGATCCAAAGAGGACCACAGGCGGGAAACGGGATGATTAACCTTCAGAAAAACGTTTCTTAAGGGGAACCTATCAGATGTCGTTAGCGACGGGGAAGTGCCCGAAAGACTGATGACATTAAATAACTGTGTGAGCGTCATGGAAGTGTAGGTGCTGAAACGTTCTCTAAGCGGTTCCATGAGATTAATGGCCTCAAAGTTGTAGGGTTGAAATACATCTGGGAAGATAGGGAGATAGCAACCCTGAAGTCAATGTGTTTTCAAAGTGGATATAATTAAGGATGACAATAATGGGCTCTGTACTGTAGGTACTGTACCACAAACTCTAGCCAACATGAACCTACCGGCTCAAAACAATGTCGGCCCATCGACCTTTATCAACATCATGCCAAAGACCATAACACCATTCTTGTAATACTGGTGAAATCATGTTTGTTGAGCTTTGTCTACTCAACAAAACTCTCAATACATTGAGCAGAAAAAGCTTCCATACACAACTCCATCTCTAGCAGTATTGAAATTCCTAGTGAAACACTACCTGTAACCTGGAGAAATGATCTTCAGTCTGCCCTGATAGGCTCACATCTTGATGTAAATGTTTACAAAAAGGAAGTGTTCCAATCAAGGTTGATCTGAGCACTTGTCACTCTTTAAGCTCTGCTCAGCATTATAAGTCAGATGTCCTTCAAGCTCAGATGCAGAGATAGGTTTGTGCATAGCAGTGGAAAACACAGGGCTGATTGAAGTGGAAGCACATCCCTCCCTCTCTCCCTTTATCTCTCTCTCCCTCTGAACAGTGATTTACCATCGATTCACACTTGAGACACTGGATATAACGGTTTGCTCTACCGGAAAATACTACAGAGGATGTTATGGACATACCTAGGTAGGGCTATGGTGGTCACAAAATGTTGTCAGCCGGTGATTGTCAAGCAAATAACTGTCGGTTTCACGGTAATTGACCGTTAATTAACATAAACACATTTAGCATCTCCTGGCTTCCACACAGAGCCTACAAGCCATTTTAAAAAGTCTAATAAATCCATGTAATATAGCCTACACCTTCACAATAAATCCATTATTTATTTTAGACAGGTCTAAAAAAGGATGATATGAAGAAAATGTAGTATATTTAAGAAGAAAATAATAGCATACTCTGAGTTGTCCTTATGTTAGGTCCCGATGTGGCTATGCCAAATGGCTGTGGGCTACACTAGTTCATTCAGCAGATAAGATTTGCTTATAATTCCGTGGCATTATTTTATAGTTTGAAGAATACAATTGAACAAAGCTGAATAAAATATACATATTTTCTCCAAACGATTTGAGGGAGTGCACACATGTTGGACTATATGTTATGTTCAGATTTTTAATACAGTGTAAGGCTGAATGATGAGACTCTAATGATGATTTGAAAAAAGTTGCTTGAAAGGAATGAGCCCTGCTTTGTTTTTTTTTGCCCAGGCTGTTCACACTCCAATAGTCTCTCATTCACAATTTGACAAGCACTTGATGATGCCTCAAATTTCACGGCAGCATCCCCTTTGTGGCCGTAATGCACTCTAAAGAAATCCATGGCTTTTGTGGACCGGAGTGATGCATTGTGCCCTTCTCCTTGTGTGTGCTGCGCAATCCAAAGCGTCTCTCACTCACACAACTCTCCGTCACGTGATCGGGTCTTTCTCACAGGCTACAAGTTAAGACAGACACATCGGGGACACAACTGTGGGCATCCTTATCCAATTCCGAGGTGCATATTGAATATATTTTTTCAGCAGCCAACAAGATGAGTAGGCCTACCAAACAGCAAAAGCACTAGCCTATGTCAATCTACTATCCCCCATAGTACAAAAGTCGACCTATTCTATTCTGTGCGAGAAATACATATTCCAAACACAGTCTGGGACAGTTGTGGGATGAATACAAAACTTTTTTTTACGCAACAGATCAAAACGTTTAGCTTAAAATGTTGATAAACTATTAGACTATTTCTTGACATTATCAGCGCAGCAATGCACACATGGTAGTAGGCTATAAGTGCGAATGTTCCATAAGCGGAAAACACAATTATCAAAAGTGACCGCAAATGCAATTATGCATGTAATGCTTTTATTAAAAAGGTGCATTTTTATGGTGAAAATTATCTTCCCCAAACTTGAAACTCACGCACTGCTTATGTATATACCAGTTAGGCTCTACACCCCTTGCAAAGCGGATTAATGTGCTTAATTTTAAGAAGTTATTTGACCACTTTATTTGTGATACAAACCTTATTAAAACATATAGGCCTATGGGCTAGGCTACATGAGGTGTGTGACCATGATTCGAACAAGTCGCAAAAAAAAGCATTGTTTCTTATGCTGGGCATCATTCACAAGTGATAATATATCATTCACAAGTGACAGGCTAATATTGTCACCCATCAGACTATTCTTGATTTAATCTTGTCTTTACATATTCTAAATAATATATGTGTGAAATATGTTTTGATTTAGAATGGACCATTATCATTCACCTGTATTGAAACAGGGGCAGCGGGAAAAAATACATGTCATCTATGCACTTAAATTGCGGATGGAGGACACTTTTCCCCGTAGTTTATTTTCATGCCAGCCAGGTAGGCTATACTCCTGCTGTAAATATAAGCAATGTGCTTAATATTAGGAAAGTTGAGAAAAAAATATATGAATCCTAGCCTATAGAAAGCTGATGGGATCCTCCTCTTTTTATTAGCGGCCATCACTCTTTTTTCTCCCGCAATTGCATAGCCTATAGAAATGTTGCGCAACATGAACTCATGGGCTCTCATGAAGTGTTTGATTAGATTTTCGAAAACATTTGCAATAGAGTGCTGAGTACCAGGCAGTTAGCAAGTTTGGTAGGCTACTAATGACCAGCAGCAGCATCAGAGCTTGGAGAAGCCTAATTACAGTGATTAAATGGTCATGTGGAATTTGACTGCCTTCATGACTCGTGACCACCGGTGTAGCAGTAATACGGGCACCGCAACAGCCCTAGATATTCAGTTGAAGTCGGAAGTTTACATACACCTTAGCCAAATACATTTAAACTCAGTTTTTCACAATTCCTGACATTTAATCCTAGTAAAAATTCCCTGTCTTAGGTCAGTTAGGATCATCACTTTATTTTAAGAACGTGAATTGTCAGAATAATAGTAGAGAGAATGATTTATTACAGCTTTTATTTCTTTCATCACATTCCCAGTGGGTCAGAAGTTTACATACACTCAATTAGTATTTGGTAGCATTGCCTTTAAATTGTTTAACTTGGGTCAAACGTTTTGGGTAGCCTACCACAATCGTCCCACAATAAGTTGGGTGAATTTTGGCCCATTCCTCCTGACAGAGCTGGTGTAACTGAGTCAGGTTTGTAGGCCTCCTTGCTCGCACACGCTTTTTCAGTTCTGCCCACACATTTTCTATAGGATTGATGTCAAGGCTCGGTGATGGCCACTCCAATACCTTGACTTTGTTGTCCTTAAGCCATTTTGCCACAACTTTGGAAGTATGCTTGGGGTCATTGTCCATTTGGAAGACCCATTTGCGACCAAGCTTTAACTTCCTGACTGCTGTCTTGAGATGTTGCTTCAATATATCCACATAATTTTCCAACCTCATGATGCCATCTATTTTGTGAAGTGCACCAGTCCCTCCTCCAGCAAAGCACCCCCACAACATGATGCTAAAACCCCCGTGCTTCACGGTTGGGATGGTGTTCTTCGCTTGCAAGCCTCCCCCTTTTTCCTCCAAACATAACGATGGTCATTATGGCCAAACAGTTCTATTTTTGTTTCATCAGACCAGAGGACATTTCTCCAAAAAGTACGAACTTTGTCTCCACGTACAGTTGCAAACCGTAGTCTGGCTTTTTTATGACGGTTTCGGAGCAGTGACTTCTTCCTTGCTGAGCGGCCTTTCAGGTTATGTCGATATAGGACTAATTTTACTGTGGAAAAATATGCTTTTGTACCTGTTTCCTCCAGCATCTTCACAAGGTCCTTTGCTATTGTTCTGGGATTGATTTGCACTTTTCACACCATAAGTGAAATAATCTGTCTGTAAACAATTGTTGGAAAAATTCCTTGTGTCATGCACAAAGTAAATGTCCTAACCCGACTTGCCAAAACTTTAGTTTGTTAACAAGAAATGTGTGGAGTGGTTGAAAAATGAGTTTTAATGACTCCAACCTAAGTGTATGTAAACTTCTGACTTCAACTGTACCTCATCATGAGACTCAAAAGTTTTAACAATTGAACCATTATTTCTTGGACTTTGTGGATGCTTCCTCTTGAGAATCTGAGGCTTCGCAAACCAGAGAGTCTTAAACACTTCCATCACTGCCTCACTGGAAGTCAACCTTCCTTTCCTCTCCTCTTCTCCCATCATCTCCCCTCTTTTCCTTTCCTCCCCTCCACTCTCCTCTCCTTCTTCCCAGTATGACAAAAGAGCATCTGCGCTCCACAGTAAAATAGGTCAGGCTGGCCTAGATTTCCTCAGTAACCTTCTGGTTCATTATCATCATGTGTAATGAGGGAAGTCGCTCTCGAGGCATCGTTAAACATGGAAGTGTGTGCACCAGGGCCACCAGGCCACTTCGTTTTACCACCGGCATGTTACTGTCCGCGACAAATAGCCAGAGGGTGCGTAGACTGGGCGTAAGGCGGAAAAGCGGAAAAATGGTCAGTCACTCACATGGCCAATCGGTCTTGAGGAATGAATCTGCTCAGTCAACTGTATGATAAGCAGTGATTCATTTTAAAAGCTTTTGCTAGTGTAGGTTCAAACATCTTAGTAATGATGATGATAAATAATATGAATATGCTAACGATTAAAGAGAAAAATGAAGAGAAACGGTTTTAGCTAGCTAAAGGAGAAGGCTTCGTCCATCCTGATGGCTACAGAGTCTCGTCCCTCACTCTCAATTGGCATTGCAGTGCATCACAGCCGAAGAAGAGACAATCTTCCCTTAATATGATTTCCTTTGATCTTCCGGAAGCCTCCAAACACCCCGCACTCTTTCTACGTCTCTTATACCTCCTCTCTCCCCTACCCTCTTACTCTTTCTTTCTGCCTCTCCTCTTCTTACCCTCTTTCTTTCTCTCTGCCTCTCCCCCTCTCCTATCAATTAAATTCAAAGGGCTTTATTGGCATGGGAAACATATGTTTACATTGCCAAAGCAAGTCTCCTCTCTCTCTGTCAGGACCCTGAAGTGTGGCATGTCTGTCTGCACCTCTCCTCACCAATCGCACCTCATCCCGCCATGGACACCATCGCTGACCGTCTGTGTACCTGGGCTCCCTTCATCCTCTCCCAAACCTAACGCCTTGCACGTCACGTGGCCAGTCCACCGAGAGTGCTCTTCTCACTAATCGGAGCTGGCTATTCCCTCCGTCAAAGCGGAGCCATTCGATGGTGAGGGGATGTTCCTTCCTCAGTACAGCCAATTGTCTAAATTACGGTACGGTGCTGCAACTGTGCGAGTGTGTGAGAGACTGGTATGAAGGATGGGGATGGCTTGCTCAGCTAAAGAGACATTGTGGAATTCCAGTGTTTTAAGGAGACATAGCTCCAATTTAATGTTTGTATGGGGTTCTTCATACATTGTGTACAAGACACCCAAAATGGTGGCGTGATCTATTAGGTTCAGATTAGGAAGTACAAAGAAGGACGGAGAATCATTCCTCTCTGTTGGCGCTCTGTTATTTGTTCGGCCTGATGTGTTTTGATGTTAGATCAATGCCTCCTCACAGCAGGCCATTTCAATCAACGTCTTTTCTTTTCTCTGACTAGACTGGCTCACTTACTGTTTATATGTCTGATGAGACTGATACTTCTCATTACCTCAATGTTCTCCTGCACCTCGTGTTAGTCAAAGCCCTTTTCATTCTCTTCACTTCTCTATTGGACCCACGTCCCAGTCTCCTGCTTCTCTATTGGACCCACATCCCAGTCTCCTGCTGCTCTATTGGACCCACATCCCAGTCTCCTGCTGCTCTATTGGAGCCACATCCCAGTCTCCTGCTGCTCTATTGGACCCACATCCCAGTCTCCTGCTTCTCTATTGGACCCACATCCCAGTCTCCTGCTGCTCTATTGGACCCACATCCCAGTCTCCTGCTTCTGTATTGGACAAACATCTCAGTTCCCTGCTTCTCTATTGGACAAACAAATCAAATCAATTGTATTTGTCACATGTACCGAATACAACAGGTCGCCTTACAGTGAAATCCTTACATACAAGCCCTTAACCAACAATGCAGTTTTAGGAAAAATAAGTGTTAAGTAAAAAAATGGATAAGTAAAAAAATAAGAAATAGAAGTAACAAACAATTAAAGAGCAGCAGTAAAATAACAATAAGGAGGCTATACAGTCGTGGCAAAAGGTTTTGAGAATGACACAAATATATTTCCACAAAGTCTGCTGCCTCAGTGTCTTTAGATATTTTTGTCAGATGCTACTATAGAATACTGAATTATAATTATAAGTGTCAAATGCTTTTATTGACAATTACATGAAGTTGATGCAAAGAGTCAATATTTGCCGTGTTGAACCTTCTTTTTCAAGACCTCTGCAATCCGCCCTGGCATGCTGTCAATTAACTTCTGGGCCACATCCTGACTGATGGCAGCCCATTCTTGCATAATCAATGTTTGGAGTTTGTCAGAATTTGTGTGTTTTTGTTTGTCCACCCGCCTCTTGAGAATTGACCACACGTTCTCAATGGGATTAAGGTCTGGGGAGTTTCCTGGCCATGGACCCAAAATATCGATGTTTTGTTCCCCAAGCCACTTAGTTATCACTTTTGCCTTATGGCAAGGTGCTCCATCATGCTGGAAAAGGCATTGTTCATCACCAAACTGTTCCTGGATGGTTGGGAGAAGATGCTCTCTGAGGATGTGTTGGTACCATTCTTTATTCATGGCTGTGTTCTTAGGCAAAATTGTGAGTGAGCCCACTCCCTTGGCTGAGAGGCAACACATGAATGGTCTCAGGATGCTTTACTGTTGGCATGTCATAGGACTGATGGTAGCGATCACCTTCTCTTCTCCGGACAAGCTTTTCTCCGAATGCCCCAAACAATCGGAAAGGGGATTTATCAGAGAAAATGACTTTACCCCAGTCCTCAGCAGTCCAATCCCTGTACCTTTTGCAGAATATCAGTCTGTACCTGATGTGGCTTCTTTGCTGCCCTTCTTGACACCAGGCCATCCTCCAAAAGTCTTTGCCTCACTGTGCGTACAGATGCACTCACACCTGCCTGCTGCCATTCCTGAGCAAGCTCTGTACTGGTGGTGCTCCGATCCTCCAGCTGAATCAACTTTAGGAGACGGTCCTGGCGCTTGCTGGACTTTCTTGGGCGCCCTGAAGCCTTCTTCACAACAATTGAACCGCTCTCCTTGAAGTTCTTGATGATCCGACAAATGGTTGGTGCAATCTTACTGGCAGCAATATCCTTGCCAGTGTTTCCTTGCAGGTAACCGTGGTTGACAGAGGAAGAACAATGATTCCAAGCACCACCCTCCTTTTGAAGCTTCCAGTCTGTTATTCGAACTCAATCAGCATGACAGAGTGATCGCCAGCCTTGTCCTCGTCAACACTCACACCTGTGTTAACGAGAGAATCACTGGCATGATGTCAGCTGGTCCTTTTGTGGCAGGGCTGAAATGCAGTGGAAATGTTTTTGGGGGATTCAGTTCATTTGCATGGCAAAGAGGGACTTTGCAATTAATTGCAATTCATCTGATCACTCTTCATAACATTCTGGAGTATATGCAAATTGCCATCATACAAACTGAGGAAGCAGACTTTGAAAATTAATATTTGTGTCATTCTCAAAACTTTTGGCCACGACTGTATACAGGGGGTACCGGTAGAGTCAATGTGCGGGGGAACCGGTTAGTCAAGGTAATTGAGGTAATATGTTCATATAGGTAGAGTTAAAGTGACTATGCATAGATAATAAACAGAGAGTAGCAGCAGAGTAAAAGGGGGGGTGGGGGGGCAATGCAAATAGTCATTTGATTAGCTGTTAAGGAGTCTTATGGCTTGGGGGTATAAGCTGTTGAGAAGCCTTTTGGACCTAGACTTGGCGCTCCGGTACCGCTTGCCGTGCGGTAGCAGAGAACAGTCTAAGACTAGGGTGGCTGGAGTCGTTGACAATTTTTAGGGCGTTCCTCTGACACCGCTTGGTATAGAGGTCCTGGATGGCAGGAAGCTTAGCCCCAGTGATGAACTGGGCCGTACACACTACCCTCTGTAGTGTCTTGCGGTCGGAGGCCGAGCAGTTGCCATACCTGACAGTGATGCAACCAGTCAGGATGCTCTCGATGGTGCAGCTGTAGAACCTTTTGAGGATCTGAATACCCATGCCAAATCTTTTCTGTCTCCTGAGGGGGAATGGATTTTGTCGTGCCTTCTTCACGACTGCCTTGATGTGCTTGGACCATGATAGTTTGTTGGTGATGTGGACACCTTGAAACTTGAAGCTCTCAACCTGCTCAACTGCAGCTACGTTGATGAGAATGGGGTTGTTCTCTGTCCTCCTTTTCCTGTTGTCCACAATCATCTCCTTTGTCTTGATCACGTTGAGGGAGAGGTTGTTGTCCTGGCACCACACGGCCAGGTCTCTGACCTCCTCCCTATAGGCTGTCTCATCATTGTCGGTGATCAGGCCTACCACTGTTGTGTCATCAGCAAACGTAATGATGGTGTTGGAGTCATGCCTGGCCATGCAGTCATGAGTGAACAGGGAGTACAGGAGGGGACTGAGCACGCACCCCCGAGGGGCCCCCATGTTGAGGATCAGCGTGGCGGATGTGTTGTTACCTACCCTTACCACCTGGGCCGGCCCGTCAGGAAGTCCAGAATCCAGCTGCAGAGGGAGGTGTTTAGTCCCAGGGTCCTCAGTTACGTAATGAGCTTTGAGGGCACTATGGTGTTGAACGCTGAGCTGGACAACAGTAGCAGAGAACAGTCTAAGACTAGGGTGGCTGGAGTCGTTGACAATTTTTAGGAGGGCAATGCAAATAGTCATTTGATTAGCTGTTAAGGAGTCTTATGGCTTGGGGGTATAAGCTGTTGAGAAGCCTTTTGGACCTAGACTTGGCGCTCCGGTAAGGAGTCTTATGGCTTGGGGGTATAAGCTGTTGAGAAGCCTTTTGGACCTAGACTTGGCGCTCCGGTACCGCTTGCCGTGCGGTAGCAGAGAACAGTCTAAGACTAGGGTGGCTGGAGTCGTTGACAATTTTTAGGGCGTTCCTCTGACACCGCTTGGTATAGAGGTCCTGGATGGCAGGAAGCTTAGCCCCAGTGATGAACTGGGCCGTACACACTACCCTCTGTAGTGTCTTGCGGTCGGAGGCCGAGCAGTTGCCATACCTGACAGTGATGCAACCAGTCAGGATGCTCTCGATGGTGCAGCTGTAGAACCTTTTGAGGATCTGAATACCCATGCCAAATCTTTTCTGTCTCCTGAGGGGGAATGGATTTTGTCGTGCCTTCTTCACGACTGCCTTGATGTGCTTGGACCATGATAGTTTGTTGGTGATGTGGACACCTTGAAACTTGAAGCTCTCAACCTGCTCAACTGCAGCTACGTTGATGAGAATGGGGTTGTTCTCTGTCCTCCTTTTCCTGTTGTCCACAATCATCTCCTTTGTCTTGATCACGTTGAGGGAGAGGTTGTTGTCCTGGCACCACACGGCCAGGTCTCTGACCTCCTCCCTATAGGCTGTCTCATCATTGTCGGTGATCAGGCCTACCACTGTTGTGTCATCAGCAAACGTAATGATGGTGTTGAAGTCATGCCTGGCCATGCAGTCATGAGTGAACAGGGAGTACAGGAGGGGACTGAGCACGCACCCCCGAGGGGCCCCCATGTTGAGGATCAGCGTGGCGGATGTGTTGTTACCTACCCTTACCACCTGGGCCGGCCCGTCAGGAAGTCCAGAATCCAGCTGCAGAGGGAGGTGTTTAGTCCCAGGGTCCTCAGTTACGTAATGAGCTTTGAGGGCACTATGGTGTTGAACGCTGAGCTGTAGTTAATGAATAGCATTCTCACATAGGTGTTCCTTTTGTACAGGTGGGAAAGGGCAGTGTTGAGTGAAATAGAGACTGTATCATCTGTGGATCTGTTGGGGCGGTATGCAAACTGGAGTGGGTCTAGGGTTTCTGGGATAATGGTGTTGACATGAGACATGACCAGCCTTTCAAAGCACTTCATGGCTATAGATGTGAGTGTTACGGGTCGGTAGTCATATAGGCAGGTTACCTTGGTGTTCTTGGGCACAGGGACTATGGTGGTCTGCTTGAAACATGTTGGTATTACGTCACAGACAGGAGAGGTTGAAAATGACAGTGAAGACACTTGACAGTTGGCCAGCGCATGCTCGGAGTACACGTCCTGGTAATCCGTCTGGCCCTGCGGCCTTGTGAATTGTGAACATGTTTAAAAGGTCTTTCTCACATCGGCTACGGAGAGCATGATCACACAGTCGTCCGGAACAGCTGGTGCTTTCATGCATGTTTCTGTGTTACTTTCCTTGAAGCGAGCATAGAAGTAATTTAGCTCGTCTGGTAGGCTCGTGGGCAGCTCGCGGCTGTGCTTCCCTTTGTAGTCTGTAATAGTTTGCAAGCCCTTCCACATCCGACGAGCGTCGGAGTCAGTGTAGTTCGATTTGATCTTAGTCCTTTATTTAAAAAATAATTATTATTAGGGGTAGATCAGCTTAATATTGTGGAGAGAATGTTACTTCCATCAATGTAATTGTCTGCATCATTTCCAATCCCGCATATATTTTTGGGGTAAATATATATATCCATATACATACACGCATGCATACATATACACATATATACATACACATACCTATATAGACATACATACTTTTTAGAATATACCTTTATTATTCCCCGCAAACCCTGTGCAGTGATGCTTCACAAAAGTATTGAACCTTCCTATTCTCATAGCTTCTACAGATTGTAAATAAAAAATATATTTTTTTGCTAAAATAATTATTATATTATTGATTGATTGTCTATGGCTTTTCAAATCACCCAGTAGTGCTATCTGCAGCGTTAGTTCTAGGCAAATGTTGCAATTCTTCAGCCATTCCTGGACCTGTGACCAAAAATGAGCTACATATGGACAATACCAAAATAAATGCTCTAATGACTCTGCTTCCTCACAGCAGAATCTGCAGAGCTGGGAAGATTGTATCCCCCATATATATAACATTCTATTGGTTGCAAGACTTTTGTATAGTAATTTAAATTGAAAAATGTGAAGTTTTGAATCCGGCGTTGTTTTGCGTATCAATTCATAAACCATGTGCCATGGAATGGGTACATCGAAAATCTCTTCCCAACTATTTTGCAATTTATATGGCACAGCTGTCAGTTTTTGGTCCTTAAATGAAATTGGTATATGTTTTTATTTATCACACTTTTCTTTAACCATTTTTGTTCTTTAATACAGGGCCAACATACAAGTTCCTTACTTTTTTCCCCTTCTACTTGCCTCTTCCATTTTTGTGGTAATGCTGCAATTAATTGGTTGTAATTTTGGGTAGAGCAGACATTTCCATATGTCTGTGGTAGCTGTATGTGTGACATAACTCCACCAGTCCTATTTATGATATCATTCACTAAAATTATACATTTTTTAAAAATTTCTTCGAAAAATATGTTTTTTTAATCAGTTTAACCACAATATTTGTTGTATTATTTGTTCTGCCTTTTCAGGTGGATTAAACTGAAATTGCAACCAACTTTCTAAGGCTTGTTTAAAAAATGACGATATTTTGGAGATTATTTTCTTTTCAAACAACCGAAAGTGAGCAGGTGTAATCTGAATAAAGAGAAAAAGGCCATTCTTGAACATAGGATGAGACATTCTTACCAATTTACTAGAGAACCAGTTTGGATGTAGGTATAACTTTTGTGTGACTGATGCCTTTAGTGAGAGGTCTAATGCTTTAATATTTAATAATTTCTGCCCTCCGAATTCATATTCGTTATATAAATAGGGCCTTTTAATTTTTTCTGGCTTGCCGTTCCAAATAAAATTGAATATTTTTTGTTCATATAATTTAAAAAGCAGGTCACTAGGTGTAGGCAAAACCATAAGCAAATATGTAAACTGTGATATGACTAAAGAGTTAATCAGGGTGATTTTTCCACAAATAGACAGGTATTTTGCTTTCCATGGTAGCAAGATCTTATCTATTTTTGCTAACTATCTATAAAAATGTATTGAAGTGAGATCATTTCTTTCTTTTGGGATTTGTATACCGAGTATGTCCACATCTCCATCAGACCATTTAATTGGTCAACTACATGGTAATTTGTTAGTGATCCAATACGTAATATAGTACACTTATCATAATTTGGTTTTAATCCAGAGAGGATAGCAAAAGTATCTAGATCCTCTATGAGGCCGAGGAGAGATTCTAATTGTGGTTTTAAACGAAAACATGAATCATCAGCGTACAATGACACGTTCGTTTTTAAGCCACGGATTTCTAATCCCTTAATATTATTGTTTGATCTAATTTTAACAGCTAACATTTCGATGGCAATAATAAATAGATATGCTGATAGTGGACAACCTTGTTTTAGTCCTCTAGATAGTTTAAAACTTTCTGAGGTGTAGCCATTATTTACTATTTTACACCTAGGGTTACTATACATAATTTTAACCCATTTTATAAGAGATTCCCCAAAATTGAAATATTCTAGGTATTTAAATTAAAACTCCAGTCGTACTTTATCAAAAGCCTTTTCAAAATCAGCTATGAAAACTACGCCTGGTGTCCCTGAAATGTCATAGTAATCTATTGTTTCCAGTACTTGTCTTAAATTATCTCCAATGTATCATCCATGTAAAAAACCTGTCTGATTAGGATGAATAATATCTGACAATACTTTTTTAATTCTATGCGCCAAGCATTTTGCTAGGATTTTTGCATCACAACACTGAAGTAAGTGTAAGAGGTCTCCAATTTTTAAATGGACTGGATCTTTATATATACCATTTGGGTCCTGTTTCAATAATAATGATATCAGACCTTCTTGTTGCGTTTTGATAATCTACCATTTATATAGAAGTGGTTAAAACATGCTAATAATGGTCCTCTGAGTATATCAAAAAAAGTTTTGTATACTTCCACTGGTATGCCATCCAGCCCTGGAGTTTTCCCATCCTTAAAGGCCCCAATTGCATCAAGAAGTTCCTCCTCTGTAATTTGGCCTTCACATGAGTCTTTCTGTACAGATGTTAATTTTACATTTTTATTAGGGGAAAAATCCATACAATTAGTTTGAATTAGTGGAGATGGAGGAGACGGAAACAAAAACATATTCTTAAAGTACTTTACTTCCTCTTTCAAAATATAATTCGGTGAATCATGCATGACTCCATCATTTGTAACAAGTTTTAATACATTTTTTTTCGTACCATTTCTATATTGAAGATTGAAAAAGAATTTGGTGTATTTTTTCCCATATTCCATCCAGTTCGCTTTATTTTTATAATATATTACACTGGATCTTTCTTGAATAAGTTCCTCCATTTCTTTTTGTTTTTCCTCTAACTTATTCTGTGCCTATATGGTACAGTTTTTATTGCTATCTAACTGTACTGTTAGTCCTTCAATTTCCTTTGTTAATATGGACTCTTTTGATCTAAATTGCTTTTGTTTTATAGATGAGTACTGAATTGCATGGCCTCTAAAGGCCATACAATAAGGGGATCTGCTGTACCTATGTTATGTCTGAAAAAGTCAGTTATAAATTCTTCTGTCCTAGATCTAAACAATTTATCATCTACTAGGCTTTGATTAATTTCCAATATCCTCGCCCACGTGGAAGTTCTGTTAGAGTAATATATATGCCAATTATGTGATGATTCGACCGCATTCTGTCCCCTATCAACACTTTTTAAACTTTTGGTGCCAGAGAGAATGGCATAAGAAAGTAGTCAAGACGACTAGCTTGATTAAGCCTCCGCCATGTATATCTCACTAGGTCAGGGTATTTAAGTCTCCATATATCCACTAATTCCAACATATCCATGACATTCATGATTTCCTTAAGTGCCTGAGGGTGATAGTTTGTAGTGTGTTTTCCTTTCTGGTCCATAGAGGTATTTAAGACCGTATTAAAATCTCCCACCATAATAATAGAGTCTAGTGTTGCTTGTAGAGTTGATAAATTCTTATATATATTTTCAAAGAAGCTTGGATCATCATTATTTGGATCGTATAGGTTAATAAGCCATATCTGTTTATTGTCCAATAACATATTTAAAATAATCCATCTACCTTGATTATCTGTTTGGACAAATTGCACATTTGGATCAAAATTACTGTTAATTAAAACCATCACCCATTTTGAATTTCTTTGACCACGGGATAAATATATTTCACCCCCCAGTCCTTTTTCCACAAAACTTCCTCTAAAATTGTTGAATGAGTTTCCTGTAATCAATAGATATTATATTCCTTCTCTTTTAGCCAGGTAAATACTGATCGTCTTTTCTTATTATCTGCCATTACAGTTGTAACTGGCTATACTTATTATTTCACCATAATGAGACACAACTTTAAATTCTATTTATCAAAATATATGTTTGTAAACGTACCATTAAAAAGTAACATGATGATTGAGTGTCTATATAGCTGTATCATGATATTTGCATTGCTACTAAGTAAACCTCCAATTGGTCCCCACTGTTCCACCCTCTAAAAGCCCTCCTCCTCCCGAGTTGGGTTGTCATCCCAATGCCCGGCAGACCACCCCCGGCCCCCCGTATCCCATAGCCCTGAAAAGACTGGGATCCATCCTTCGAAAAGAGCACACAGTCCCATTTACAGAACAGAAGTAGATCAACTGCCAAATGCATTTCCATCGCCCTCACCTCAATTTGTATTATATATAGCCATCCCAAAAAATAGATATATATATTTTAAGAATTCTGTTTCTTATTTTCCATAATTAGCTATTAATATTTGTAGTAATGTAGGCAATTTATGAAAAGGATTTTACCTCTCACCAGTCTCGCCATTATCAAGATTACATTATTACAAGCAATTATTATATTAGCAAACAATCGCTGTGAATCATCCTCTATTGTCCCTAACATCTGTTACTCCTTCACAACAATTGTGGGATACACACATACACATACACCCACACACTCATACTCACTCAACCCTTTACCCCCACACAACCATAGGCTCACATTCTCAACAGTTGCACCATCCCAGAGCCCAACTCTTGATTTACAAATGCATTTACAGTTGCAGCTGTATGAGAAGGCCTGCAAGACTGTGCAACAAAAAAAATAAGAAAAAAAGGCAGAAATTGAGAGATTTTATTAACCATTGTCATGTCCTAGATCAGGGGTGTCAAACTCAAATACCCAGTGGGCCAAAATGTAAAACCTGAACAAAGTCGCGGGCCAACATTGAACAAATGAACCTTTTAATATGGACCCAAACAAGTTTTGCTTTAACATTGAATATGGAACAAGCATCGCTTATTACCATACAATATATAATTTAATAGTGGAGACATGCAAAATGGAATTTCAAATGAAAAAACACATCAATGGCATTCATTTATTAAATAAATAAAATGTAATTCCTGCTCAGGCTCACGTTTGAAAATGCTTGCTTTTTCTCTGGGCATACGAGGTCACAAACTTTCATCATGCACTTTTTCACGAACTCTCCCTCATTAAAGGGCCGGGCTGATTTTGCGATCTCTGCTGCCACTATATAACTAGCCTTTACAGCAGCCTCACTTTGTGATGTGGCTTTTTTGAACATATTCTGTTGTGAAACCAAACTTATTTTCATCTCCTCTACTTTCTGGCTCCTTTGAGTCATGTCCATGTCCTTGTATTTGTCATGGTGTTTCGTTTCATAGTGTCGTCTAATGTTGTACTCCTTACTTACAGCCACGTTGACTCCACAAACAAGACAAACAGGTTTGTCTTTTACATATGTAAACAGATATTCTGCCTCCCACTTGTCCAGAAAGCTCCTGTTTTCTGCCTTTCTTTTCGCCATTTTTGGGAAGGGATAGCGCGCTGACAGTTGTAGCGTCTATGTTGCTATGACTACTGTCACAGAGGAGAGGGCGTTTCTGGGTCCTGTCCTGATTGGCGCGCGAAAACAACAGCAGAGCATTATGGGATTCGTAGTATTAGCGGTGAATGCGCTGTATAATACCGGCGGGCCAGCTCTAGTAGTAATTTGGTATTGTCTCGCGGGCCAAATATAATTACCCCGCGGGCCAAATTTGGCCCGCGGGCCAGAGTTTGACACCCATGTCCTAGATGATGGAGGGCAAATGTAGTCCCGTATTGACGCGTTGCCTGTTTGATGGTTCGTCGGAGGGCATAGCAGGATTTCTTATAAGCAACCCTCTGCATCCCTGTGATTGGACGTTACATAATTATGATAAACATGAATGATATGAGTCTGAGTAACAGCAGAGTGTGAGCTGAACAGTGAGAGTTGATTGGAGTGCACAGACCTCATCACTGCAGGCTGCTATAGACGTTAATGGAGGGAGAGGGTAAACAACATTGAATGTTAAGTTCTCGCCTTGTCAAAGCCAGCAGAACAGTAGCGGGCTGATGAGAAAATTACATATTGCAGTAACGGTGTCTTGCTATGAAAACATGCTTTCAGACCTTGATCAATAAATTGTATTATGCGGTGGTAGGAGTCACCTTAACCTGGTTAAATATGTAAATGAATGCACCTTTTGAGAATTAAATGCATAAATTGGTGTTAATAACCTAAAGTGAGCGCATTTTTATCATATTTTGTATGATGAATTGTCTGTGTGGAACAATGCCTTTGTGGTAACAATATTGTGACTAGGCAAAAACACACATTTGAATGAATCATGGTTACTTATTAAGGGAAATATTATGCAGCAACATAGTGTAAAGAAAAGTATTATGAACATACTTTTTATTCATTATGTTATGAACGATTCCAGGTAAGTTTAGAAATACAGTGTATTTCTTCCACCACGGCGTAACCTTTGCCGTGACTGTCTACCATTATCTTTACCTACAATTTCCGAAAGCCCAAATCCTTTTTAAGACGCCGAAATGGTTGGATGACAAAAACTGTCACCTCAGGCAGGAATAATGGTTACCAAGGGAACCTCAGAATGGAGAGGAGGTCAGAGTAAGCCAAAGTCATCTCTCTTCACTTCCCCAGAGCCATTAGAGACCTGCACAAGGCGTTCCTCTCAACAGAGCATTACAGCTGGCACAGTAACTTACAAACTCACACAGGGTTCAATTGTTTCCCCTCTGACTGAGCATTTTAACTAAAAGCAATGACCTACTAATCAGGAAAGACTTTGGGTTTAATTTTTTAACCAAAGCTAAGTGTTTACACAGTGCATGCTAAACCCTAGGGGAATAAATACTTTATTTACCTGAAACACTTTGCCAAACAATCTGAGACGAAAATGGAAAAGTTCAATCCCGTGTTGAATATACGTATTTTGCCTCTATGGTAAAACGGGTCGGTCATCTGAGGTGAAATTTGTCAATATTATGAACATCATCAGAACGATGAGAAAACATAAGTAGAGGAGAACGAGAGAGACAGATATAGAGAGAAAGGAAGGAGTGGGGGAGAAACATGGACAGAGAGGGAGAAAGAGAGACCTCGTCCAATGGAATGTGCGTAGGGTTACTTTCTAAAGAAAACAGTTGAATTCACACCTCAGCTTTCTCTGGCACAGCACGCCTGCACTTAAAGGTGAACGGAGCCAGAGCCAGAGGAAAAGGAAAGGCATGATCTGTCTTAAAGGTACAGTCATAACAACCTGCCTTGTGCCTCCTACCTAGACAACATCCCAGGTCTTTTACCAGCACGCATACAGGAAGTGTTTCGCACGGTAGCAACAGCTACGGACACCAGGGAGTGAAGGTTACACTGGAAGGCGTGAGCTACACATTACTGATAGCCTACAGAGTCACTACCCAAATGAAGAGACAGAATGTGGTAGGCAGGAAGCAGCTCTCTAGGTGAATTAACTGTCACCCTTAGTCACCTGCTCGTGTCCGGATGCTGCCATGAACTGTCACCGTCATAGAATCACAGTCGTGCCAAGGAAAGAGAGAAAAAAGAGAGTGAGAGAGAGAGAGAGAGAGCAGACGGACTCATCACAGGGCCTGTTGCTTTTTGAGCACCTCTCTACTGTGACTCTGTCTGTAATTCATGACTACCGCTTCCCCGCCACGCCTGTTATGACAATATCCTGTAGATGAGATTTTAAAAAGCCCATTGAGGTAGTTTCGTTTGCCCTCTCTGTCCTATTTGAAATGGGCTGCTCAGATGGCAATCAGACACGCGCCACAACCTAGCTGACGTGGCGGCGAATAAATAAAGCAGTCGCTGCTGGGAGTCGCAGCACTGTGGGTAGGCATTGACGTACAGGCAGAACCCAGACAATTTCACATTGATTCTCTCACAATGTGATTATAAAAGGGGATAAAAGAGGTTCAATGTAGTGGGTCGATAGAATTATTCTAGCTTTTAACCCTTTTGAGTGAGAGCTCAAGGATACAATGGAAGCAACTAGGCTCCTAGGGACTACAGCGAGGCAGTTCACCTTCCCTTCGGTCGTCACAGACAAAAACAAATGAGACAGAGAGAGAGAGGTCTTCAGTGAAAGCTCTGTTGTTGCTTAGAAGCTCTATGAAACCACCAGACAAAAACGAAAACGCCCCAAGCTCGAAACGAACAGCAGGCATTATGTGGGAACAAAAAATGAATGCACTTGCGCTTTCGACATACAAGATGGAGTATTACTCATTCTAATTAGACACACTCTTTCTTTTCTTCCCTCTCTAGATACAAACAGCACACACACTATAAAAGATGAGACTTTGAATGAGAGTGTGAATGGAAGCTATGCCCTCCAGACAGATATGGTAATTAGGCTTCTTTTCAAAACAAACCAGTCAATAACTAGTGTAGTCGTATTCTCCTACCTTTTGGACCATTAAACCCACTGAGTTTGATGCTTTATAAAATGTCAATTATGACATGTGAACTGGATGAATACAAAGTATCTGCCCTCCCACACAGATGTAAAGAATTGTCCTCACACGGGGCACCATTACACACATATGCACCCACGTAGCCAAATGATATGAGCTGTCTTTATCTGTCTCTCGCTAAGCAAGAAAAATAAGATATTTCTGCACATGAATAAAGCAATCACATAGTTGTCAAACTCATAATGGTGTTTACACACACAAGGAACAACTGTTGGTTATTGTTTCACGAGTAGACAAGTCCCCATAATTGCTCATCTTTTCACGAGGAGCCTGACACCCGTTCATCTATATTATCATTACTGACTGCCGGTTATTATTCTCAGCCTCCTTGTTAGCGCGGCAGAATGGCAACGACACTCGTTTGTTTCCCCATGATTCCCTTTCTTCACGGCACAATTGGCTGAATCATATTTCTGCAGGAAATTGCACAGTGGCGGTTGGCAGGTGGTGGTCTGAAAAAAAACGGAACGTGTGCGTGAGAATGCAGATAGGGAGAGAGAGACTCACTGAGCCCGGCACACACATCAGCTCTGACACAGACGCACCAGATGGGCAGCAGCAAAACAGAGGTAGGGCAAAAAAAGTTGCTGAGAAAACAACAGCTGTCAAGCCACAGAGCTGGCAAAACAAAGACGTTATTATTCCAATCCACCCTTGTACAATATCTATGGTCCCAACCTCTAATTAAGCCCAGGTAAACTGGCTAAATCTGATTGGTGTTGAATTATCTGTCAATCTCATCAGGAATCATGGAGGGATTAGCGAATAAACATGTCAACAGCTAACAACATGTCAAAATGTCAGCCGGCTACGGAGCAGTTTTTCTCTGGTAGCTGCCAGAGCCAGAGAGAAACATTTACATGTGTTCATGAAGCTGATTGGCGAGGAGGGGATAGAGGATGAGTAGTGCACAGATGGAACACAAGCACACCAATGGACCAACACACAAACAGTGCAAACATGCACACATGCATAAACATGCAAACACACAAGCGCGCACATGGACACGCATGTGCAGACGCGCACAAACACTTCCGTCTATCCACCCACCCAGCAATCCATTCCCATACGTCATTCTGATTCACCTAGCATACAGTGAGTGTGGAAAGGGAGGGGGAGTCTCTCAGTCCGCCATTCTCTCCCCCCCCTCATCTCTCCTGGGTGTGAGTTATCAGGATCCAGCCCTGCTCCCAGCAGCTGCTGCTTCCCCAGCTCTGGACTGCAATGAGCTGTGTTAAATGATCGCAAGCCATCTGCAGAATCAGGCTACATACACACAACTCCCCCTTTTATACATATTGTATGTACGGAATGATATGATATAATATATTACAAGGAGAATGTATACACTATGTCACCAGAATGGCGAAGAGAAATCAACAAGGATTACTGGGCAACAAACATGGCTGCATCCCAAATTGCAACCTATTCCCTATATAGTGCACACCAAATATTTCTAGCCCGGGCTAACGGAGGGACGGTTGTTTCATTCATATTACATATAAAAAGGGAAGGGAACGGATGAAAGTGTGTTTGGTTAAATTAAACTGATATGGAGTTATTTATCCTGGAGTATAGGGACACTGACTAGGAACATCAGCCACATGTCTAGATGCTTCTAAGCAGAGGAGACTTCACAACCCAATTGGTATTCATTTATGCAGAAATGGGGCGGCTGTGGAAAAGACCCAGTCTAGTACATAGAATATTGTTTTTTTGGTCTTTCTCCCAATCTAACGCTTTCCTCTCTCTCAATACATATTTTCTTTTCAGTACACATTTGTGAAGAACAATATATTGTTATAAAACGTGTTGTTTGTATCCTGGATGCTGATTGGTTGATAGCAGGGAGTTATTAACGACAATCCCTGGGTAATGCCTGTTAACAGGGTTCCTGAGTGGCGCAGCGGTCTAAGGCACTGTATCTCAGTGCTAGGGGCGTCACTATGGACCTTGGTTCGATTCCAGGCTGTATCACAACCGGCCATGATTGGCAGTCCCATAGAATGGGGGCACAATTGGCCCAGCTTAGTCCGTGTTAGGGTTAAGCTGGGGTAGACTGTCACTGTTCTTAACTGACTTGCCTAGTTAAATAAAGGTAAAATTTAAAAAACAGTTTGAATAATCAATGCGCATCCACTGTCCCACAACCCAGCCAAGCAATTCATAAACTTCATTTCCCCTGGAAAAAAGCATCTAGACATTTCCCCATGCTTCTAGCCTAGTCTTCTAAACCAGACATTTTCAAAGTTAGAGACAGTGGGCCTCCCTTCGTTCAGAACAAACTGTCATGCAAACATTTAAATCAAACTGACCACAACCCGATGCTACAAATTCCGGTTGTATTTGCATTTTTAAAACAATTCCATGCTCGCAATTTTAGGAATTGAAAAAATAAACGTGGTAGCACTGGAAAGCTAAAATATGTGTTTTCCCCTCGATTGTAGCTAGAAACAAGCCTAACATTTATTCATTTTAGAGAACCAAATACAGTTTGACTTGGCTTTCCTTTCACGCCTCCCCTGAAAACTCTCTGGTACCCCCCTTGGGAGGTGCGCCACACACTTTGAAAACCTCTGGTCTAAACCTTGCTGCCTGCCTCTCCGACCTGTGCAACAATGTTGCTGGGGTGCCATTGAGAATGAACGTGTCCAGAGGAGACTCACTATAATGGATATATCCGAAGAAATTACAATAAAAATCAAGGTAAAACAAACTCTAATGTACATAGTTTGCTGTAATTACAGCTGCTTGATGTGATTGTCTGAAAGCTTTAGTTAGCTAGCTAGCAAAGGAGAAGTAGCCAGCTTGCATAGGAACTTTTTTAGCATAGAATGGATGACCAGTCCGCTTGGCGGGAAACCATGCCAATAGAATGGACGACCAACCTGCTTGGCAAGCAATTTCAAAATCTCCAAACTAACTAATGGCTTTTTCACAGACTATATTGTCTGGTGGAAGGATGAAATAAAACAAATGTAAAGTTTTTAATGTAAACCTGTCTTTAAATATTTTTTTAATATGTTGGCAACCATTTTATAAAAGCAATAAGGCACTCGAACCCGGGGATTATTGTGAATAACGTAAGAGCTGTTTTCCCGGCCCTAAGCTTCACGGCAGCCCCGGGTTCGAATGCCTTATTGCTTAAATACTCTGTTAGTTTCTCAAAATATCTCTCAATTTCTCCTCAATCCTTGTAAATGTAGCTGTTGTGAAGAACAATATCTTAATAATATATTTTGTTCAAATGCTCTCTCTCTCTCTCTCCATATCTCTCTGTTCAGTGAAATCCCTGTGCATGTTACTGTTTCAGTACAATGTGGTGAGAAACAATAGCCAAAATACCTCCAGCAGCCGCAGCCTGGAGCTAAGCTAAATAGCCTACATTAGTCTAAAACAAGGGCACTAATATCCCAGAGGGAGGGAGGGATGGGGACCACACTGGCAGAGTCCTCATTTACTCTAGACTCACAAATTGCTGTGCATTACGGGAGTTCTCCCCGTGCCTAGACTGTTCCTGCCTGCTCAATTACGGGTCTCATTTTCCAAGTTGGCTTTGCAAAAGTCCCAAATCACGAACAGCATGGGGACGTCAGAGCAGTTCATCTTAGACAACACAACTCTAATGGCTGCACAGCCAGCGCACACATTTTTGCAGCCCACTGTATGCATATTTTACTGTCGTATCAGCGGTGTTTCATGTATTGGACTAAATTCGATAAAACAGTTATATTGCATCTGCTCAGTATACAGCAATAATGATATGTGACCGACCGGCTCGATTCGGTCTTATGTAGCACATTTTGAAGTGGTGTTTTTTTACATTGGATAAAAGTAGAGACTCAGAGCTAGAAAATGGTATATCATACACTACAGTTGAGGAACAATGTGAAAGTAATTCTGCTTTGAAAGTTGATACATTTGTAACCTCACTTTTGAGTGTATTCTGGGCATTTGTAAACTTGTCAGATTGGCCGTTCGTAAATTCAGAGCGTTTCGCTCCCGGAGCTCTCAAAGCACACACTGGACGCTATGGCCGAAAAGTAGGGTTGATCCGAGCGTTCTGAGCTAACAACAGCAGTCAAGCACCCAAGCTAACTGGCTAATGTTGGCTAGCTTGCTAGCTACTTCCAGACACAAATGATAGAACAGCTGACATTGATCATTTTACTCGCCCTAGCAGAACTGGTTAGGCTGTTGTTATGTTATCCATTGCGTTGGTGACTGTCAACAATTTAATTATGCTTTTTTGCCAAAGTTTACTGACACCAGCCATATTCAACAGGTGTTGAGCGTTCGTAAATGTATCAGTTATTCTGCACTCTGGCACACTTAGATGAGAGTGCTCTGAAATCGTAGTAGATAGCCAGAGTGAATTTACCAGCTATGTCTATCGATAGTGGTTGCAGTGACATTTCATTTATTTCATTTAAGTCATTTAGCAGACGCTCTTATCCAGAGCGACTTACAAAATTGGAAAGTTCATACATAAGTTCATACATACATATTCATCCTGGTCCCCCCGTGGGAATTGAACCCACAACCCTGGCGTTGCAAGCGCCATGCTCTACCAACTGAGCCACACGGGACATCATAAACATTTGAAATAGTTACTGAAATAGTTACTTGCACAGTGGAGTCTTTTGTTTCACAGATCATACATGTAACGTTAGCTAGCTAGCCAGCTAACAGTACATTTTAACTTGAAGTTAAGTTAAAATTACTTTCTGACAAAATTAGAAACGTGTAATATCTGAAAATGTAGCTAGCTAGACTCTCTTACCCGTATACATGGATGGACGCTTCTCAATCTCTGTCACGGGTGCCATGTTTGCCCTTAGTTTGAAGATGTAATCCAGAGACAGGTGTTTTATACAACAGCCTTCCGTGTGTTCTCTTTTCAACCCCGTCTGCATATTTGCAATCAAACGCCTGAATTTTCTCCATCTCCTTAGCTATCATACTCTAATTCCACTGATTTCAAAACTACGTCTTCCAGAAAGCGAAGAGCAAAACTTATACAGTTCTACTACGTGATATCTTTCAAAAAGCCGCATTAGAAAGGATGACCTACACATACTGACCAGCTCATATTATAGACAGAAGCGGCAACATGGCAGACCAATCCAATCCGAACTCATCTCTCGGCATGTCCAGCACACTCATTATCTCAGCCAATCATGGCTAGCGGGAAGGTTGCTCACTTTTTCGGTGGCTAAACCAACTAGGCTTGTAATTTAACAATTTTATTCGTATTTACAGATGGCATACAAGTTTGTTATTACAGCACATGAAAGTTCAAATATTCCAGAAGGCATTTCTGCCCCAAAAAGTTAGTTTACATTCAAATGGCACTCCTGTGAAGTAGTGACACACGACATACGCCTAGTTTCCTGAAATGAGTCACATATAGCTAATCCTTTAGGGTTACCCACTTTATAATGTCAGCCCTAGGCACACTTAAACCTAATGAGACCACCTACAGTATTACAGTACAAATCATGCAAGGCTGTGCCAACACATCACTCTTCTCCAGTGCACCTCTGCATCGTTATCCGGAAACACCTCCACTCATTAATCAGACAGAGAGAGAGGCAGTGTCCCAAATGGCAACCTATTCCCAATATAGTGCACAGCCTTATGGGCCATGGTGAAAAGTAGTGCACTACATAAGGAATAGGGTGACATTTGGGACACAGCCAGAGACTAGGCACTGGGCCCGTTTTCTTCGTGCAGCATGACACCACGTCACGAGGCTGAGAAACATATTAGTCGCTGACAAGTATTGTTGCTCTTCAAATGTTTTGCCCAAGAAGACATGAAATGAAGACTGAGTAGAACACTGTAGGCGCAGGAACTAAATCCCTATTTTCAAAGACTGGAATACATGCAAATAGGATGTCATTGTCTTTAGGCATCTTTCACAATTGAAACATTGGTATGTTTCTGTGTATTGTATGCAAAGACAAAGCCACTAAGCCAGTGGGTGTTTATCTACCAATGAAACAAGTCAATGTCCAAGGCCAGAAGCAGCCAGCCAGGGAGGATGCAGTACAGTAACGTTCCAATGACATTCAGGAATGGAAATCTCACCACCAGCCCTCCTTCCCCTTGAATATGGAACAGGGCCATAAATGATTATGAGAATTTTGAGAATAAATTAGAGAGCTTGCAACTGGAATTCTAATGTCCATGTTAACCGGTTAGCCAAAGTCCCTTTGACATTCACTTTGAGGGTCCTCGTGTAATTCCACTTAAATGCAGCTCAACCTTTGCTATTTTTTTTACCCTTGTGTTCTGAGTTTTGCCAATCTAATTGGGAGAGAAAACTTCCAGTGGATGAGAAGATTGAAAATCAGATTAAAGAAGATTAATGTAATTCAAATCACAGCCCCCCCCCCCCCGATGACATCAAGGGCTACAGGAGAGTAAGGAGAGTATAAAAGCTGTTTGAACTCGTGTGTGTGTGTGTGTGTGTGTGTGTGTGTGTGTGTGTGTGTGTGTGTGCGTGCGTGCGTGTGTGCGTGCGTGCGTGCGTGCGTGCGTGTGTGTGTGTGCGTGCGCGCGTGTGTGTGTGCGTGCGCGTGTGAATAGCGTATGATTAATATGCGATCATCTGATACCGTCACTGAGGCATGAACCATTTCAAACGTCATCGTGCCAGGGCCCACACAGCGTTTGTCAACTGACACATCACCGTTACATCACTACACCACAATTAGTCTTAACTCAGTGATTAACAGTCAAACAGCTACATACCTCCACTTTTAAATAACACACGCTTCATACAGAGAGGATGAGACCTCCTCTTCCCGAATGCCCTTTTATGAGGCAAAACATACAGACACACACGCACGCACGCACGCACGCACGCGCGCGCGCACACACACACACACACACACACACACACACACACACACACACACACACACACACACACACACACACACACACACACACACACACAAAGCAGAAGCAAATCTCAGGAGGGAGACGGACAGAAAAGAAGAAGAGAGGAGTGGATAGAGGAGTGGATCCAGCAGCATGCAGGCTGTGTTGTCTGTGCCTCCAGGTGGGTGCTTATCTATTCCAGGGAGATAAGAGAAAAACAAGCGTGCTATCTCCCCCGAGGGCTGGCCTGTGTTGGGTGGTTAACCTCAGAGCGCCTCGCTGCAACCCACAGCAAATGAAACCGAGAGCAAGAACGATACAGCTGAATGCTCACACACGTTCCCTTAGCACACCTATCATCTTGAAATGAGAAATCTATGCCAACACAGCATAATGTGTTTGGTAGGAAAAGCCATACCTTTAACATTCCAAGTAGCGAGCGGAGGTTTAGCGCCTTTCTGCACTGAATAATAATGGTTTATGATGTTTATGATGCAGTGGGCTGAAACATTATTGTATGTGGAAATGATGTTTGTGACAACCTGTGGCTGTGTATCTAGGGAGAGAGAGAGAGAGAGAGAGAGAGAGAGAGAGAGAGAGAGAGAGAGAGAGAGAGAGGGCGAGTAGAGGAGGAAGGGGGAAGGGATGTGGAGAAAGGGAGGGAGGGGTATGGAAAGATGATGTATGAACAGAGGGATGAATCAGTTGAAAGACTGCCATTTTCATACCACAGGATCATTCCTGGATGGATGAAGGTTTGATTTTTTTATTTTTTATACAGGTAAAACTATGTAATACACAACACTAAGAATGACAGTATGGATCTCCTACCAAAGATCATTGTAATATTTCTATATTTTTAGCAGATCGATTATCACCTCATTTTACAATGTTTCGAGATACAGTAAGTCCTGCAGCAAGTACTGGGAGTAATAGGGTAATTTCTGCCCATTCCTGTGCCGTTTCCTGTCACCCTGGAGTCTCCTGTCAGAATACCCTGGTAATTCTATCGTGTAGGACTCAGTTCCTCATCCTCATTTCCATTTGGCCTGGACTACAAACAGAAGTAAAACTTTTTTTTTTTACTGAAAAACACTGGGTTTATTAATGAAATTCAGCCTGCCTGCCCACATATTTTCCTTCTCTAGAGTATTTACATAAAAGAGCTGCCCCCCCCCTTTTCTAAATAGGAGATGGTAGCTTCATCAGTGTGAGTTCTGGGTTTGATGCTGTCGCTCTGCCAGAAGCCCATCGCTCATAATTACTGCATTTAGCTATCGCTGGGTCTCGCCTACTAACTGAGCTCAGACCAGTCTTTGCATGTGTCTTAAATTGTACCATATTCCCTACATAGTGCATTACTTTTCCATTTATAGTGCATGACCTCTGGTCAAAAGTAGTGCACTAAATAGGGAATAGGGTGCCATTTGGGATACACTGTTTTTCATCGGCTGAGCTGGGAATCAGTCTAAGACCAACGGTGTGGTCGCCCACGTGCCGATACTATATGTCCTATCTAAAAAAAAAAAACTGGAAATGGGAATGCAATGTAAATGAATTCATTGTTATTGGCGAGATAACAGATGGTGGTGAATGAAGGCATAAGGGGTGTGGTTCTGGCTACAGGGAGCGTCTTTGTGAGGTAGGAGTGATGATGTTTTTGTTTGCGCCTCGCACACTCTCTCTCTCTCCCGCTCTCTCTCTCTCTCCCGCTCTCTCTCTCTCTCCCGCTCTCTCTCTCTCTCCCGCTCTCTCTCTCTCTCCCGCTCTCTCTCTCTCTCCCTCTCTCTCTCTCTCTCTCTCTCTCTCTCTCTCTCTCTCTCTCTCTCTCTCTCTCTCTCTCTCTCTCTCTCTCTCTCTCTCTCTCTCCCGCTCTCTCTCTCTCTCCCGCTCTCTCTCTCTCTCTCTCTCTCTCTCTCTCTCTCCCGCTCTCTCTCTCTCTCCCGCTCTCTCTCTCTCTCTCTCTCTCTCTCTCTCTCCCGCTCTCTCTCTCTCTCCCGCTCTCTCTATCTCTCCCGCTCTCTCTCTCTCTCCCGCTCTCTCTCTCTCTCCCGCTCTCTCTCTCTCTCCCGCTCTCTCTCTCTCTCCCGCTCTCTCTCTCTCTCCCGCTCTCTCTCTCTCTCTCTCTCTCCCGCTCTCTCTCTCTCTCCCGCTCTCTCTCTCTCTCTCTCTCTCTCTCTCTCTCTCCCGCTCTCTCTCTCTCTCCCGCTCTCTCTATCTCCTCCTTGTTCGAGCTTGAGGTTCTTCTTATCACTCCCATACTCCACATCTGACAGTCGTTGTAGGAGAAGAAGCATCACATAGCTAATCTTTTTATCAACTACTGTGTACAATAATTTGTGAACGCAAAGTTAATACAGCATTGGGATTTAATCGAAGGAATCTTCAAAGACAGCATCATAAGGGAGTCGGGTATGGCCCGGAGGCTATAAAACAAAGTCATAATGTTATTATTTTCCCATGTGAATAATACAATCTACATTTGACAGTCAGGGATGGTTATTAGCTTTTGCTTGTGAAAAAGCATTTTGGATAAAGGCGTATTAAGAAGATTACAACACTAATCTATCTCACAACATAATGAAGCAGCTGTCTTTATACAAGCCTTTCGGATCTTATGTATTTGAGTACTGCGTGTATTTAACTCTCCGATACAGAATCACATGGAAAAATAATGCCTGTAAATTGCCACAAACTTCCATCTATGTAATTACGGTATTGAACATTTCCATGTGAAGGCAGCCTCCACCATAATGTGAAATTAATGCATTTCTGAGACGCAAACGAGACACAAAAGATAATGTTCTGCAATGAAATTACCCGTTTGATTGTGTTTTCTGCTGTGATTCAATTCACCTTGTGAAAACAGATGCCGATGTGCCACGTCTTCCTTAATTGTTTCTGTGCAATGTGTTTTTTTATAGCATCAATTCATAAAACACATTATATCACAATTATAAGCAACACTAGTGCATTTATATTTTTGTATGTGGAACTTTCCTACCATGACAGAGAGCAGCTTAGAGCTGAATTCTGAAAGAGCACCAAGTACGTACTTGCTCATTCCTCACACAGTCAAGTCGTATGATACCTCCAAAACAGGATGGCTTCCATTGGAATAGAAACAGGAAGAAAGACAGGTTTTTTATTGAAGTATGCAGGAGAAGGTCTCAGGCTATGGCCAGGTGACCTGTGAGTGACTGTTCTGAAAAGTCCCTTCTTAAGAACAAAAAGCACAACACCACGTTAACATCGCTATCTGCTGCTGCACGGCGGCAGTAAATCCAGTCTTTCTCTCAGGCTATTGCTCCATCTATGGCATCATAGCCTTAACAAAAGCTCCCAATATAAAAGAGGCATGGACAAAAAAAAGTGGTAAACAAAACAAAAACATGAAGAGCTTTCTACTGTGGAACGCAATGGGACTGTAACACCCAATCCGTCGAGCGTCGCCATCCTCCATATAAAACCCCAACAGCTTTCACGGGGAGATATCAAGCCACTTTAAATGAGATCTGTCTGTGTTTTGTGTGTTTTTTCAATTTCACAGACCCAGGCCTCCGTGTTTTCTTAAGAAATGGACAGACACTAGAAGACTGTCTGTTTAGACTTAGAGTCACGTGTGTGTGTGTTTACACGTCGTGCCTGTCAGGGAACACAGGGGACAAACACATCCCTGGAGGTTCACAGCGCTGCTCCTCCACTTCTCCGTCCGCCAGGGTCACCATGAAAGATAGGAAAGGACTTGTACGGCGACGTCGTCATAACCAGGCCTGGGATCAATTCAATTCAATTCAAATGGCCATTATGATCACAGGAGGTGAATGACAAAAATAGTTTTCCATGCTTCAGAAAATTTCACTGTTGGAAACTGGAAGCATTGGATGTATTCAAATGTTTTTTTTTGCCTAAGGTCTGATTTTCACTCTGGAGCAGGGCTGATTTGTTAGGGAAGCAGAGCTATGATTTGCCTGCTGTCTCTGTGCAGGTGAACAGAGTCTACTAATGATACTGATTTGCCTAAATAGGTACACTGCCAAGACAGGTGGGTTTAGGCAACACAACTCCATTGTTGAGGTCAGAATGCCCTCTGATTATTATCATATCATAATCACCATTAACAACCAATAAAATCATATGAAATTAGGCCTATAGCTGATATTCAGCCAGGTTCAATAGATATTTTGTAGCTGTCTACCTTGCATCAGGATCATAAAGGTCTACTAATAATGATGATGACAATAACGGATTGCACATATACAGAAAATGTTTGACTCTCAAAACGCTTCACATTGTGTGGGGTTGCTCACCCCATCCATCATTTATGTGAGTTTCTGAAATATCCTGCGTTTTCCCAGAATCAACCACATTTACAAGTCCCTGGAATAAAACCAACCTCTCACAACTGGGGAGTTCTGAAACAATAACCTCAACGCCAGGCTCCTGTACATTCAACAAGAATACTTATCATCTGTTTTCTCCTTCTCATCCCATCGCCCACACTGTCCTATAATGACACACCCTCGGGCTCCTAGTACCAACATAAGCCAACTATATAAAAAGGCAATGGTAAACATGTGAATGATGCAGTACCCCCCTTAGGCCAATCAGTGTAATTTTGTAAATTACAGATCTTTATGGCAAGACGCATCATTCACCCAAGTTTTGTCAAAATCAGGCTAGTGATGTCTGAGATATTGTGTGGGTTAGCTAGACTCATATCCCTGAGCATGTGAGCCAAATTTCATCACTGTGAGTCAAACAGCTCAAGAGATATAAACATGTGCCTGTTATAGCGCCACCATGTGGTCGATGTTGAGGCTTGACAGTGTTTGCAACATGTGTACACATTTTGTTACACACACCCACGTGAATGTTTATTGGCCAATAGCAGCCATGTTGTTTTAGGTACTAGTCTGGAAAGTATTCAGCTGAGAGAGCTTTGTCCATAGTTTCGTGCAGATCGGTCATTCGGTGCCAGAGAAGTAGCATTTTAAGTGTTTTTCACAAACTTCAAAATGGCAGAAAATCCATCATGGCGGACCTTATTGGTCCCTGAGGCAAATGTGTTCCTTGTGATGAGAGAGACCTTTGTACCGAATTATAACTTTAGGTCAAACAGGTTGAGGGGCATGACATTTCAAAGTTATAATTTTCAATCTCTTGTTAACGCGATACCAACTTGCCAAACAGTGTAATTTTGTAAATGTGTGATCTCTATGGCAAGACGCATCATTCACCCAGGTTTCGTCAAAATCGGGCCAGTGCTGTCTGAGATTTTACGTGTGACTATCGCATGAATGTACTAATGTACTAACAGAAGGAGACAGATCCACAGTCCCCTTCACGCTTTCATTGTGGGGGACAATAATATCACTGTAAAATTAATACAATAATGCAACAGCAGGTCTGAAGGCAGGGTGAAGTACCCTGTACAGTACAAGACACAGGACCTTGGTGAAAACATGTGGGTCAGCCAATTCATGTTGGAATGCAGCCCTCTCCAGCCTTCTATTTTGCTCTGAGGGAGTGAGGAGTTTTGCATGGCTATTATTTGCCTGAGAGGGAAAGTGGAGATGTATCTAATGTTCAGGGTTAGAGGTAAGAGCAATGACCCGCCTCGGACAGAGAGAGGGTGGGGGCCACAATGAGCAATGGGATGTTCAGGTGAGAAAAGGAAGCCCTATGATTGGTGGGCTGGGTTTTCCAGGTGGGTGTGGCCAGGTAGATGGAGCAGGTAGAAGAGCAGCAGCAGGGTCAGTTCAGCTCCACACCACATTGACTGATCATCATGCAGAGGAAGAGCAGCTTCACTGGGCTCCTCGTCACTGCTCTGTGTGCAGTGGCCTCTGGGCTGACCAGCAAAAAGTACTACCATGTGGATAAAATATTGACCTGGCACGATGCTCAACAGTACTGCCGAGAGCACTACACTGACCTGGCATTCATCAGCAACCAGGAAGAGGCAGAGCTGGTCTTTAACATTAAAGAAACGACCAAGGTGATGTGGATTGGTCTGTACAGAGATAACAATGACCCAATTGGGTGGAAGTGGTCAGGAGGGGAGGACTCAGAGTTCAGGCTTTGGGGAAAAAAAGAACCAAGCAAAGGTAAATCTGAGACCTGCGCCCATGTGCTTGATAATGTATGGATTGACACATCATGCAATAATAAACACACTTTTCTCTGCTATGGAGGGGAGCGTGAGCTGATCCTGGTTCAGGAGAATAAGACGTGGTTGGAGGCTCTGAAGTACTGCAGGGATCACCACGCAGAACTCCCCAGCCTACTCTCTGAGACAGAGCAGCTCCAGGCCCAGAGCAAGATGAAGGGGGCCCAGACGGACCACGTGTGGACGGGCCTGCGCTTCCATGCCGGCTACTGGCTGTGGGTGAACGGGGATGCTCTGGAGTACCAGGCCGGGTTAGGGACCGGGGGAAAGCTGCCCCAGTGCCCAGGCAGTTACCACTGTGGGACCCTGGCCAAAGAAGAAGAGTACTGGGGAATTAGGGACTGTGAGGAGATGATGAACTTCCTCTGCTGTAGAAAGTGATTTGACTACATCGGCCAACTGTCTTATCCATATGCCTCCAAGTCAATTTTGCCAGGTTTTGAAGGAGCACATTTTATTGCCGTGTGTACAAAGTGTATCTATTACTTATTTACTGTGTGATAAATATACTGAACGTGTATATTCATAAATTAATCAAACTTTCTTTTACTATCAGAAAATACATACAAATATTTATGAAGAGAAAAAAGCTCTAATGGTTTCTGTTTGTTCATGCTTCATATTGTAGACTGCACATTATTGTCTTACAGAAGATACAGTAGACTTTGCTTATGCTGGCCTTTTACGAGGCTGGCAACGCTACATTAGAGTTTACTTGATAACTGATAACTGTAACTTGATAACTGTGGCCAGAGTTGTCATACATGCAATATGTCATCGGTGTGGGAGATGTGCTATTCCTCTTCACGTAAGGGAACATGTTTTCCCTGTCATCTATAGCAGGGATGGGCAACTTTGGTCGGAGTGGGGTCCACAAAAAAACGGAACTCATCATGTTTGCAGTTTTTAATATGATAACTGATGATCAATGGGCCCCACCCCGGGTGGTAATTGGACCATGCTTACTACAAGTTTAGATAGCTGGCAGCTAGACTCATTTACCAATCTCATTTGTTTTAGCTGACATGGGCTAAAGTGACTGCTGATGCACAACCAATTTTTGAAATTGCACATTGGATATTCTATTATTCTAACTCTCAACAGTAAGTTGAGACCCCGACTGAGTTCCAAAAAAAAGTATTATTATTTTTTTTTTAAAATGGTCTGCGGGCCTACAAAAGTGGGGTCCAGTTGACCATCCCTGTTCTATAGCATGCACCAGCTGAGACACAGGTAAACAGAACCGGCAGGGCTGGCCACCTGCTGTCACCCTTCCTTTCCTACGTCTCATCCTCCGTCTCGCTCCGGGGCCTACCCGCTCTGCATGGTAGCAGCCTCATCAGCATTCACTCAGGGGAGCACCTGCTGCTGCTGAGGTGGATGCTCCACCGTTATTGGATCGCTAATCTGTTCCTGGGAGGCCTTTCAGACATGCGAACGCTGGAGGAAACGGTAATAAGCCATCTACAGGGGCCGTAATGATAAACTTTGAGCACGGCAAGGCGTGAGAATACAACGGTGGCCCAGACACGTTTGGGTTTGTGAGGGAAAAAGACAGTCGGTTGTCGGTTGCTTGCCAGCTAGGCCCGGCACCAACCGGAAGCACAGAGTTATTGCTTTTATTTGAAGACTGCTCCGGTTTTCACCCCCAATAAATCACAGCACTCGATATTGTAGCGGGGAGATGGTGGAGGAACCTGGCCTGCAAACCATCTGGTCTCTGTGTCTCACAGACTACTATGCCAATCTCCTGGAACATTGAGTGCTTGCTCAATGGTGATGAATATACTGTAGCCTAGCTACCAGTGGAGAAAAATGTATTTCTCAAATTTGGTTTCACTTTACTGTACCGAGGCTGCTCTGTACAAACCTCCAACTGTGACTCAAAGCGATTCATTCTTGCAGTGAAAATATTTCTCATTATTTTCCTACAATGCACCTACAAATTACTTATGGCTCTTGGAGATCCATTACATTTCCACCTCCAATATTAATTAGAAACCACAAAGGACGATGCCCTTAGACTGTAGTATTTCTCAATTCGGTAACACAATACTTGACACACAGCGTCATAACACGTTATGACACAGTCATAATCATGTCATAATACGTCATAACAGCTGACATAACTTGTCATAACCTGTCATAAAATGGTCATAACGCTGTCATGACACATATATTTACATCTGTTGTGACATATATTGCGTTATTTTATAGCTGGTTATGACACCCACATAAGAGTGTCAAAACCCAATTTTATTCAAATGTGTTTTTTCCCTGCCGAGAAGTTTCCTTTTGATTTAAAGTTTGTTTCTTAAATCCCTTGTTGTTGTTGTATTTCATTCTTTACAGTCATGTTTTTTCCCCATCATATTTTAAATAACTGGTAGAAAATACACTTTATGACACTGTCATAAAGCATCATGACCATCTTGTGTCACTTTACTTGGACTAAGAAAATATACTTTATGACTATGTCAAGAAGCATTATGACCATCATAATCATATAAGCCAGATAAACCTATCATGTCCATGCCATTATGTCAGTCATCAGTCAAAAAGAGGGAGACGTGTCCTGCTCCTGAAATCCTGAAATGTTATATAACATAAACATACCGTTGACAGGTAAATTATGGTTTAATGGAATGTTTTTCCTTGTGTGGTAGGTTTTGTGGGTTTTGACACTCTTATGTAAGTGTCATAACCAACCATTTAATGACCCAATATATGTCACAACAAGTCTAAATATATGTGTCATGACAGTGTTATGACCATATTATGACAGGTTATGACACGTTATGTCTGCTGTCATGACATATTATGACATGGTTATGACCGTGTCATAACGTGTTATGACGCTGGGTGTCAAGTAAGGTGTTACCCTCGATTCCTTTCTATTTTGCTAGCCAGGCAATGAGTTACTTTGTCTCACTAAACCTCATCAACAGTAATGATAGTGTATAATTAAAAGAAGATGCCGCAAAAGAGAGAACAATTCTAGGAGAAAGTTCATAGAGAAAGATACAATCAAACATCTAAGCATTGAGCACAAAGCAAAAAACGAAATGTCGGATAATAAAACAGATAGCTGTCATAAAACAGATTCTGCTTGGCCTAATGGCTGTAAGTTTGGCTTTTAAACAGAAGAACCCATTGGTTCTGTGGTTATAAGAATCACAGTGTGCCCGCCACATCTTTGATTCAGAGCTGTGATCAACACTGCAGAGCAGACATGGGCTGTAAAAGCACTGGTGGTGTGCTTAATGGCTCTCAGTTGATGTTTCGCTGAGAAGAGTGATGCATGCATCCTTGACGGTGTCTTTTTTACGAGACAAAATGATGGCATGTAGCCTCTGTTCTTTTGATCTCTCTCCAACCGCTGCCAGTCTTTAATGCCCCCAAACTGAAATGCCCAATAAATGAATAGCGGATATTCATAACACTCTTTCCATTTGGGCTGACATCCACTACTCTGTTGGCAGAGTACGGCGTCAATAATGGATCATTCATTATCGTTGAACAATGGTGAAGAGTAGCGCAGTGGTAAATGGCTTGTGGTAAAATGTCCAAGAGGAACAGATGGTGAATTAAAGTTGAGATATGTTGCATGATGGTGGATGGAACACTGTCAAAAGTTACAGGTTTGGGATACGGATATACTGCTACTCTCAGAACTGGCAATTTAAGCAGGAGGCTAAGAGCAGTACGACAATAGATAAATAAGAATTGACAGAAACAATGAATGACCATGAGTAGAGCTGTTGCGTTGACCGTATTACCGCCACACTGTTTAGTCACGGCAATTAGGCTTCTCCAAGCCCTGATGCTGCCGATGGTCATTGGTAAACTTGCTAGCTGGTACTCAGTACTCTATTGTTCCTCTAATCACTCTGACATCAATGCAAATGTAATCGAAAATCTAATCAAACACTTCATGAGAGCCCATGAGCTCATGTTGCGCAACATTTCTATAGGCATGAAAATGAACCACAGGAAAAGTGTCCTCCATCCACTATTTAAGAGCATAGATGACATGTATTCTTTCCCGCTGCCCCTATCCTCCACCGGATGGAATGAGTCGGCTCTGGTCACCGGGAAATCTTGGTGGTCAAGAAGGCTCTGAAGGTGTAGAGACACTGGCTGGAGAGGTCCAAACACCCTTTCCTGGTGTGGACGGACCACCACAACCTGGAGTACATCAGGGCAGCGAAGAGGCTAAACCCGAGACAGGCCAGGTGGGCTATATTCTTCGCCAGGATCCAATTCCCGCTTTCATATAGGCCAGGCTCGAAGAACGTGAAGGCAGACGCCCTGTCTTGCCTCTATGACGCAGAGGAGGGGAGACCCCCATCATCCCTCTGTCCCGTGTCATCGCACCAGTGGTGTGATGCACCTGCTCATGCACAGTGCCCGGAGAATCGCACGGGTGTGAGGGACCGCCTCCTTACCTAGGCACCCACGGCGCCTGTGTCGGGTCATCCTGGGATAAGCTGTACCATCGCCTGCCTGACTGAGAAGTACTGGTGGCCCACCTTGGCTAGGGACGTTTAAAGTCCTGAGGAGGGTTAATGAGGTAAGGTACCGTTTGCAACTCCCTGCTGATTACCGCATTAACCCGACTTTTCATGTGTCTTTTCATGTGCCAGTGGTGCCTGGTCCCCTCGCTGAGGCTGGACCCAGTGACTCCCCGTCTCCTCCTCTGGACATCGAGGGAGGTCCAGCGTACTCGGTCCGTGAAGTCCTGGATTCGAGGTGTCGGGCGGGGCGTCTCCAGTACCTCATGGAATGGGAGGGGTACGGCCCAGAGGAGCGGTCCTGGGTTCCTGCGGTGAACATCCTGGACGATTCGCTGACCAGGGATTTTCACCGTTGGCGCCCTGACCGACGCACACCACGTCCTTGTGGTCCTCCCCGAGGCCGGTGTCATCCAGCTGCTGGTACAGCGGGTCAGGGGGGTACTGTCACAGATCCCCCCGGTACTGCTGCTCATTCCGTTCACCAGCTCCGGAGGTCTACGTCACCGGCCTTCTAGACATCACTGAATTGGATACATTACCACCAACCCCGGACTGTCTTGTCTCATTACACAAACCTGGTTCCCATTCCCCCTGATTAGTATGTATTATGTGATTAGTATTATATGTGCCCTCTGTTCCCCATTGTCCTTGTCAATTATTGTCCCCATGTCTGTTGGTCTTGTGAGTACCTGTGCTCTGTTGTATCGGCTTTCGTGCTACGTGTTATTGTGTACTATTACGGGTCTCGTCCCTTGTATTATTCAGAGGTTTACTCCTCGCTCTTTTGTTTGGGTTACATCACTGTGTTATATATATATATATATATACTTATTTGTTTTGGGCTTCGTCCCCGACATTTTCATGACGTACTTTATTTTTGGTGGAGAAATAAAAAAAACTCTTACGTATTCCTGCGCCTGTCTCCAATCATTAAACAGCGTGACAGTAGTACTTTAAAGTATTTTTACTTAAGTACTTTACACCACTGCTTTTGATAAGGGTGTTTTCCCACTAATGGAAAATTTGCGCTTATAGCCTACTGCCATATGTGCGCATTGCTGCGCTTATTATGTCAAGAAATAGCCTAATAGTTTATCAACATTTTAAGCTAAACGTTCTGATCTATTGCGTCAGACACATTGAGTAAAACAAATGTTTTATGCTAGTGGTTCTATTAATTTGGGATCTATTGCACCCCACAACTGTCCCAGACTATGTTTGGAATATTTATTTATTGCACAGAATATAACAGGTTGACTATTTTACTATGGGGGATAGTAGATTGACATAGGCTAGTGATTTTGCTGTTCGTTAGGCATACTCATCTTGTTGGCTGACGAAAAGTAAATGTGGACAGTTCTTCTAAGATCTTCAATATGCACTTTGGAATTGGATAAGGACGCGCGTATTTGCATCCTCAATGTGTCTGCCTTCACTTGTAGACTGCGAGAAAGACCCGATCACGTGTATTCTTCATACTATAAAATAATATTAAATAATGCCACGGAATTCTAAGCAAATCTTGTCTGCTAAATGAACTAGTGTAGCTCACAGCCATTTGGCATAGCCACATCAGTGGCTTGTAGGCTATGTGTGGAAGCCAGGAGATGCTAAATGTGTTTATGGTAATTAACAGTCAATTACAGTGAGACCGACAGTTATTTGCCTGACAATCACCAGCTGACTACATTTTGTGACCGCCACAGCCTTAATCATGAGCTCATCTTAATTTAGCTGGAAGGGTCATAAGGGTCAAATGTTAACTTAGTAGATCAAGACTAATGATAACTATCAACAACATTAATAAGAGATTGATTATTTGGACACACATCGGCAGATGCTTGGGAATATGTCAGGAAAGAATATTCCAAATATTCCAAATGGCACTTATTCTTTGCTAAGGCGATGTGATAAGCACAGTGAACAGAAGTATATTTTCCTATAAGCCAATATAAAGAGATTGATGTGCATCTGAAGTCTAAGCTTGGTTTATTCTCCATCATGTGGAGTTATCAGATCACTCATCATAATCACTCCATCCCTTCCCAATTTTCTGGGTCGCTGGCAGATAGCTCCTAAGCACAATGAGATTAAATCCGTATTGTATGAAGATCAAGGAGTTTGCTATCAAAGATTTAATCAAAAGGAGGCTCATCACATATTTCAGTTTCGGGAAAGACTCAATGGCTTTATGTACTGATGTACAGTGGTGGAAAAAGTACCCAATTGTCATACTTGAGTTTAAGTAGATGTAATTGCAAAAATAAACTTAAGTATCAAAAGTACAAGTAAATGTATAAATCATTTCAAATTACTTCTATTTGGCAATCCAAATGGCGCAACTTTCTTGCATTTTTATTTTATTTATGGACAGTCAAGGGCACACTCCAACACTCCAACACTCCAACACTCCAACACTCCAACACTCCAACATAATTTATAAATGAAGCATGTGTGTTTAGTGAATCCGCCAGATCAGAGCCAGTAGGGATGACCAGGGATGTTCTCTTGATAAGTGTGTGAATTGGACCATTTCCTGTCCTGTTAAGCATTCATAATTTTGTACTTTGGGTGTCACGGAAAAACATACATTATTTCTTTAGGAATGTAGTAGAGTAAAAGTAATAGTTGTCAAAAATGTAAATAGTAAAGTACAGATACCAAAAAAAACGACTTAAGTAGGACTTTCAATTATTTTTGCTTAAGTACTTTACACCACTCCTGATGTATAAACTGGTCCTGGGTCAGATGACAGCAAGGTGAAATGTGCACAGGACAAAGTGAGAAAGGAAAGGGAAAGGGGGATACCTAGTCAGTTAAACAACTGAATGCATTCAACTGAAATGTGTCTTCCACATTTAACCCAACCCCTCGGAATCAGAGAGGTGCGGAGGGCTGCCTTAATCAACATCCACGTCTTCGGTGCCCGGAAGGGGCCAAGGGAGCATAATGTGTGTCACGGAAGCAATCCTTGTTGCATTGAACAGATTTAATTGAATTCCTGCTTTCATAAGGTAATTGATAGCATCTGATAAACATCTGAAAAAATAGCTGGAGTATTACCGACTCGTGGTAATCATGATGTATAATACGTATACTCAAGACATAATCCAGTATCTTCCCTTGTGTGAGTTCATCCCATCTAATGCTCTGTGCTTATTAAATACAAACATCCTCCAGAAACTGTAATCAACTGCATCATGAAATATGCATGGGCGCAACAAATGAGAGATGATATTGTGTGCAACACATCACAGTGCCCGTATCATGAAGCAATGACATTTTGTGTAGCCTGCGAAAGGAAAATAAGGACTGAAGGAGACAGATGTTTTGCTAAGAAATGGCTAAATCCAAATATCTGGATTACAGTTACAGTACAAGTCAGGTCGCATTTACTATTTTTGACCGCAACAGATGATGTTCTTTAAAACCTTGTTAAACTACAAAATGCAATATATTCAACACCCATGTTCAAATCCATGTTCAAATGCCTACAGTACTGGGGGTCTCGTCAAGAATAAACTGTGAAAACGGTGACCTCTATATGTACTGTATATCACATGATTAAACAAAAACAAAACAACTACAAATTAAAGGACAATAATGTAAGCAGTGCACACAATTGATTTCAAATTCCTCTCAGGAGGGATAATAGAGCATTCCTTCATCCTTAAGTCACAGATTTTCTTTCCCACAATTCCCAGGGGACAGTAAATACACGCAATTTGGCTCTATACACCAGCATTTTGGATTTGAGATCAAATATTTCATATGAGGTCACAGTACAGAATGTCACCTTTTATGTAAGAGAATTTTCACTTGATGACAACAAAAAAATCATAAGCATTTTGACAAATTCACGTAAATGTAAGTGTATTCAAGTATGCAAAATGTTAGTATTTGGTCCCATATTCCTAGCCCGCAATGACTACATTACATTTGTGATTCTACAAACTTGTTGGATGCATTTGCAGTTTTCTGGAGGGTTTGTGTTTCAGATTATGCTTTGCCCAATAGGAACTGAATGGTGCATAATGTCATGTTGTAGTCGTTCTTATTGTAAATAAGAATAGAAGATGTTTCTCAACACTTCTACATTAATGTGGATGCTACCATGAATATGGATAATCATGAATAATGATGAGTGAGAAAGTTACAAAAGAACAAAGATTATACACCCCCCCCCCCAAAAAAATGCTAACTTCCCCTGTTTATTGGTAATGGAGAGATATTGGATCAGAGCCGGGCTACTGCATTTGAGGCCCTGGGGCACCGGCCTCCAGCAAATGTCCTGCAATTCTACACATTTTCCTAACATATACAATGTTACCTCCAGGAGGCACACAACCCCCCAAAACAAAAACATTACTTGGTTAGGGGCCCCCTGGAAATCAGGGGCCACAGGGCACGTGCCCTGCATGCCCGTTCGGTAATCCAGCCCTGGGTATGATCTCAAATCCAAAATGCTTGGATATAGAGCTAAATGTACACATTTTAGCTTCACCTTGGGGAATTTATATCCTTGGTAAAATGAACTACTTGGAAAACAGACAAAATGAGGCAAGCCAGTACCATGCTGTAAATATATCTACAGGACAGAGTGGTACCAAAAGAAGCCATTTTTGGGTCAAAATTGTAGCTGGGGAGTCTGACTCCCTCCCTGAATATGCTCCAGGAAAAGCAGTGCATTCCTTTGTTCACTGGCTTTCTTCCAGTCATATCATCTCACCTAGCTAACTACGGTAAACAGAGAAAAAAGAGGGGGAGGTGATATCCCTTCCCATTACACAACAGTAGCTAAGATGGGAAGAAGTCTGTCCACAATAAAGCCCTTCTCTGCCTTCTTAACAACACTATCAACAAGGCAGGTCCTACAGGTCCTAGTTTTGTCGCACCTGAACTTCTGTTAAGTCGTGTGGTCAGGTGCCACAAAGAGGGACATAGGAAATGTACAATTGGCTTAGAACAGGGCAGCACGGCTGGCCCTTAAATGTATACAGGGAGCTAACATTAATGAAATGCAGGCTGACCACCTGTTACGCGAGTGCAGCAAGGAGCCAAGGTAAGTTGCTAGCTAGCATTAAACTTATCTTATAAAAAACAATCAATCTTAACATAATCACTAGTTAACTACACATGGTTGATGATATTACTAGTTTAACTAGCTTGTCCTGCGTTGCAAATAATCAATGCGGTGCCTGTTAATTTATCATTGAATCACAGCCTACTTCGCCAAACTCGTGATGATTTAACAAGCGCATTCGTGAAAAAAGCACTGCCATTGCACCAATGTACTTAACCATGAACATCAATGCCTTTCTTAAAATCAATACACAAGTATATATTTTTAAACCTGCATATTTAGTTAAAATAAATTTATGTTAGCAGGCAATATTAACCAGGGAAATTGTGTCACTTCTCTTGGGTTCTGTGCAAGCAGAGTCAGGGTATATGCAGCAGTTTGGGCTGCCTGGCTCGTTGCGAACTGTGTGAAGACCATTTCTTCCTAACAAAGACCTTAATTAATTTGCCAGAATTTTACATGATTATGACATAACATTGAGGGTTGTGCAACGTAACAGCAATGTTTAGACTTATGGATGCCACCCGTTCGATAAAATACGGAACGGTTCCGTATTTCACAGAAAAAATTTAAGTTTTGTTTTCGAAATAATAGTTTCCGGATTTGACCATATTGATGACCAAATGCTCGTATTTCTGTGTGTTTCTTATATTATAATTAAGTCTATGATTTGATATTTGATAGAGCAGTCTGACTGAGCGATGGTAGGCAGCAGCAGGCTCGTAAGCATTCATTCAAACAGCACTTTCCTGCGTTTGCCATCAGCTCTTCGCAATGCTTGCTTCACAGCACTGTTTATGACTTAAAGCCTATCAACTCCCAAGATTAGGCTGGCAATACTATAGTGCCTATAAGAACATCCCATTGTCAAAGGTATATGAAATACAAATGGTATAGAGAGAAATAGTCCTATAATTCCTATAATAACTACAACCTAAAACTTCTTAACTGGGAATATTGAAGACTCATGTTAAAAGGAACCACCAGCTTTCATATGTTCTCATGTTCTGAGCAAGGAACTTAAACGTTAGCCTTTTTAAATGGCACATATTGCACTTTTACTTTCTTCTCCAACTGTCAAAACCTGAACCTATAGGGGAGGGTCTGGGTGGGCATCTATCCGCGGTGGCGGCTCAGGTGCAGGACGCAGACCCCGCTCCACCACTGGCTCACCCCACTTTCGTGGCACCTCTGGTGTGGGGACCCTGATAGCGGTCCCCGGACTGGGCACCCTCGTTGCGGGCCCCGGACTGGGCACCCTCGTTGCGGGCCCCGGACTGGGCACCGTCGCTGGAAGCTCCGGACTGGAGACCGTCGCTGGAAGCTCCGGACTGGAGACCGTCGCTGGGGGCTCCGGACTGGGCACCGTCGCTGGGGGCTCCGAACTGGAGACCGTCGCTGTAGGCTCCGGACTGGAGACCGTCGCTGGAGGCTCCGGACTGGAGAACGTCGCTGGAGGCTCCGGACTGGAGACCGTCGCTGGAGGCTCCGGACTGGAGAACGTCGCTGGAGGCTCCGGACTGGAGAACGTCGCTGGAGGCTCCGGACTATGACTCCTCCCTGGAGGCGTCGTGCCATGGATCATCACTGGAGGCTTCTTGCCATGGATCATCACTGGAGGCTTCGTGCCATGGATCATCACTGGAGGCTTCTTGCCATGGATCATCACTGGAGGCTTCGTGCCATGGATCATCACTGGAGGCTTCGTGCCATGGATCATCACTGGAGGCTTCTTGCCATGGATAATCACTGGAGGCTTCGTGCCATGGATCATCACTGGAGGCTTCTTGCCATGGATTATCACTGGAGGCTTCGTGCCATGGATCATCACTGGAGGCTTCTTGCCATGGATCATCACTGGAGGCTTCGTGCCATGGATCATCACTGGAGTGAGGAGACGTATGGGCAGTCTGGTACGTGGAGCTGCCACAGGGCTCACCAGGCTGGGGAGACATACCAGAGGCTTAGTTCTGGGCGCAGGCACAGGACTCACCAGGCTGGAGAGACATACAGGAGGCCTTGTCCTTGGCAGAGGCACCGGATACACTGGGCTGTGGAGGCGCACTGGAGGTCTTGAGCTTAGAGCCTGCACAACCCGTCCTGGCTGGGTGGTTATCTTCACCCTGCAAATGCGGGGCGCTGGCACAGGACGCACTGGGCTGTGCAGACGTACCGGAGACACAGTGCGCAGAGCCGGCGCAGGATATACTGGGCCGAGGAGGCGCACTGGAGGTCTGGAGAGCAGGGCTGGCACAACCCGTCCTGGCTGGATGCTCACCCTAGCCCGGCAGATGCTGGGATGTATCGCACCGGGCTGTGAAAGCGCATTGGAGACACCGTGCGCTCCACCGCATAACACGGTGCCTGACCAGTACGACGCTCGCCACGGTAAGCACGAGGAGTTGGCTCAGGTCTCCAACCTGACTCAGCCAATCTCCTCGTGGCTGCCTCTCGGGCTTCCTTGCTAGCCATGTTCCCTTGTAACGATGCCGTTCCGCCTTTGCTGCCTCCAGCTCCTCCTTGGGACAACGATATTCCCCAGCCTGCCTCCAGGGTCCTTGACCGTCCAGGATTTCCTCCCAAGTCCATGAGTCCCCCTTACCACGCTGCTTGGTCGTTTTGTGGTGGGAGGTTCTGTCACGGCCGTCAACAGCCAAGGTGCAGCGTGGTGAGCATACATAATCCTTTATTTATTATGACGCCGACAAAAACAACAAACAATCAAAAACAACCGTGAAGCTAAAGGGCTATGTGCTACAACCAAAGTTAACCTCCCACAAAGACAGGTGGGAAAAAGGGCTACCTAAGTATGGTTCTCAATCAGAGACAACGATAGACAGCTGTCCCTGATTGAGAACCCTACCCGGCCAAAACATAGAAATGCAAATAATAGAACTAAAGAACATAGAATAACCACCCCAAATCACACCCTGACCAAACCAAATAGAGACATAAAAAGAATCTTTAAGGTCAGGGCGTGACACCAACACTGTGTTTTTGCATTATTTAAACCAAATTGAACATGTTTCATTATTTATTTGAGAGTAAATTGATTTTTATTTATGTATTATATTAAGTTAAAATAAAAGTGTTCATTGATTATTGTTGTAATTGTCATTATAACAAATATATATATGTAAAAATCAGCCGATTAATCGGTATCGGCTTTTTTTGGTCCTCCAATAATCGGTATCGGTATTGGCGTTGAAAAATCATAATCGGTCGACCTCTAGTACACACACACGCATACGCACACAAACGTTAGCACTCTACACACACGTACCTTGAAATAATGTTGTATGGTGGTATTATACATTTTGTATTGTAGATATGTAATAATGTTTTATGATGTACTGTTTTATCTTTTGTTTTATGTGTGATGTAAGTGCCTTAATGTGTTGGGACCCCAGAAAGAGTAGCTGCTGCCTTGGCAGGAACTAATGGGGATCCATAATAAACCCCAGCAAGAGTAGCTGCTGCCTTGGCAGGAACTAATGGGGATACATAATAAACCCCAGCAAGAGTAGCTGCTGCCTTGGCAGGAACTAATGGGGCTCCATAATAAACCCCAGCAAGAGTAGCTGCTGCCTTGGCAGGAACTAATGGGGATCCATAATAAACCCCAGCAAGAGTAGCTGCTGCCTTGACAGGAACTAATGGGGATCCATAATAAACCCCAGCAAGAGTAGCTGCTGCCTTGGCAGGAACTAATGGGGATCCCTAATAAACCCAAGCAAGAGTAGCTGCTGCCTTGGCAGGAACTAATGGGGATCCCTAATAAACCCCAGCAAGAGTAGCTGCTGCCTTGGCAGGAACTAATGGGGATCCATAATAAACCCCAGCAAGAGTAGCTGCTGCCTTGACAGGAACTAATGGGGATCCATAATAAACCCCAGCAAGAGTAGCTGCTGCCTTGGCAGGAACTAATGGGGATCCATAATAAACCCCAGCAAGAGTAGCTGCTGCCTTGGCAGGAACTAATGGGGATCCATAATAAACCCCAGCAAGAGTAGCTGCTGCCTTGACAGGAACTAATGGGGATCCCTAATAAACCCCAGCAAGAGTAGCTGCTGCCTTGGCAGGAACCAATGGGGATCCATAATAAACCCCAGCAAGAGTAGCTGCTGCCTTGGAAGGAACTAATGGGGATCCATAATATAAAGAATACCTCTCATTTTCTTTCTCACAGAAGACGAGTCTAGTGGAGCAAATGAGATGAGTCAATGTATGTGTTTAAAAAAAAGGTGATCTTCAATTTTTGGTTCATTTCAAAGTCAGTCAAAGCCTTTAAAGAGCACCTCTGATTCATAGAGTGTTTAAATCCCCTAGTACTAGTAGGTCATGTGACCATCGGGGATAAGCCAGGGATCAGACAGTTCCATATTAAACCTGCCTCCCTTCAAAATCTATTTGAGAGGCATAATTCTGAGCGGAAGGCAAATGTCAAATTGACATGCAGATCTCAGAGGGAAACTGAAACATGCGTGGTCTGTATCTAATTACTGTTTGCAATAAAAATACTGTTAGGTCTACTCCATCCTATATACCGTATAAACAATCAGAATAGTACATCAGTGGAGGCCGCTGAGGGGAGGCGGCTCATAATAATGGCTGGAACAGAGCGAATGGAATGGCATCAAACACATAGAAACCATGTGTTTGATGTTGTTGATACCTTTCCACCTATTCCGCTCTAGCCATTGCCACTTGCCCGTCCTCCCCAATAAAGGTGCCACCAACCTCCTGTGTAGTACATAGCCTATTGGAGTGAACAAATTAGTATTCAAATGGAACATTGTAGTCCACTGAGCTGTAATATTGTTTTGTTCACAGACTCACAGCGTGGAAACAGACTAGAATTGACAATGTGAACAAGGTTACCTTGTCACATCTAAATGTAGCATGTCCTTCCAACAAGCCATAATCCTTCAATGTGACATCTGGGGGCTATAGTGGTCTGTACATTGCTTCAGATATGCAAAGTAACATGTATGGACCAAGCCTCCTCTTCCTCATCCTCCCTTTCTCTCAGTCTCTCGACCTCTAACCCAGGCCCATCATGAGTTCGGAGTCATGCTGTGTTCTAGGAGGATAAAAAAAACAATTATGAGCTTAAATGGTTCTAATGGCGCGCTGAGCCTGACCCTCCCTTTCTATATGGCACAGGACCAGAGACATAATGTATGTGGTGTGGGTGGGACATATCAGCTTCCACATAATGGAAATATAGGAGCAGATTCAACAACTACTATTGTTGGAAGAAGGGCACTTGCCAAAGTTTAACACAAGGAGGCAGCGAGGGGACCGCTCGTTCCCCTGAAGCCCCTCTCTTGTATGACTACCGCAGCGCAAATCCAATCATCCACTTGACCAGGGGAGCTGGGAGCCGTCCGCCTCCAGTGGCCAGGTTGGCAAACCAACAAAGGCCCTTCAGCAGAACCAAATTATACCCGAGACCCATGAGAAACTCTCAGAGCTTGGAGCTCTTCCCTTCCCACAGCCAACAGTGGTGTGGTGGCCTATGCTCTGTAGGCTGCTCATGTACTGTAGATCCACACACCAACACCGCAGAGCACGGACCAGAGTCGGTGTTCAGTCCCAGCTTGGTGGCGGCAGGGCTGCAGAAAACAAAGTGGGCTACGGCTGCTGATGCTGCCGATGTGGTGGAATCGTGGTGCATTTGCCTCCTCTTTATCTCTTGTCCCAGATTGGCTGTCGAACACAGTGATACCAGCTCTACGAGCTCCAAGGACATGTTAAAGGGGAACCTTTGTCCTAAAGGTCCTCACATACTGTCTAAAGCACTTAAAGGAAGACTGCAACTGCAAGTTTACAGTTTAGATCCCCACATAATCCGCCATTGGATTATATTGGGAAAGCTAATGGACTGAGTTTATGTAGCTGCGTTCATTAGACATCACATTGCTCACAATTGTTCAGATGGCGGTAGCTCACCTCATCAACCACGGATGTGTTTGTGGTTTTGGCGTGACAGCCGCTTGGCTCCGCTCCGACACGTTCACATCACATCACACGCTATTCAATTGTTTCACAGAAAATGAATGTGGACGTCTGCCATTAGAATGCTTATGGAGGATAACAATGCTGTGTTTGCCATACAGGGCCATTTGCCATTCTTGTAAACAAATATGGTGGACAATGCTTGTGTCTATAGCTTGGCTTTGCTTAAATCACTGATAAAACAACCATTCACATACTGTACAACACAATCAATTTGACTCTGTACCTTCCTAATCACTGGCGTTGCATGCAGTTTGGTATACAACACAGTGTTGTGGTCCTTTGTGGCTCAGTTGGTAGAGCATGGGGCATGCAACGCCAGGGTTGTGGGTTTGATTCCCACGGGGGACCAGTACGACATTGTATGCACTCACTACTTACTGTAAGTCGCTCTGGATAAGAGTGTCTGCTAAACGTCGTCAAATGTATCTAGCTAGCCTATTTTATGCATGTGTCAAATCAAATAGAACTTTAAAATGGTAACACTGTCTCTGTGGTTGACTGACTGTGTGCTGCTGTCACATTTGGGCCTTGGAAAGCACAAGCAGGACGGGAGCCATGTGTGACTGTCATAGCTAAAGGGATTATCTAGTGATCCAATAAACTCTGGACGGCAATGACAAAGATGATCACGGCCGAGCACTGAGTGAGACGGATGAAATGTACAGTTGCATTTGTTAGTGACTCCGTATAGAGGAGGACAGCACAGGTCAAATCACATCAGCATGAAAACGTCGGAGACGCTTGGAGAATGAAAGTCACTAATGGAAATGTGAGGAATTGTATTATAGCTGTACTGTGGTTCATATTAAGACTACACTACACAAGACTTTTATGCATGGTATAACAAACACAAATGACATTACCAGCAGAAACACATAGAGTCTTTTGGTAAAACAAGTGAACTACTGCTTTAGGCAGAATATAGTCCCACAAAAACGTGGTCACAAAAAGAATATATAGCCAACAGACTACAGGTACAGTCTTAGAAAAAAAGGTGCTATCTAGAACCTAAAAGGGCTCTCCAGCTGTACTCATAGGAGAACACTTTGAAGAACCCTTTTTGGTTCCAGGCAGAGCCCTATTGGTTTCCATGTAGAACCCTTTCCCAAAAGAGTTCTACCTGGAATCAGAAAGAGTTCTACCTGGAACCAAAACGGGTTCTCCTACGGGGACAGGAATAGAATAGTAAAATATATGACACTCTAAGTCATATTAATTCATAAGTAAGGGGTAAACTGTATTTATTGTAAACAGCGGAGGACACTTTACAGGGAGTTTGTGCTACTGCTAGGCCACTTACTAAACCAACCTGCCATATAGCAGGCTTTTAAAAGGCCTTCAACTAAAACAATCCCAAATACTGACCCAATATACACACATCCACAAGGTGTTAATAAAATGGCAGATGTTTCAAGCTGACTCTGTTTGGACAAAAGAAGATTGGCATTTGACAAGCTCAGGCCGGCTGGACTTGAAAGACAGAAATATTCCCCTGAGAAAAAAAAAACTAAAAAAGTTTACCCGCGACACAGATTTTCCTTTTAAATTGTTCTGATAAGAAAAACAACTAACGCTGAAGTGCACATGACCTGGGAACAGCGTAAAATGCTATTTTGCAATCCACATTTATATTGCTCTCTTATCGATGCCATCCACCACTGTCACATAGTGTTTATCTCCTGAATGAACTATTAACCGTGTAGATTCTTATAAATAACATTCCACCACAGCACACAAATGTAACTAAGAATATGTAGCTCTTGGCTATTTTATGATCCCTGTGGGTATAAGAGCATTCAATATTCCATTCAATTAGAACTGTGGCAGTACACTGTTGCATGGTTCTGAAGTGTTTATTTCAAAGGATCAATTTCTCAAGTCAAATACATCCTAGATGTAGATCTACATGTTCCCTACACGAATGGAACAACGCATACAATGAATCTTAAGCAAGTAGCCAGTGGAGAGAAGGGCCATAAACACGCAATCAAATAGAGAGTTAATACATTGGGTACACTTCTCCTCACCAGTGTCAATGGGACATGGCTTACGGGAAAAGATAAGTAGCTATTTATAGATAAGAGGGTTTGTGATATGACCTGGATCGGTACACGTTCAATATTGCAATAGATTTGACGGGAATGAGTGCTTCTAAAAAATAATGCACAGGGTGTTTCCTAAGGCAAATTGTTGTTTCCCGTCTACCACCGCTGTTAACGTAAGGGAATGTGCATCCAAGGCTTTTAGTGGGTTCCTATTACACTTGACCGATGCATGGCCTGCTGACAGCACACGGCTACTTATTGTATTGACTTACTATCGATCTATATCTAAGGTAATGCAAACGTGAACATAGACGCTGTAGGGTACAGCCAGGAGAAATAAGACGCTTTCGCTTTGATTATAGCCCATGATTGCCATTGAAGGAACCGTAATCTTTCAATGCAGTAGAGAAGAATAGTCAATTGTGATAAGTATGATATTATTGAGATCTGTCAATATGACAGTGTTTAGATGGATCAAACCAATTCAGCATCTCAATCTCTTGTACATATAAAGACCCCTCCTCTCTTCTACCACCTTCATTGTTCTCCACATTTAAAGCTTCCATCTGTCCAAGACAACTATGTTGATATGTAATTGTTTAATTGAGATTCAACTGCTGCATTTCTTGTCGAATTAGATAAAAGGGGCACTGAGGATGTTTGAAATTAAATGGGACATTTTTTTTCACCCGTAAAATATCAGTTACTGGTAGGATGCCAGAACGCAGGTTTAAATGAGGGAATTTTGGCAGGACCGGGGGAATTAGCGACCAGGCACTGTAAGGTCGAGAGACAGAGAGAGGCTGCGCTTACACAAGATGGACTATACTTCTTGCTACAGCATTACTCTCTGACAAGCAAGTGTGTGAAAAGTATTAATGTAGCAACTTCAAACAGCAGTGTAATTCCAAAAGAGGATCAGTCGCCCAGTGAAAAAGCCTTTGAGATCTATGGCGTTTCGCCCCACAAAGGCTCTGTTAGAATAAGTCTCTGTCAATAGATTTCCCGAGGTTTAGACACACTGTCCACAGAATGACAAGACGCTGCAGCTTAAATGGTCACTATGCCCTATTGGCTACAATCAACAGTTCTATAAACGGAGGAGGTTCAGTCTTGCTTTGATTAACTTTGTCATGCTTGTGTATACTACACCTAAATGGTAAACAGTGGTGATACTCTAGTCCTGGAGAGTAAACAAATCAACGCCTACTACTGTTGGGTACGTAACAATTGTTGTCCACATGCAGTTATTGGCTTTGTATGTGCAAGGTCATTGTGGTAGAACAAGTGCATTGAACTTACTTACTGCAAACAGATGCCTCTATCAACACTGTTCGTCCTCTCCTCCCCTATAATATAATTAAAGGCTTTTTCAAGTATAGCAATTACATTTTCATCTCAATCGTGTGGTGCGGCTGGTGCACCATCATGTCAAAAAACAGATGCTTTCCCCAAAACGTAATATGAAAATCAATACGTAAAAAGTGAATATACTGTAGCCTATGCAAAGTCGATATTAAGAAACCATTCATAATTCATATGTTTATGCTTTGAATATGATGACTCCTTGTCACCCAGGGCTTATAGGTTCTCACTTGATGAGGGAGATTCTGAGTAAAATATACTGTCAGCGTAGCCTATGTGTGGTATTTAAAACAGTAGTTGTATATTAATGTATGTCCCTATGCTGAACGCCCTGTAGTATTTGGATGACATACAGTAAGTACTAGTGGACTTGTTCCCGAGGCATGTGCTCAGTATGATAGCCTCTATCAACAAACAACAATATGACATGAAGTTCAAAATGAGATAAACATGTAGGCTAGCCTCGCGCAATTCACTTCAAGCGCAGCAATAAAAGGGTTTCAACTCATAGCTATTTGGATCGCTTTGCATCAAAGCCGTAGGTTACATCAAATCTGACGACAATCCTGGACCACAAAACATCGCAGCATCACTGCTAATGTGAGACGCACTCTTCAATACAGAACATTCCTTTGGAGTCCCGGACGGTCCATCAGAGGGCAAAGCCAATAGGACAACAGCAAACAACGGACGGTGTATTTCTAAAAACAAAGAAGCAGCGACCGAATGGTTTGCACTGTCACTATAAAATGATTCTAATCTAACCACAAAGTAGTCGCATGCACGAAATAAAAAGGCTGAATGACGACGAAAGCTTGTACCAAGTGTTCAGTAAGCTGTTGCGGGCTGTCGCCACTGGACAAACACAAATAGCAGCAATAGGATTCAGTTTACAAAGCATTTGAACCTACCGGTCTACTTGTCTACATCCCACCAAGACAAGAGGTGCTGAAACTGTGTCCGTCCTGCGCGGGGCTCTGCATCTGATCTCAACGCAAGAAAGGAGTTGGGGAGACATGATAGTGACTGTATGCGGTACTGCAGCTGACAAGAGAGCTGTCCAATCAGGATTATTTGCGAAATGAATAGTAGCCAATCAATCTGTCTGGAAGTGAGGATTCTACTTTCTTTAGCAAGGTTGACTGACATTGCTACTAAACACATTTGCAATGCATGACCGATGGCTTCAAGGAATTGCACTGCAAAAGATGAGAAGTTTGAGGTAGGCTAATGTGTATTTTTGTAGAGTTTGCATGGATATGATGCTACTCATAACAGACAATTGGAATTAGACAATTTTAGGCTAAACTAACTCATGACTCGACTTCACAGTGTGGCCATTTTGCTAAACTGCTATGTGACAGAGCTCTACAGTGCCTTCAGAAAGTATTCACACCCCTTAACTTTTTCCACATTTTGTTGTGTTACAGCCTGAATATTAAAATTGATACACCATAATGTCAAAGTGGAATTTTACTTGTAGAAACGTTTTGCAATCAATAAAACATGTCAAGCTGAAATGTTAGTCAAGTATTCAACGCCTTCATTATAGCAAGCCTTAATAAGTTCAAAATGTAAAATGTGCTTAACAAATCGCATAATAACTTGCATGGACTCATTCCGTGTTCAATAATAGTGGGTAGCATGATTTTTGAATGACTACCCCATTTCTGTACCCCGACACATACAATTATCTTTAAGGTCCCTCAATCAAGTAGTGAATTTCAAGCACAGATTCAATCACAAAGAGCAGGGAGGTTTTTAGTTGCTTTGCAAAGAAGGGCACCGATTTGGTAGATGTGTAAACAGACGCTGAATATCCCTTCGTGTACGGTGAAGTTATTAATCATGCTTTGGGTGGTGTATTGATACACCCAGTCATTACAAAGTCACAGGCGTCCTTCCTAACTCAGTTGCCGGAGAGGAAGGAAACTGCTCAGGGATTTCACCATGAGACCAATGGTGATTTTAAAACAGTGACAGAGTTTAATGGTTGTGATATGAGAAAACTGAGGATGGATCAACAACATTGTAGTTACTCCGCAATACTAACCTAAATGACAGAGTGAAAAGAAGGAAGCCTGTACATAATAAAAATATTCCAAAACATGCCTCCTGTTTGCAACAAGGCACTTAAGTAATACTGCAAAAATTACTTTTTGTCCTGAATACAAAGCGCTATGTTTGGAGCAAATCCAACACAACACATCACTGAGTACCACTCTTCATATTTTCAAGCATGCTAGCATGCTGGTGGCTGCATCATGTAATGGGTATGCTTGTCATCGGCAAGGACTAAAGAGCTCTTTAGGATAAAAAGAAACAGAATACATCTATAAACTGGTTAAAATTGCTTTCCAACAGACACTGGGAGACAAATTCACCTTTCAGCAGGACAATAACCTAAAAACTCAAGGCCAAATCTACACTGGAGTTGCTTACCAAGATGTCATTGAATTCTCCTGAGCGGCCTAATTACAGTTTTGACTTAAATCGGCTTGAAAATCTATGGCGAGACTTATAAATGGCTGTCTAGCAATATCAACAATCAATTTGATAGAGCTTGAAGAATTTTAAAAAGAATAATGGGCAAATATTGTACAATCCAGGTGTGCAAAGCTCTTAGAGACTTACCCCAAAAGACTCACAGCTGTAATCACTGCCAAAGGTGATTCTAACATTTATTGACTCAGGGGTATGAATACTTATGTAAATTAGATATTGCTGTATTTCATTTTCAATAAATTAGCAAACATTTCTAAAAACATGTTTTCACTTTGTCATTATGGGGTAGTGTGTGTAGATGTGGGAGACAAACATATATATATATATATATATATATATATTGAATTCAGGCTGTAATACAACAAAATGTGGAATAAGTCAAGGGGTATGAATTATTTCTGAAGGCACTGAACATGTTAAAATCTGTATTCCTCCTACAACCCTCTGGTTCCCTCAATGGAAATTCAAAATGGCTCTAACTTAAGAGATCTCAGCTGGCCATACATACATACATACATACATACATACATACATACATACATACATACATACATACATACATACATACATACATACAGACCCGTAGACCAAACTACACCTCTACACACAATGTTTACCTTAGTATCTCTTCCCCCACTGATTAAAAAGTCATGTACCAGAAACATGTCAAGTCTTTAATAATACCTACATTACTAACGTAGAAACAATAGAATATGAAAAGTAAATCATCTTTAATCAGACTCAGAAGATTAAACCTCATAGGCATTCTTTACAACAAACCAAGCAAATTGAAAACCATTATACTGTAGCAAGAAATTATAATGAATGTATTGCAAAATATGAATATGTTCTGTTTTAATGGTTTTAAAATATCAGAATCAATGTATACAGAAAAACATGAAACAAAAAATCCCTTTATCGTTTTTAAAAAACTGCACACCAGTTGCTTTTAAACAGTGAGATCAAATCTAGATAATGTAATAAAGAGCATCGATATCATTGCCAAAACACGGTACAAAAATTGTTATAGGGAAGTTGTGATATTAGCTTGATTCTTCTCTCCACGGACAGAAATTAAATTAGGGATTGCATGAGGACAGAATTAACTAATTGAGTGATAGAAAATATGGATTAAATGTTATCAGATTTAGGAGTTGTCACTGTCGTCATCGTCATAATATCTGTTCCTCTTGATTTGTTCCTCCACTGACAGCGAGTCATAATCATCTTTCCACAGCATGTTGCTTTTCCCCTGTGCGCAGACATCCTTCATGGCAAAGCTGTCAAGCTGTTCATCCCTTTTCCACCCGTCTTTGGGTTTATCTGTGTGTCCTCTTGACTCCATTCCAAAATCCAAAAGGTGGTCCAGCGATGACACCAAGGGCCTCTCGCTAACAGACTCACTGAAGATGTCAGACTTGAAATCAGACAGGAGGATGGAACTGTTATCGAGCCCAGCAAAAATGTCCTCCAGGAAGCTAGAGGTGCTAATCTTTGGTTCCGCTTCAAAAGAAAATGTACTTTGAGTCGCCTCTGTGAAGACATGTTCATCTAGACTGTTGTCTGTGGCCTCCATACATTTGGCACCCATTGGCACAAAAGCGTCCTCCCTCTGTGCCATGTCTAGAACATCGGTTGGCATCCATTTTAGTTCTTTATCCCCGAATATGCCCTCCTTAAAATCGCTTTCGGCAGCAGCTGGTTCTGTGGACTGAAGTATTATATCTCTTTCTCTCGTTTTGTAGTCATCAAGCATTTTGAACATTGGTTCATGGTCAAATAATAATTGTCCGTTATTGTTGTTGTTGGAGTTTGCGTTTACTGCTGGCTCACCTGATGCCTCACCATCTATCACTGTGACCTTGACCTTATCCTCCTCACTCCCATTTACTTTCTCGATTTTCTTCTTCTCCTCTTTATAAGGGTTCTCTGCCTCAGCCTCCCTGCTATGCCCATTTACTCTCACATCCTCTACCTTCTCTCCACTTTCCTTTTCATCTTTTTCTGTCACATTCCCACTTTCTACAGCTCCTTCCTCGTTCACCTCGCTTGTCACTTCCACATTGGCTTCCACTTTCCCAGCTACCTCTATGCCACTGTCTTTTGGGGGTTCATGGGTGGGACTACTCTCTGTTACCTCTACTAGGTCTACAGGAGTGGTCAAAGCCTTCTTCTCTGCTGGAGTTTCTACAGTTACAACGGCACTTTCCCATGCAGTTTCTTGAGGACAATTTTGTGTTTTTATAGCAGGGCTATCATTTAAAGAAGGTTCATTGATCTGGCTTTTATTGGCATCGGTGTCGGTCTGTGGAGAGCTATCCTGGGGGGGCCATGAGGGTTTAACCAGCTTCACCTCGTCCTCCATCATGAACACTTTCTTGGGAGAATCATTCTGAGGGGGCCATACAACCGCAATCTTACTAGTGGGCTTTTTGTTTTCATCCTGTGATTTGCTCACTTCCTTTTCCTGTGGAGGTGGTACCTCTATCTTTGTCGAACTGACACTGCTCCTGGCTGTGGAATTTCTGGAATCTAGTTTTTCAGGGGACGGTGATTTTAGCTTAGTCTTTTCATTTTCAATGGAATACTCTTGATTTTTAGTACTCCAAAGGTCTTTGTGAGGCTTCTGTCCGAATCCTTCGTCATAATTTCCTTTGGACTTGAAGAGTTGTTTGAAGTGGGGCTTGCAGTACATTCGTCCATGGAGAGAGGCGTAGTTGCCAAGGCTGAGAAAGACAAATCTTGTAACTATTCAGACACAACATTTGAAATGAGATAGTTGTTATTATTTGTACTGATTATAAGTCCAAGTTTGTGGTTTACCTTAGTTTGCCACTGCAGTGCTCACAGCGGAAGCAGCTTTTATGGAAATTGTGTTTGTCTGCGATCAGACACTCCATCGGATACACCCTCTTCCGACACACCGTACACAGTTCGGACTCTGGAACTCGAATTTTCTGAAAGAGAAAGATAGTGTTAGGTCATTCTTTTATTGACCTTTTCAGTAAAAACAAACAAAGCAACAACACTATTAGTTAATAATTAGTCATTATTACGAAACCTACTGGACTGTAAATCATTTATGAAATCACAAAAAAAATGGTTCCCACTTTAAACAAACTACAAATTATGAAGGCTTTATGTAGCATACATACAGTAACATCTTACTAAGCACTACACAGATGCTTCACAAATCTGTTAATTCCATACTCTATAAAGGGTGTAGAAAAGGTGACATAGTCTACCATTTTTTTACCTTTATTTTTAACTAGGCAAATCAGACAAATTAGTTTTACAATGACGGCCTACCCCAGCAAAACCCTCCCCTAACCCAGACGATGCTGTGCCAATTGTGCGCCATCCTATGGGACTCCCGATCACGGATGGTTGTGATACAGCCCGGGATCGTACCAGGGTCTGTAGTGACGCCTTGAGCACTGAGATGCAGTGCCTTAGACCGCTGCGCCACTCGGGAGCATCTCCCTATGTATAGTAGGCTGCATTGCCAAATGTGACTTAACCGAGACAGACATAACACACACGGACACACAGATGTTACCAAGCTAAGCTAAGCAGGCCTCATAAAGATGGCGTTTGTGCTGATGTTAATGATGATGATTGTATGTTAATGATGATGATTGTATGTTAATGATGATGATTGTATGTTAATGATGATGATTGCGGGTTCCGATACTGATTGTACATTAAAATAACACTCCTGTAACATAATTGTTCACCCAGACACATTAATGTGACTTTTTATCTAGTTATAATTTGGAAGAAAACAAGCCTAGCAGAATTGCTATTTGGCTAGTTAGCGGGTAGGGTATTTTGAAATAATAGCTAAGCTAGCTATCTAACAAGGTATTGTTCAGGCCGGTTAGCCTTGCTAATTTCAAGGGTATAAGGGTTTCCTATTAATTTTCAAAAAACAGATTACCTTCTTTTCCAAAACCTCTTCTCCTGCGTCTTCTTTTATCTGTTTATAACAGATAAAAGAAGAGGTCAATAACAGGACAATTAACTTGGCTGTTAATAGCTGTAAGTGTATGAGACCTCATGTCCGAGGCCTGTAACACACTTATTCAGCATGCATCTGTGTTTTACGAATGTCTAAATCCAAGATTCTCATAGCTAACCTAATTTAGTTCAGATGCATTGTTTCCAATAGGAATGGTTGTCACACTATGGGCAGAGCAAGCAAGGACGTGTGCAGAACCAAGCAATGTGTGTCACTTTAAAGGAAGTATGACAAAGCACTACCCAAAGTAGTCATGAGTGTGATCTAAATTAATCTACCCTATTATAAAGGTAGTATCGGGAATGATTGGTTACTTTAGGTGTGATAGGGTGTGTGACATCAGATCGGCAATTATTTTTATGGCGTAGATGGAGGCCTCTTCATGCAAGGTATGTACAACAAAGCAATGTTAAAGTAAATATGTAGCATACACCATGTGGCCTACCTATGCCATTCAAACATTTGTGTGTATGACTATAAGTGGTGACTGGGTCCACGTGTCTGTACGTTTTGGCACTGAGAAAGATGTAACTTGGTGGTAGGTGTTATAATACCGGTTGTCTGCTTTCTATCCCCTTTTAAGGCCCTAGTTGAGGGCTTTCCTGAAAACAAGTAATGTCACCATCAGAATTGCCTCCTAATTAGTAGGGCTGTGACGATACCAATATCAAAATATTTTTTACATGGCAAAAATGAAAACACGAAGCAGACCAAACACGCTGGTCCTTAAAAAATCTGCTGTATTTAAAATATTGTGTGCTATAGCTTGGAAAATAAATACCTGTGACTGGTTGACAACATAATGATGTTTGTTTCCAACATTAAGGATGTTTTCCTGAAGAAATTAAATCCGCTTTCAGTTGTGTTTCCTTGCCATTATACTAATGAGTATCGCGATACTGGTATCGTCCGGTCCCTACCAATAAGCATACGTCATGTCACCCTTTATAAAAACAGCTTTTTGGGGGAATTAGCATAGTGTGTTATGCATTTAGCAGTGCACCCTACATATGGAGCGGTTATGTTAACCATCTATTTAGTGCTTTATAGGTGACTCGTGAAACATCTACAGTCGGTTCCCACACCCTTGATAAAGATCAGCAATAATGACTGTATAAAATACAGAATTCAAATGCTGAGCTCTATTGTATGCTAAAAAAATTAGAAATTATATCATTTTTCCACTAATACAATTGCTCAGAGAAAGATATTTTGTTTAACAAGTAATACTTTTTTTCTCTCTAAGGGGGGCCCTAAAGATTCTTAAATAAATAATGTAGTCAAACGTTTAGTATTTGGTCCCATATTCCTAGCATGCAATGACTACGGATTACAGATAATCTTGAATGAATTGTGAATAATGATGAGTGAGAAAGTTACAGAAGGTCAAAGATCATACCCCCAAGACATGCTATCCTCCCTGTTATTGGTTATGGTGAGAGGACAGCATGTCTTGGGGGTACGATCTTTGAACCTCTGTAACTTTCTCACTCATCATTATTCAGGATTCATTCAGGATTATCCGTAATCATGCTAGCATTCATATTAATGTAGAAGTGTTTAGAAACATATTATATTCTTATTTGCATTAAAAGTGAATCCAAAATGACACAATACATTATTTAGCATTCATTACTATTGGCCACAAAATAATCTGAAACACAACCAAAACTATGTAATTAGGCAAATGCATCCAACAAGTTTGTAGAGTCACGTGTTCGAAATATGGGAACAAATACTCAACTTTTGAATACTTTATTTATAAGATTTATTTTTATGCATTTGACTTATTCAATAAAATCTCTTTCTCTGAGCAATTGTATTAGTATAAAATAATATAATTTCCCCATAAAATGTTGCATACAATATACAGTAGCTCAGTATTTTAATTGTTTATTAGTCATCAGTCATTATTGCTCATATTTATTAAGGGTGTCAATAATTTAGGACCCCACTGTATGTAGTGCTCACGAAGACTTTATATTATACTATATGAGTCCATTATAAATTGTAGTTCATGTTTAGATCATTTCAATTTAGATTTAAAGGTACACTATGCAGAAATCGCGCCGCCATCTCCTGGTTGCTAAAATTCGAATAGTTCGCCTAATTACATTTTTAGTGACAAAACAAGTGAATATAGTGTAGCGAATCATTGTACCATCTAAACCGCTGTGAAATCTATTTTACATAACCAAAAATATTGTATTTTCAGCTGTTTGAAGATGGTGTACAAAACCAAAAGTGGAAGACTCAAAAATGAAACTTAAGAAATGGAAGCATTGTAATAACACAGTAGAACATATCTACCGCTTCTTAGACTTGCTTTCAATGAGAAATCTATAACTCACATTTCTATGTGACTTTGGTCGGGTCCCCCAAAAAGTTACATATTGCAGCTTTAAATCCTATAACTTGTTACTTTTTGATGGAATATACATGCTAATTCTATACTTAAGCATACGGCCCGAGGAGGTGTGGTATATGGCCAATATACCACGGCTAAGGGCTGTTTTTAGGCAACCCCCGAGGTGCCTTATTGCTATTATAAACTGGTTACCAGTAAAAATATATATTTTGTCATACCTGTGGTATACGGGCTTAAATACTACGGCTATCAGCCAATCAGCATTTATGGCTCGACCCACCCAGTTTGTAATTAGAAATATACAACCGCATCCTCACACAAGCATGAAAACATTCATCCATAACTTCCCATCACTGCTTTTTGCAAAAGCAGCTCTATATCTTAGGCATCGACTCAACCACCCCCTGTAGACAAGCACATCATGAGGCGCTTTCTTGCTGTGTTTTAATGCATTCTAAACAGACTGTCAGTACCCATTAGATTCATTATGCTTTAGAAGTATTAGTGTCTGTCAGATAAAAATAAATAAGAAGAGCAACAAAGGGGAAATGCATCATTAAAAACAGTGCAGATGCAAAACTTTAATGCTGAGTTTGAAGGCACTGTTAATATTTTTTTTACTTTCACACAAAAAAATATGTTAAACACACCATCACTCTCTATTAGTCTCCCCTCATGCTCCACGCGTTGGTTTACCCGTCACGACAGTCTCCTGCTGGTGTGTTACGATCTGTGATGTCCTCTGTTCTGAGACACTGAATCCCAGATTCTGGAACACACTCTCGCTTTCGGCCCAGGACTGGTGGAAGCTCTTCAGTAGGTCCTCGGTGGCGGCCTCCACAGGAACTGCCATCTCTTCAACCGTCCCTTTCACCACGTCGGCATAGGAGGGAGGGAGGGGGCGGGTCATGTGGCTCTCAGAGTGCATGCTGGTCTCGCTCCTCACCCCTCTTGTTACGGTGCCAAATTCATCCATGCCAGAGAACTCCTCAGTGACGGACTTTGTTTTGGAGTGCCCCGTCGGTTCGGCAGACTCTGATTCTCTCCTCTCTCTCTCCTCTTGTTTCTCTCTCACTTCTTTGAGAGCATTACGATCACCCAAGTCAAAGGCATTCTTGATGGCCTTTATGTTGAAGGCAGGTGTTTCATCGGTTTTTGGCGTTTTGGGGTCTGCCTCTGGATCTTCAGTGTCACTTCCCAGTCTATCTGTGATGATGATGGGATCTTTTCTGATGTACAGCTTTGGTTTTGGGGATTCAAATTGATTGACCAGCTTTGACAGGTCAAGCCTAGGGAGATCCTCTTTCATTATGTCTATATTCACACCCTCAGGAACTTCCTCTATATCCTCTGGACCCAGGCGCTCTGGGATTTCTATGGGGTCCTTCCGCATGTAAGTCCTGCTCACCTCTGCCTTCTGAGCTTCCTCAAAGAAGAACTTTTTGTCTCTGACAGTCATCATGGAGTCAACCATATCAGCCACATCCGGAGTCGTCGTCCCAGTCTCCATCTCCTGTGTCTGCATGTGGATCTCAGGTTCAATCAGCGCTGGGGAATCCTCTCTGTCAGAGGCTTGCTCTGTCGTCAGAAACTCAGGCATGGGTGGGGGAGGGGTCATGCCCCGAGAGAGCTTCGCAGTGGTGTCCTTCAACTTGGCTAGCTTCTCTGAGCGGCTTAAGGTGGGAGAGGGTGTGGCCCTACAGAACCGAGAGGTAGGGGTGCGGGGAGGGGGAGGTGGTGGGGTTGGGGTGGCACCAGACCTGTATGACAGAGGAGGTGAGGGTGTCACTGTGAAGGGTGAGTTTGTTCTCCTCACTGATTCAATGCTTATGAAGGTAGGTGAAGGTGTTCGCGTTGCAAGCATGGGAGAGGGAACTCTGGGATCAGGACCTTTTACTTCAGTCAGCTCTGGCTTTTTGCTCTCATGAGAGATCTTCTTCTCCTCAACCACTTTCTTATGGGTTTCGACTCTTGACGAGCCAATGCTTATTTTAGATATCTTGGCTGTTGCTCCTCCAAATCGTTTCTTTTCAAGTGCTGGTGCAGGTGATGGTGCAGGTGGTGGTGCAGGTGATGATGCAGGTGCCGGTTCACTTTCCTGTTTTGCCATGGCTGCCATGTGTCCTTCTAAGAATACAAGTTTTGCTTGTGCTAGGTTTCTCACACGGAAAAGGATCTCTGTGAGCTTATTCTTATTCTGCTGAACAGCAACCTGTGTTAAATCACGCTTTTCCTCCGCCCTGATCAACCAGTCAGGGACCTCACTAAGTATTGTCCTCACTGAGTTTGAATCCATGTTCCCTGGATGAAGCTGCTTAATGTTAAAAAGCAGCTTCTGTACCATTACACATTTCTCTGAATCTGTGCTCTCCTCCACTGATTGAGCTGTGTTTTCCACCATTGATTGAGCTGTTTCTGTTTGTGCTGCTGCCTTCCCTGCAATGTTCATGGAGTCAGCCTTAGACTCTGCCTTCGACCTCTCTTGATGCTGCTGCATTTTGCTTACTTCTCCTTGTTGTTGGAAAGACTTGACCTGCTGCTTCTGTGTGCAAACCTGCTGTTCCTGCTTCTGGAAGCTCTGTTGAACTACTCTGTCATTAACAATCACTTGCTCGTGCTTCTGAATGTGCTGTTCCTGCATGCTTTGTTGACTACGGGAGACAGATATGTGGCAGTGCCTTGGAGTTTGAGCTACTGGCAAGGGAACTAGCTTTGGCTCTTTGGGCAAAGGGACTTTAATGCCTTTCTGCTTTGCCTTTGTCTTCATTTGGATTTCCAGCTTTGTTTCCTTGGCAGCTGCAGTTTTCTCAACCTCCTCAGCTTTCTCCTGTGTCACATTCATCTCCACCTTTACTTCATTTTTTGCTGAGCTACTGGTGGCCATCTGGGTGCTCTCCTGAACTACTCTGGTCTCACTCTTAGAAATAGTCTCCATACTCGTTTGATGTACATGTAATTCATTTTTCACTGCTCGTTGATCTTTTTCCACCACCTCGCTTTTCTCCTCCTTCTTCTCTGTTGGCAACTTCACTGTTCTCACCTTGAAATTTGGTGTCACTTTTGGAATTTTGATTTTGGTGGGCTGAGATGGAATCTTTTTTACTTCCTGTGTGAGTAAGGCGTTAGTATTCTTTGCATCCTCTGCTTCGGATGTGACGGCGGATTGGGATTGAAGATTGACATTTTCCTGGACAATGCTCTGAGTGGAGATGATAGACTGTGAGCTAGCATTCATACCACTCTGCTGCTCAGCTACTGAGGACGAAATCACATTAGAGCCAGATTGGACTTTAATGTTGGACTCATGGTGAAGGTGAGCAGCAGAGACTGAAACAGCCTGATGCTTGCCAGAAGAAACAGACTGATGCTTGCCAGAGGAAACAGCCTGATGTTTTCTGGAGGCAGCAGATGAGGTGAGTTCTTTCCCAGAAGAGGCCATAGAGGACTGATCAGTGGTAATGTGTTTCTTATCTGAGGAAATATTTCCAGATTCAGAGGTTGATTTCTTATTTCCCACTGAGATCAAAGGTTTGCTCAGGGGGATATGTGATAGAGCTTTCTTCATGGGCGGCTCTTGTGATGCTGTGCATACTTTGCTTTTAGACTGAGTTTCCTTAGCCTGTGTTACCTCTGAGGTCACTTTTGACTGCTCTGTTTTGTGTGCAACTGAGTGTTGTTCACTTGCAACATTGGTTGAGCCCATCATCTGCATCATATTAGTTGGAGGAGAGGAGGGAGATGCGACTCGTGAAGTGGCGGGAGTTGTGTCTTGTGACTTGTTTCTCTCAGCCTCCTCTCTTTGCACACGATACCTTTCCTCTGCCAGCATCAGTGGGGTTTTGAATTTACGGGCATATGGTTTAGGTTTTGCCACTGGTGCAAGTTCTGCAGGTGGGGGTATTTTGATTGGAGGGATGAATACCTTTTTAGGTGGTCGTGGCAACTCTTCCTGTGGTGGTTTTGCCACTGGGATTGGTGAAGGGATTTTAGTCGTGGACACTGTAGAATCAGATTGAACCTGTGTGTTGGTAGTATTTGTATTTTCTTCCTGTTTACAACTGATTTCACTTTTGACTTCCTGGACTACTCCTTCCTCTTTATGTTCTGTTTGAACTGTCATTGGCTGAAGAGGTGGAGGAGTCGGTGGTGGTGCTGCTTGCTTTTTCTGCCATTTTGGTTTGACCAGTATTGGTTGCTTGGGTGGCTCAGGTTTTGGGATTTTGAATAAAGGCCTAGCTTTAAATGGCTTTCCAGGTGGTGGTGTAGGCACTTGGTGTGGCATTGAGTTTAGCTCTTGTTGTGAGGGCGGTGGAGGAAGAAAGTCTTGCCCTGCCACGGAGGGAGGGGGTGGGGGAGGGGGAGAAGGGAAAAAGTCGGGCTCCCCGCATTCTACTGGGGGTGGAGGAGGTGGAGGCGGAAGGTCACTGTCCTGTCTCATAATCAGGGGACGGGATGTGGGAAACATTGGGCTACAGCTTGACAGGGACATTGGGCAGCCTGCCACTGGTGAGGGCGGGGGAGGTAGAGACATCTCAGACTCAGAGGGTGGAGGCGGGGACGTGGGAGGAGGGGGGAAATTAATCTCAGGCGTCCCTTTTTTTAGCATACCTTTTCCCTTCATGTCCAGGTTCCGGAAATTTGTATTCAGATTTTTGACGTTGTGTTTTTGTGTGACAGTCTTATGCTCTGTCACTGTTGTTTGCAACTGTTTCATTGTTTTTGTTTCCTGTGTTTGCTTTGAAACAATATTAGTTTGAGATGTGCTTTGTGTTTCTTTCATCACATTTATGTCTGAGGCTGCTTTATTCTCAGTCATCTGATTGGCTGCTTTAATCTCCTTCACCTGATTCGTTGATGTATTATCAGTCATCTGATTGGTCACGTTTTTCTTGTTTATGAAGATGGGTTTAGGGGGTGGTGGTATTTTCTGTTTCACAGCCTGTTCTTTAACATGTGTCTTCTGTGAGGACTCAGACATATTGACTGTTTTGACCTGTGTTGTCACGTTCATGTCCGAGACTTGTGTTTCTCTCTGTGTTTCTTTCGTCACATTTTTGTCTGAGACTGCTTTATTCTCAGTCATATGATTGGCTGCTTTATTCTCAGTCATATGATTGGCTGATTTATTCACACTCATCTGATTGGATGCTTTATTTTCAGTCATGTGATTGGCTGATTTATTCACAATCATCTGATTGGCTTCTTTATTCTCAGTCATATGATTGGCTGATTTATTCACACTCATCTGATTGGCTGCTTTATTTTCAGTCATCTGATTGGCTGCTTTATTCTCAGTCATGTGATTGGCTGATTTATTCACAATCTTCTGATTGGCTGCTTTATTCTCAGTCATCTGATTTGCTGCTTTATTCACAGTCATCTGATTGGCTGATTGATTTACAGTCATCTGATTGGCTGCTTTAATCTCTGCCATCTGATTCATTGATGTATTATCAGTCATCTGACTGGTCAGGTTCTTCTTCTTTATGATCATGTGCTTAGGAGGGGGTTGCATTTTCTGTTTCACACTCTGTTGTTTAACATGTGTCTGTTCTTTAACTTGAGTCTGTTCTTTTACATGTTCCTGCTGTGAGTCCTCCAACATATTTACTGTTTGGACCTGTGTTGTCATAGAGTGTTCCTCTTGGGTGAGGGTCTTGCTGCTCTTCACTGATTTGTTCTCGGTGTACTTCTCAGTGTGCTTTTGTGTGGTGTCCTGTGATTTACTGCTCAGGTTTTTCACAGCAGGGGCTAGATTGACTGTGACGTTCTCATTCTTAGCCACATCTGAGTATTCATGGTCCACCACTTGCTGTGTGGGTAATGGATTTTTCACATGAGCTCTGGGAGCTTTCCTGGGAGGATACTTTCGTACTTTCCGATTGGAATATTCTTTTCTCTGCATCAGATTCTTTATGGCTCCTTTAACATCTCCCTTTATCACCTCCTCCTTCTCCATCTGTGATTGCTCCTCATCCTGGTCCTGCCCCTGCCCTTCGTAGAGGCATTTTATGGAGGTCTTCACATCTCCCTCAGTGCTTCCCCTGCGTTGCATTCGTGGGGATGTGGATGGTTCTAGTAACAGCTGTATTGTGCCTCTCACGTCCCCCTGTTCACTCACTTGGTGCTGGTAAAGTTTTTTCTCACTCGAGGCCTCATGCAAACCCTTCAGCGCAGTATGAATGTCTCCCTTTACAATCTCCTCCTTTTCCATCTCTTTCACTGCCTGCTTAGCCTCTTCTAGTGATTTCAAGGTGCCTTTGATATCGCCGGGCACTAAATCCTCAACAGTTACCTCAGTCTTGGTGGTCGCCGATTTCTCTAATGATTGGAGGGCTCCTCGGATATCACCTCGGACAATTTCTGGCTTTTCCATTTCCTTGGCTTGGTTTTGAGCCTCCTCCAAAGACCTCAGAGTGGTGTGCAGGTCCCCTTTCACCACTTCCTCTTTCTCTATCACGACTCTCTTGCTAATAGTTTTGGTCAGTGAGTCCAGGGCCGCCCTCAGATCTCCCTTGACAATTTCCTCTTTCTGCAGGTTTTCCAGTAAGAGAGCAGGTTCCATCATGAACACCTTCACTGTGTTGTTGACATCACCAGGGACAATATCGTCCTCAGCTACTGTGCGTTCAATCTGCTGTTGATTCTTCCTTAGTGTCATTTTGGTTTCCATAACGTCGCCGCCAATGATACGTTCCTTCTGCGCCTGTTCTTGTTCCTCATTAGGTTCAAACTGGAGTTGTTTGAGGTAATCCAGAGCCCCAGATTCAATACAGGTGGAGTAAAAGCTAACGTTACCCCTCTCCGTGTCTTCCACCCTTATCCTTTTAGATTCCTCTGACCCTGGGTTGGACAAGAGTCTGTGAAGGGTCCTACTGACATTGCCTTTGATGATATCCTCCTTCTCAATGCCAGCACCGTCTTCCTTATTGAGGAGGGAGTATATAGTCATTCGCACATCTCCCTTTTCATCTTCTTGAATCAGAATTCCACGTTTTGAGGAGCCCTCCTCCTTCAGTAGGTTGTTGATGGCCTCTTGAATGTCGCCTCTGAGGATTTCCTCCTTTTCAACATTGAATCCCTTTTCTTGGTTGAATAGCTGTTTTACCGTTGTGTTGATGTTGCCTCTCTCGTCCTGGTCTATGACTATCCCTTTCTCTGTCATGTCTCGTCTGTTTAGGAGGTTCATCATGATGTTGTTCAGATCCCCTCTGATCACCTCCTCCTTCTGGATTTCTGGAGCATCTTGGTTCATGAGTCTGTATTTTGCCATTCTGACATCTCCTATCTCATCCGTCTCAATGAGAATCCCTTGTGAGTCAACCATTTTCTGACAATAGAGCTCTTCAAGGGTCTCTTTGATGCTCTTCCCCATTATTTCAGTTCTATCTACACTGTTCTCATTAAATTTGGTTAAAGGAGTGGTTTCAAAAAGCCATGTTGTTGTCTTTACATCTGCTTGTGGGATCTCCTCCCGGGTGACAACAGTCTCTGTTCCGTCTGACTCTTTAATGCTGTCAAGCGGCTGCTTTTCAAAGAGCCACACAGACTGCTTGACATCTCCTTTCATCACTTCTTCTTTTGTCACTGTCTCCATTTCATCATATTCTGAGCCCTCGCCATGGATCTTATCGATGCTGTGTGTTTCAAACATCCATGAGGCCGTCCTGACGTCCCCTTTTTGGATCTCACTCACGCTAACAGTTCTAACATACTTCTGGGACATTTCATCTGTCTCAAAAAGGTGTTTGTTTGTCTTCACATCACCACCCTGGATATCTTCAACTGTTTTAGTCAACACTTTCATGTCCTCAGCGATTTCATCAAGAGGTTGTGTTTCGAACCTCCACCTGGCCGTGCTGACATCACCTTTCTGGACGTCCTCCTCAGTGACAGATTTGATGACATAGACGTCGTCTGTGTCCCTTATTGAATCCAGAGGTTTTGTCTCAAATAACCACCGGGCCCCCACCACGTCTCCGCTCATGATTTCTTCCTTTGTCATAGTGGTAACTTCATGGTAGTGGCCCTCTTTGTCACAGATTGCATACAGTGGCTGATTTTCAAACATCATGGTGTAGCTTTTCACATCCCCTTTCTCTATATCGTCCCTGATGATGCTCTGGAGTTTTGACATCTCAGTCTCGGTGGACTCCTCCTGGATTTTATCGAGAGAGTAAGTCTCAAAAACGAAGCGACCTTGACCAACGTTTCCTCCCTGCACATCGGTTACGGTGCGAGTGTCCTTGGCTTCCTCTGTATCCTCGCGGATAGTGTCTATAGGTTGGTTTTCAAAAAGCCACATGTTGTTCACTACATTTCCTTTCTGAATTTCCTCCGCCGTAAGGGTCTTCAGCTTATGCATTGTTTCAGATGAGGTTGAGGTCATGATGTCGGAAGACCGATTCTGAAAGAGAAACTTCATCCTAGACACATCTCCAGACTGGACATCAATCTTAGTCACCCTTCTGAAGGCACCACTCTCCTCCCCTGTGAGGTTCTCCAGGTTCTCTGTCTCAAAGAGGAAGCGAGCATGATGCACATCTTTGCCTTGGACGTCCTCTTGTTTGACAGTGCAGGTTTTGAGAACGGTCTCCGATTGGTCACAGATGTTATCGAGGTTCTGAGTCTCAAAGAGCCATGTGCATGTTTTGACGTCCCCTTTGTTGACCTCCTCAACCTCAGTCTCATTCCTCACCTTATCTGCTTTCTCATACAGATTATCCATTGGTTGAGTCTCAAACAGCCACCTGCAGGTTTTCACATCACCTTTCTCAATTTCAACACTCTCCTTTGTCTTAGTTTCATCTTCTTCAGTGTTGCTGAAATGTTTAATACCATCGAGGGGTTGAGTTTCGAATAACCACTTGGCAGTCTTGACATCGCCCGATTCAATCTCCTCCTTTGATATACCTTTTATAATCTGGAATTTATTGCTACTTTCATCAAACTCATCGATAGGACGTGTTTCAAACATCCACCTGCAGCTTCGAACATCTCCTTTTACTATCTCCTCACGTCGCACGGTTTTCACCTCGTGGTAGTGTCCCTCGCTGTCTTGCATGGCATACATCGGGGTGGATTCAAAAAGAACTTTGTTTGATTTCACAGACCCACTGGTAACACCTTCAACTTGAATTCTCTGTGCCCCCTCACATCTGCTTAAATCCAAGGTTTCAAATCTTTCCTTGTGATTTGTGACGTCGCCCTTATCAAGTTCTTCAAGGTTTATAGAGCGTGTCATTTCCTTCTTCTCCTCCCTTAGGTTTTCAAGTGGTTGACTTTCAAAAACCCACTTCTGATGTCTAACATCACCCTTCTCCTCCTCGGACGCAACCATCTTCTGAAGTTTCCCTACTTCAGCCAAATCCTTCAGGTTCTCCATTGGCACTGTCTCAAACAGATGTTTTGCTGATCGCACATCACCTCCTACAATCTCCTCTGAGGGTAAAGGTCTGGCATTGGCGTTGTCTTTCAGAGTATCCATCTGCTGTGTCTCGAAAACCAGGCAGTGCTTCCGCACATCAGCTCCAATAATCTCCTCCTTTTGCCTGATGCTTTGCCATTCCTCATCTTTAATGGAGTCCAGTGTCTTTGTCTCGAACAGCCACCTCCCTCGGTTCACGTCTCCCTGCGAGTTGTCCTCCATGGAGACTCCACAGATCAGCTTCACCTTGGCAGGGTCTTTGTTGATCATGTCCAGAGCTTGGGTCTCAAAGAGCCAGCGGGAGGTCTTCACGTCTCCTTTCTCCATCTCCTCCCTGCGGATGGCGGTGATCTCCAGTATATTTCCAGAGTCGCCCCTGATGACACACATGGGCTGGGTCTCAAACATCCGTGTGGTTGTCTTCACTTCCCCTTTGATCTCCTCAAGCTCTGACTTCAGGTTCAAGAAGTGGCTCTCCTCAATGGTCTCTGTGTGGCTGAGGGAATCCAAGTGTTGAGTTTCAAACAGATACCTGGCCGTTTTCACGTCCCCTCCTGTAATATCTTTAGTGAAGACAACCTCCAAGGCTTGCTCATCCTCCTGGTAGATTTTATTCAGACAATCCAGTGGCTGGGTCTCAAAAAGATATGTGGCTGTTCGTACGTCTCCTCTCGCCAGCTCGGTCAATTTCCCTGTCTGTACGGTGGAGTCTGGGGTGTCTGCACGCAGCGCATCCATGGGCTGGGTCTCAAACATCCAGGCTGTGTATTTGACATCACTTCCTGCAATGATTTCCTGCTGAGCAATGTTCTTCACTTCATCATCCTCATCTGGGGTGTCATCTTTAATGGTATCCAGCGGCTTATTCTCAAACATCCAGCGCATGGACTGCACCTCCCCTTTAAGGATCTCGTCCCACTCCAGGTAATCTCCCTCAGGGCTCATACATTCATCCCCACCACTGTTCTCAAACACATAGCAAGCCTGCTGGACTTCCCCGGTCATCTCATCTTCACTATCCAGCTGTGCCTGCTCGATCTCCGTGACGTCGGTGAAGTAGTCCTTCTCCATGGTCCTCCGAACCTCTGGGTGCATGTGCTTGTACAGGCGCTTCAGCTCATTGCGGTTCCTCTGCTTGGAGTACTGCTCCTTGTTGAAGATGTATCTCTGTTGGCCAGCCTGCTCCTGAGGCGGGAGAAAGTCACAGAACTCTGGGACCTCCTGGGACATTAGTTCAGTGGGTGGAGGAGGGAAGTGCTCCATGGTCTCATAATCCATGGATGAGGCTGAGGCAGCGGTAGAGGAAGAGGCAGCCCCTGTTCTCATAGTGGATGAGGCTGAGGCATTGGTAGATGAGGAGACAGCCCCTGTCCTCATAGTGGATGAGGCTGAGGCAGCAGTAGATGAGGAGACAGCCCCTGTCCTCATAGTGGATGAGGCTGAGGCAGCGGTAGATGAAGAGACAGCCCCTGTCCTCATAGTGGATGAGGTTTCATAGCTCGTTGCTGCTGAAGCTCTGGATGACTGTTTAACAGTGGAGGAACTTTCATAGCTAGCTGCTGCTGAGGAGGACTGGTTTACCGGTGCCCATTGAAACTGGTTGTAATCCAGATCAATCTATGGTTTAATGATTGATGGAAAGAAGGACAGTGATAGTTGCAGTCAGAATATGAAGTGAGAGAAATGGAAAAGAGGACAGTATAGCAGAAAAAGCGTAGAGTAGATTTAAGCAGATAATGAGATCTCTGAATATGTTTGTTTTTACACAAAATTCTCACGTCATCCAATTTACTCAGTACACACTACCCTCAAAGTGAATTCCCCTGCTTTGATGTTGATATCATGACATCGTCTATAGACACACTATAATGGCCATGTAGATAAACAGACTGCATCATTACCTTAATTTGCTTGCCCGGCGTGGCCTGCTCGATCGTCTTCTCATACTGCTGCTTCAAAGCCTGAGTGGAGACCTTTGGTAAGTCCTCTCCTCCTATGACCCTAACTGAAATAGAAACAGGAAGCAGTTGTCTCATTAAATGATTCTCAGTTTGAAGTCCAGGTGGTTTGGAGGAAACTAAAATTGTGTCTTTAAAACCTACCATTTCCAATTCCGAAAGTGGCATTGATTACCCTATTCCCAGTTGCAATATTTTTTACCTTCCTATGCCTTGATTTAATTTGCGGCCATGCACTGAATTTCTAATAGAAAAGCATCTGCAATACAATTCAATTCCACACCTCCTCTGTAATTTAGGCTTGGAGAATAATCTCCAGCTTTTCAACAGTCATTACAATACAACGTACACTCTAGGGTGTGATCAAAAAAGCCAACATTTGAAATGTGAATGGTATTATACTCTACCCGTTTCATCATAATGCTTTTCATAACTGGAGGCCACGTTGTTTTGTTGAACTCTTTGATCATGAGTCACCTGTAATGAGATGGAGGCAAGCGGTGAGCACAATAGGCAATTCTTCAAATTGATTTCCTTTCCACACACAGACAACAGAAAGGGTGTGTACGTTGACTGTTCTTTCGCTATGAAAACAGCATTTTTCTTACCACGTAAGGTTAATTTAGTCCTGCATTCGTTTTTTTTAAACTTTACTCTATGTAGGAAAACTTTGGTAAACAAATAAAGTGATATGAGAAACAAAAAGTGTTCAAATGATTCACGTACACTTAATTATAGATGTTGCGGGTAGTTGCATTGGCAGCTAACATATTGAGTTTAAACAATTCGACTTATTGAGTAGATGTGGGCTGAAATTATGGGAAACGGCCTTGCAGGCTTCATGATGGGCTCAATATGCGTTTGTGAGAAATAGGTTTAGTTTGAGACTGCACAGTTGCAGGGTTAAGGGTCCAACTGAATATAAAGACTAATTAAAATATATATACAGTTGAAGTCGGAAGTTTACATACACTTAGTTTGGAGTCATTAAAACTCGTTTTTCAACCACTCCACTAATTTCTTGTTTTAACAAACTATAGTTTTGGCAAGTCGGTTAGGACATCTACTTTGTGCATGACACATGTCATTTTCCCAACAATTGTTTACAGACAGATTATTTCATTTATAATTCACTGTATCACACTTCCAGTGGGTCAGAAATGTACATACACTAAGGTGACTGTGCCTTTAAATAGCTTGGAAAATTCCAGAAAAAGATTTATGGCTTTAGAATATTTTGATAGGCTAATTGACATCATTTGAGTCAATTGGAGGTGTATCTGTGGATGTATTTCAAGGCCTACCTTCAAACTCAGTGCCTCTTTGCTTGACAAGAGAAAATCTAAAGAAATCAGCCATGACCTCAGAAAAAAATTGTAGACCTCCACAGGTCTGGTTCATCCCTGGGAGCAATTTCCAAACGCCTAAAGGTACCACGTTCATCTGTACAAACAATAGTACGCAAGTATAAACACCATGGGACCACGCAGCCGTCATACCGCTCAGGAAGGAGATGCGTTCTGTCTCCTAGAGATGAACGTACTTCAGTGCGAAAAGTGCAAATCAATCCCAGAACAAAAGCAAAGGACCTTGTGAAGATGCTGGAGGAAACAGGTACAAATGTATCTATATCCACAGAAAAACAAGTCCTATATCGACGTAACCTGAAAGGCCACTCAGCAAGGAAGAAGCCACTGCTCCAAAACAGCCATAAAAAGCCAGACTATGGTTTGCAACTGCACATGGGGACCAAAATCGTACTTTTTGGAGAAATGTCCTCTGGTCTGATGGAACATAAATAGAACTGTTTGGCCATAATGACCATCGTTATGTTTGGAGGAAAAAGGGGGAGGCTTGCAAGCCGAAGAACACCATCCCAACCGTGAAGCACGGGGGTGGCAGCATCATGTTGTGGGGGTGCTTTGCTGCAGGAGGGATTGGTGCGCTTCATAAAATAGATGGCATCATGAGTATGTGTAACTGCTTTCTTCCTGGGGTGAAGGAGAGGACCAAAATGCAGCGCGGCTAGTGTTCAACATGATTTAATAAAGAAGAGACAATGACGTGAACACTATACAAAATACAAAATAACAAACGTGAAAACCGAGACAGTCCTATCTGGTGCAGAACACAAAGACAGAAGACAACCACCCACAATCCCCAACACAAAACAAGCCACCTATATATGATTCTCAATCAGGGACAACGATTGACAGCTGCCTCTGATTGAGAACCATATTAGGCTGAACACAGAAACAGACAAACTAGACACACAACATAGAATGCCCACCCAGCTCACGTCCTGACCAACACTAAACAAGCAAAACACACAAGAACTATGGTCAGGACGTGACAGTATGTAAACTTCTGACCCACTGGGAATGTGATGAAAGAAATAAAAGCTGAAATAAATCATTCTCTCTACTATTATTCTGACATTTCACATTCTTAAAATAAAGTGGTGATCCTAACTGACCTAAAACAGGGAATTTCTACTAGGATTAAATGTCAGGAATTGTGAAAACTGAGTTTAAATGTATTTGGCTAAGGTGTATGTAAACTTCCGACTTCAACTATACAGTTGACATTTAATCCTAGTAAAAATTACCTGTTTTAGGTCAGTTAGGATCACCACTTTATTTTAAGAATGTGAAATGTCAATAATAATAACAGGTAAGTAATGCATTGTAATAAGGTTTAAGTGATATTACCTCCTGGTCATGGAAGTAGGCCACTTGCTGAGTGGTGGGAATGACCTCCCTGACACTGCTCCTCACTGTCACCTCCTGTGAGCTGGACACCTCCTGTCAGAAAGACCACACAGACCGTTCACACACTAGGCCTACATATTTATGATTCACAAACACAAATGTCTCCAGATGCCGGTGGGTGTGGTTTACACCGGTTCTACTTTACGGGGGTACTTTACTTGAGGGCGGCATACAGTATTTTGTCACGGACCTGCTCGACTAGCGTCTGTCCACACAAACACTTTAACACACACACATTGTAGCTAGCAGTCACAAACACACAGCAATATTGTGTTCTCCATGACAGCAGACCATATTTAGCAGCAGGAGGGGAAAATATGAATGTTTAGAGAGCAAAGCTTACTGGAAAATTAATCTGCTACAAATAATACATTATTTTATATCAATTGCAGAGCTCTCTCCGTGAGAAAAGTAGACAGTAACTTAAGGAGAGAGTGAGTGACAAATAGAGAGAGGTGGAAAATCTCTGAAGTAAATTGAAAATACACCAAATGCACCTCAAATAGGTTTTCGAAATTGAATACCTGAAATTGGACTTTCTTTCCCTGGCATGTAGAGCATAGAAGCATACATGCCAGAATAGTACTGGCTCCCGGAGACCACCTAGGTCTGGTATAACATACAGTGGGGCAAAAAAGTATTTAGTCAGCCACCAATTGTGCAAGTTCTCCCACTTAAAAAGATGAGAGAGGCCTGTCATTTTCATCATAGGTACACTTCAACTATGACAGACAAAATGATAGAAAAAAATCCAGAAAATGATTTTTAATGAATTTATTTGCAAATTATGGTGGAAAATAAGTATTTGGTCACCTACAAACAAGCAAGATTTCTGGCTCTCACAGACCTGTAACTACCATCAGTAACACACTACGCCGCCAGGGACTCAAATCCTGCAGTGCCAGACGTGTCCCCCTGCTTAAGCCAGTACATGTCCAGGCCCGTCTGAAGTTTGCTAGAGAGCATTTGGATGATCCAGAAGAAGATTGGGAGAATGTCATATGGTCAGATGAAACCAAAATAGAACTTTTTGGTAAAAACTCAACTCGTCGTGTTTGGAGGACAAAGAATGCTGAGTTGCATCCAAAGAACACCATACCTACTGTGAAGCATGGGGGTGGAAACATCATGCTTTGGGGCTGTTTTTCTGCAAAGGGACCAGGACGACTGATCCGTGTAAAGGAAAGAATGAATGGGGCCATGTATCGTGAGATTTTGAGTGAAAACCTCCTTCCATCAGCAAGGGCATTGAAGATGAAACGTGGCTGGGTCTTTCAGCATGACAATGATCCCAAACACACCGCCCGGGCAACGAAGGAGTGGCTTTGTAAGAAGCATTTCAAGGTCCTGGAGTGGCCTAGCCAGTCTCCAGATCTCAACCCCATAGAAAATCTTTGGAGGGAGTTGAAAGTCCGTGTTGCCCAGCAACAGCCCCAAAACATCACTGCTCTAGAGGAGATCTGCATGGAGGAATGGGCCAAAATATCAGCAACAGTGTGTGAAAACCTTGTGAAGACTTACAGAAAAGGTTTGACCTCTGTCATTGCCAACAAAGGATATATAACAAAGTATTGAGATAAACTTTTGTTATTGACCAAATACTTATTTTCCACCATAATTTGCAAATAAATTCATTAAAAATCCTACAATGTGATTTTCTGGATTTTTTTCTCTCATTTTGTCTGTCATAGTTGAAGTGTACCTATGATGAAAATGACAGGCCTCTCTCATCTTTTTAAGTGGGAGAACTTGCACAATTGGTGGCTGACTAAATACTTTTTTCCCCCACTGTATGTTGTTGCTGTACAACTTGCCACACAGCATGTGGACCCATTACCTGAGCTGCATTACCTGAGCTGCAGAGACACGTAAAAAGGCTCTTGACGCACAGTAACAACAACTCAACAAAACCCACTGCTCCACATCTGACCACAGCCCCATGCATCATTAAGTATTTACACAAGTCCGGGCCCACTCTCTGAATCCAGCCTGTTTTTAAAGCTCGGCAGGATGAGAGAGAATGCATGACTGGGCAAAATTGAGTCGACTTCTATGAGATCCAGTGAGATCACTACAGCATGCTGAGTCATCAGACACCTCTATCCCTGTGTGGCTGTGACCTGTATATGGGCTTTCTGCCTTGTTTTACTAGGAATTTGTATGGTTCAGTATGCTTTACTATGGTAGTGCAATATAAATAAATAAGAATACATTTCTATGTATGGCTTATGCTTTGCCTGTTTAGTTGCCAGTACCTGTACGGATCTCTTTTCTAAGTGGACCTGCTTAACGCTGGTCTGGGACTGGGAGGAGGAGGCGTACTCCTGGCTCTCAAACTGTTTCTTCACGCTGGCCAAACCCCCTGGCAGAGAACAGGCTTCAGACTCCTCCATAACCTATTAAGAGAAGACATAGGCATCATTAGTTCGAGTCATCTCCATGCAAACAGTTCTCATTAAAGTATCTTCAGGGGTACAGTGGTAGTTAATGCAGAAGTGATAGTTCCCAGGACTTCCTGAAGGGGGCATAAGTGAGCAGCATATTCCACAGGACTGGACTACTTCCAACCCTAAATACAGTAGGGAGTTATGACTTGGACCTCATGACGTTTGCAAGAGAAGGATGTCCCCAGTCTCCCCACACGATTGGAAATCCCAAACATCTGTGACATCAAGTCAAATCAAACTAACTAGTACAACACAGTATAACAGTATCAAGCAATGTTTTAGCGGCGTATGCAGACAGTGGCTGTAAATGTATTGATGGATAATTCTGGTCCAGATTCTGTCTGTTACCCCTCAAAGTGTGCAGTAACCCTACAGCCCAGCCTCCCACCGTCAGCTGTCAGCAGTCTCCCCATGGGCTGTGACACTGGGATCAACGGAGGTCACCGCAGTGGCACTGGCAAATGACACTGATGGCCTCAGAGCAAATCTACATTGGTGTACATTATTCAGTACTGAATGTAAAAGTAAATGATGCATGGTGAATGTTGATATCCCACTACTTGTCTTCAGAATGTTACATATTACTGTGTGGACAGAGGTTCCTGGAATATGTGGTTGCTGGAAGATCTTTGTAGTGTCCAGTAATATTCAACGTTGGGTTTCTTCATGACAAAAGAGGAATTATTTCTAATTATGAGGATTCTCAATATAAAAAGGCTTAGGAATATGAAAATGTATTCCTGACTTCCTTTCAGTTCCAATCAGATAACAGTGACCTGGGTATGAGGTGTGAGCTGCTTTCGGAGAGGTGTTTCTTTACTCTGATGAGCCAGGCATGTAAGCTCTTTTTTGTTGTGTTTTTTACACAGCATGTTTGTGTGGTCATGGATGTCTGTGTAGAATAGTTTTGAGAATGCGTCATATTTGGAGATATGTGAAAATGTTCTGTTAATACTATGCATTAAAATGGGATGCACTGCCAATTATACCACACACATTTCAATGTGTGTGTTTGAAGGTATAGTATCTGTCTGCCTGTCCTGCCTGCTTAGCAGCCTGTCTAGTTATTATCCTTGGAGTGTCTTTCCCTCCATCTCTCTTTACGTCCTTGTGGAAGTATCCCCTTACCGTGGCGGATGAGCTGCTGGCCTCCTTCTTGGACACGGCAGCCTGATACATGGCCATGCGTTCCTTTAGTGACCCGGACTCCGGCTCCTCGCTGGTGGGCGCTCCTCCTTCTCCTTTCCTCTGACTCACCACCCCTTCCCTTTCCTCAGGACGTCCTGACCTGGTTCCACCCGCAGCTGCAAAACGCAACAGTTTACTCTCCAGGACATGAGAATGCAGTTTATGCACATAAAGAGCCGAATCCTGACTTGAAAGTGGGGTTTGTCACACGGATGTCTGCATTCGTTCTCATCCTTGATTTACAGTAAATCCATGGTTTACGTAAGAGATCAGTTATGAGTCAACCTTTCAGCGTTTCAGCCCATTGATGTCCACCATTTTGTGGTGCCAATAGACTAATGGTAAAATAAAATAAAACATGTACAAACAGAATAGATACTTTCAAGAGATACTTGTTGAAATAATCATGGACGACATTTTACCAGGACGTATTGGAAAACAGCTCTGCTAGCTACATCCTATTATCTGTAAGGACGGGGCCATGATGTAACTGCGAGCGGCAGAGCGACAACAGTGACAATCTCCACCAGTGTAGGCTGCTGTAGGGAGGACGGCTCATAATAATGGCTAGAATGGAGTCAGTGGAATAGTATCAAACACAAACACGCGGTTTCCATGTAGTTTATACCATTCCAGCCATTATTATGAGCCGTCCTCCCCTCAGCAGCCTCCACTCATCTCTTCTGCCATCCAAGTTAGCTACACACCTCCGTCTGGCTTGTTCCAGAACCAGGCCCTGTCACATGTTCCTTACAGGACCCCTCTATACATAGCCATAGACAAGACAATGGGGATTCACAAAGGGGGTTGTCATGAAACTGAATCGAGTCAAACTCATCAATCAACCAGGACTGCTCTAACATCACACGCACGCACACACAAATTGACGCGCACACTGATTAGCGGTTAGTACAGTACATCCCTGTAGACGTCCAATTAGAGTCAAGTATTGATTTATGGTTGACTCCGCTACGCTATAAAGCATCGTTAAGCCAGTGAGATGACTCCCTAACACCCATACTGGACCTCAAGGCTTTTAGCATGTTGATTCTGCCTGGGTTATAATGCATTGGAAACGGATGGAAATGGTCATTGTGTTATGTAGTACACGTTGACATTTCTATGTTGTGGATTTTCTCTGCTGTTTCACATACTGGGGGGGGGATCTTAGCCAAACAGAAGCACGGATAGAACACTGGTATCTTTTAAGGAACTATTCCAATGGTAGCTCGGCTACAACTATTAGCGATTAAAGCTATTCTTTGCTTGGTACATACCGTACGCATATACCCCTATGGATAAGAGCTAGTCGTCCTAATGCCTGTCACACCACTTTTAGAAAAGTCCTATGAATACATGTGTTACGATCTGCCGGTTTGATGTCCTATTCCTGGAATTGACTGGTTATCCGACTGGATGACACAAGTCAAACATGCTCCCTACTTCAAGTCTATTAAAACAGGGCCAAAGTATATATTTGTCTCATAAACAAACAGGATTTCTCACAGGAGCAGAGCACATGGATTGGCTACCATGTGATGAAACCACCATTTTTTGATCCTCCTGCTATGGCGGGCGTGTTAGTGTTAACCAATCACCCTGCGCTGCCGAGAGAGATAGGTAGAGGATTACTGACCAGCACAGCAACGTCCAAAAATAAATGTGGGTTTTACCCGCTCTTGACTATAAATACGGGTCAGATACTCTGCACCTGAGATCACCTGAAACCTGACACTCGTTTAACACAGCGAACGAGGGATAATGTCCTCATTTATCACTGGGGATAAGTGCGTACCACACGTCATGGTTCTGGTCCCGGTTTCCCAAAGGCATCTTAAGGCTAAATTCCTCGTTAGAACCTTCGCAGGAGCATCATTAAATCTCCGAGCTGTTTCCCAAAACCATTATTAACGTTGCACTTGAAAACGTTTGTAATCTAACGCCTGCCTCGGACCACTCGTAAAACAGCAAAGTGCGTTGTTAGAGGCTTGTTGGCGTTCCTGCGTCACTTTATCCACAGCAGATCGCCGGTAATTAGAATAAGCCACCTCAATATTTGTAGCCGTAGGTGGTAATATCTCTCTAGAAGCTGATCCGTTGTCAGTATTGTGGAATAATTATAATGTTAAGGAAAGATTTGAATGGAGAAAGCTGATCCAAGAGCAGCGCTCCCTTTCTATTGATCCCATCAGTATTGACACATGCGCCAACAACACACTTAGTGACCGTTCTCTCTGCCTGGTGTTTTGGGAAACGTGTGTTATATCTTCGGACGTTGTAGGAAAGATGCATATTTTAAACAATCCTAACCCTAAATTACATCGCTATCAGGAAACTGGGCCCTGGGCTGTCAGTAAGACAGACAGACATACAAGCGTTCTGATGCCATAAAAACATTGACAACAGTCCCTTGGTATGTTCAGCCTGCGGGCGGAGGTATGGTGGTGAATGAATGCAAAGCTCGCCATAGCGGGAAAGTGAGGTAACTAAACCAGGCTCCATGAGAGTCGCAAAATAAATCCTCCTTTTTTTACGGCCCTGTCTGCAGTCATGTTTCCCAGTAAGAGAAAGAGGGATGAAGGGGAAAGAGAAAGAGAGAGAGGTCAAACACAAGGACATCTCAAAAGAGCAAAATTTTTCCAGAAGCCAAAAAGCTTTTTCCTCTACATCACTGGCGCGTTCCTCTGTTTAATTAGCGATATCAACCGATTTCAATGATTATAACGTTTACAAATGACTTACTGGGTAAGATGCCATAATCTTCTAGCAGATTACCATCTGTTTGCGTTTTGACATCGCTATCTTAAAAGCAGAGGTGCTTTCACAGATTTTATTTTCCTATATTAACTTCCCTTCCATGGAAGGCCACCTACTGTATGATTAGTCAGCAGTGTGTTTGCAGAAACTCCACATGGAAGGGATGGGCGGCTCTTATTCTCTTCCTGAGGAGTGATAACTCTTAATCTCTCTGATTTGCGAGGCAGAGGTGCCTTCATCTGGCTCTAGGGATAGGAGCGGGAGGTTGAGGCGGCTGGTGGATGGTTGGAGGTGGCGGGTGGGCGTCAGGAAAAGTCTATGGGGAGACAGTATGTGTGGGGGAGGCCTTGCATCTGGTATGCATGGCTCAGTGGCTATATTGAGCTGAGCCAGCCCCCCCCCCCCCCCCCCACGGTCACTGCTGCTGCTCTGCCTGTGGTTATGTGATCAGAGGTGGGCTACACTACTAGCTAGCTAGCCTCATGGAACCACAGACCCAGAGAAGCAGCTGAGATCCTGAGCCAAAGCTCACTGTTCTGTGACTCCAGTTCAACTGGCTGTTCCACAGGCACAGAGACGACGCACAATTATTAAGCTGTCAAATGGATCAAAGAGACCACTGGATCGGCCTCAAGTACTTGGTCACGATGTTTCTCCTGAGTACGCTCACAGTCGGACAGTCGGAGAGCATTCCAGGCGAAATAACTAAGTCATATCAGATCGGGAAAAACAAGCTGACTTCATGCATACTTAACAATCCCACATCCTCGTGGAATCATGCTTCCTGTCACAATTTTACATTTTATTCATTTAGCAGACGCTCTTATCCAGAGCATCTTACAGGAGCAACTAGGGCCAAGTGCCTTGCTTAAGGGCACATCGACAGATCCCTCACCTAGATAGAGCGGGGATTCGAACCATCGACCCCTCGGTCACCGGCCCAATCAGCATCATCTGACAACTCTATACTTCTGGAACACGTTTAGAAGACTCTCGCTGTAATTCCAGTCCTGTTTTACATGGTAAAACAACCTAGTCGTACAGTACACACAAGCAAAAGCTGTATAAAGCTGAAAAGGCAATCTACTGTCAACATAGTCAATTTACCATTCAGCCTCTCATTCATCCAGTACATATAGTATCTCTCTCTCTCTCTCTACATATCTCTCGAAGTGTCTTTATGTGTCTCACTCAAATCAATCATGTGTCAATGAATGTCAGTTCACCTTTACATGCAGAGTATTGTAACACACTGAAAGGCTATGAAGGTTGTAAAGACTGGCTTACTTACTGTAGTGCTCTCTATGCCTTTAGCACGACCGTGTACCTCGGACAATACAATCCCTCAGATAATGTTGAAGGGCCTTGAAATCCCCTGAGAACCAGCAGCAGGGTCTTTTCGCCCAGCCGTTACCAGAGGAAACTTAACAAAACCCTGGGAGGTGATTTAATCAGGGTTGGAGACCGGCTCCAGCAGTGTTGCGATCAGCTCAGCTCTGTGGGGCCTAGTGGACAGTGACAGCTGATTTTATTTTAGATGCCCCATTCCTAAAAGACGGAGCTCAGGAGGGGTAGGGGGGCTTTTTTTAGATGAGGTACCCTACATGCCTTTTACCTTAAGTCACACGGACCTAACGGAACAGACGTTCTTCACTGAGACCTCGAAACCGGACCCGCATCCCTCGTTCCTCAGAGAGGAGGGGAAAAGACGAAGGGATGGGGGGGGTAATCAACCCAATGAGAGGACCGACCCAGATAATCTCATGCACGTCCCCAAATCCAGAAATATTGACAACGATGATTCACCATGATGACGTTATTTTAATATCTTTGATGATGAAATGCGTGAATCCACCCTAGGCTCCCTTTTATTAAGAGCCACAGACAGCAGGAATTTTTACATGCCAAAAATGAAAATTAGAAAGTGAAGGGGACTGAGTAGAGGGCAGACACCTGAGGTTCAGGGATCTCCCTTGGCTGCCCGGGCCCAGATGGGGGACAGGGATACCAGATGGGCAGGAGTCCCCTCTGAGACCACAACAGAGCCGCCTGTCATAGCTCGCCCTGATGCATCAGCCATGATCATGGCATTTACAACACACTATATACAAATATATCTCAGATCTCAGTGTGTGTGTGTGTTTGTGGTACCGGGCCTGTCTAAGTAACTGAGTGAGGTTGCTCCCTCTTTGTGCCATCGAGGCTCCCTCCCCTTAAGTTACTGCCCAGCCTTTCTGAACTGCCTTTCTGAACTGCCTTTCTGAACTGCCATTCTGAACTGCCTTTCTGAACTGCCTTTCTGAACTGCCTTTCTGAACTGCCTTTCTGAACTGCACCTTATCATCTGAAGATGGAAGAACATCGTCCAAGAGCTGCCAGATCTCTACATTAGTTTTGTTTGTTTTCACAGCGTGTTTGAAATGATCTTTGTAATGAAAAGCGCTACATAAAATGCATCGATTATTATTACTATTATTCTTATTATTAAAGCCACTTGTGTTCTGGGAATCCTTGAAAACATTTCCAGGAACTGTTACATAAATGCATGCCTTAAAGCTAGAATCCTTAGTTGCTAAATCCATTTTTGGACTTATTGATTCCCATTGATTCTTGAAGAATATCTTATAAATGCTTAATGAGTTTAGTTCAACTGTCGTACCCCATCAGAACCCCAAATAGCTTGCTTTACTCCAATGTTTTTAAAACAGCGTGAATTGAAACAAACACTATAGAGATTCAAAACATGGTTAAAACTATACATTTGATATCATAAATTTGAGAGTGGTTAAATTTCTCCAGCCCCATTACTTAGCTTTTTAGCTAAACAGGGGCGGGGATTGTGTTTTGTTATTGTTTCAATTAAGAATTCTATCTTAACACACATAAATTACACACATAAATTAAATACAATATTTGGTGAATGAAAACTTGGCCCTTTACGTAACATACAAGAAGTATCATTCAATAACTTTTCAACCTCATATTCATCATCTCCAGCACCAACCCAGTGTTTACATACAGTGGGGTCCAAAATTATTGATACCCTTGTTAAAGATGAGCAATAATAAGTGTATAAAATAAATAATTCAAATACTGAGCTATGTTATATGCTCCAAAAAATTGTTCAGAGAAAGAGATTTTGTTTAACAAGAAATTCATTTTATTTTTTACCTCTTAAGGATCTGCCCCTTTTTTTTTCAATTTTCGCCTAAAATGACATACCCAAATCTAACTGCCTGTAGCTCAGGCCCTGAAGCAAGGATATGCATATTCTTGATACCATTTGAAAGGAAACACTTTGAAGTTTGTGGAAATGTGAAAGGAATATAGGATACTATAACAGATTAGATCTGGTAAAAGATAATGCAAAGAAAAAAACAAAAGGTCATAATGTATTATTCCAGCCCACGTGCAATTTAGATTTTGGCCACTAGATGGCAGCAGTGTATGTGCATAGTTTTAGACTGATCCAATGAACCAATGCATTTCTGTTCAAAATGTTGTATCGAGACTGCCCAAATGTGCCTAATTTGTTTATTAATAACTTTTCAAGTTCAAAACTGTGCACTCTCAAACAATAACGTGGTATTATTTCACTGTGATAGCTACTGTAAATTGGACAGTGCAGTTAGATTAACAAGAATTGAATCTTTCTGCCAAAATGAGATATGTCTATGACCTGGGAAATGTTCTTGTTACTTACAACCTCATGCTAATCACATTAGCCTACGTTAGCTCAACGGTCCCATGGGGGACGCACCAATCCTGAAGAAGTTTTAAGGTAGGAGTCAAAATTATTGACACCCCTGAAGATTCTTATAAATAAAGAAGTCAAAAGTGTAGTATTTGGTCCCATATTCGTAGCAATGACTCTGAGTCTGATTTTGTGTCCAATAGAAATGCATGGTAAATAATGTATTGTTTCATTTTGAAGTCCCTTTTATTGTAAATTGAATATAATAGGTTTCTAAACACTACTACAGTAATGTGGATGCCACAATGATTACGGATAATCCTAAATGAATTGTGAATAATGATGAGTGAGAAAGTTACAGAGTGTCAAAGATCATACCCCCAGGACAGGCTATCCTCCCTGTTATTGGTAATAGAGAAGAGGTTAGCATGTCTTGGGGGAATGGTCTTTGACCCTCTGTAACTTTCTCACTAACCTGCAGAAAGAGAAAAGAGCTCAGCATGAAAGAGGGGAGTAAACTTTGCCCAACAAGAGCCATTGACCTTGTGAGAGTAGCTTCATCATGCTAACTTCTCTCATTCAGGCCTTTTATCAAAGACTGATTAGCATTAGCTCACTCAAGGCATCAATGTGCAGACCCTGACGTATCTTGACATTTTACCCAGGGTACTCCTGATTCTGTTCAGAAAGCCACCAGGTATTGTATAGTTCACTAAATTCAAATAGATTGTTGTTTCCTGGCCCTGCAGAGGAAACACAGTGCATACTATAGGAGGCTATTGGGAGGAGCTATAGGAGGAAGGGCTCATTGTATTGGCTGGAAAGGAATGAATAGAACAGTATCAAACATATGGAAACCACATGATTGACTCCATTCCATAAATTCCATTCCAGCCATTACAATGAGCCCTTCCTCCTATATCTCCTCCCACCAGCCTCCTCTGGTGTGTAAGTACCCCCAGAGTCAGACATAGCAGTGCATTGACTAAAGGAAAGCCTGGTTATCTCTGCTGTAGGAACCTGTGCCATGCTGATAATCCCTCTGAAATTGCACATGGATTTCCTGTTCGTGGAGTGTAAACAAACTCGCCCGGAATATCTGATGTCATAGGCAGCATCCCCTGGCGCTTTATCAGCTAGCTGACGCCTGCAGGCCTTCAAAGGGTTAATAATGAACGCATTTCACACATCCTGGAAACTTCTTTTGCTTAGGCACAGTAGATGTGTATGCAAATTCACTGGCAAGGCTTATTTTCAGGTCAGTGATAATCACAGTTTATTTTATGTGCTGCCTGTCTAGGTAGAGACTCTTGTCCCTCAAAGCACCGTAGCCCTCTGATTCTGTTTGAGTATTGTGCTTAATGGAAGATAATGGGAGGAAGTGAACTTTTGCCATTTAGAGAAGCCCTAAGAGAAATAATGTGGATCAATAGGTGTCAATCTGAGTGACTGGAGCTTCGATTTCCAATTCAAGCAGGTATCCTGAGGCTAAAATCTCCTCCAATAACCTTCGTTGGGTAAAATCCCAAAACAAATTTGCCTTGTTTAACAAAATCAGTGGTGCTTTTCCCAACGGAGCGTATCCCCTGATATTATAAAATAATACCACTACAACTGTGAATATTACATTCCATATAAAAAATATAGTGTTGTTTGGACCCACAGGTGTGGGCTATATAAACCAGACCCAGATGCCAGTGGGATATACAAAAGGGAGATATTGTAACCAAGGTTGTCTATTTAAAAGACAAAAGCATGCTGCTTCGGAGGTGAGGTCGGTGCTTGTTTAAAGCACAAAGCGCAGTGTGTCGTTCACAGGTCTTTATTTAACACGGTGGCTTTGGGAAAACAGCACCTTTACCTCCTCTGTCACTCACTGTGAGCTGTAAATCACATGATGCTGTCACTGACATGACACTGTCGATCGGTCAGCTCTTACAAACCCTCATCAGTTACACCAACACCAGTCTGCAAAGGCCACAGTGTCTTCCAGCTTTAGCCACCACAGTGATTTAGGACTGGTTAACCATTTCACATGGCCGACGTAACATTTGAGAAGAGAAAAAAAACATTCTGGAGATTGAACTGCTGTATATAGGTTGTTACTGAAACCACCACAACAACTAGGATTAATGTCGTGTGTGCTTGTGAGTGTGTGTCTGTGTCTGTGTGTGTGCGTGTCAGTAAGTATGTGAGTGAAACACACAGTGAGCTGTCAACATGTCCATCAATCCACTGAGCCTTTCTGTCTCTCACACACACACACACACTCACTCACAGAAGCACCTCAACATGACCCCAATGTCACACACTCAAGCACTATCTCTCTCAAGTCATGTCTTCTGCCTTCACACGTGTAAATAATTTAAATGGAGTGAAACAGTGAAATTATTTGTGGATGGTTTTCCATAAAGAAACATATATCTGTGAACCTTTTTAAATGAGAAATACTGCAGTTTTTCAGATGGAGAATACTGCACCTTCCCCACGACTACTCTGTACAGCCAGTGTTATCAGTTGCAGTGGAAAAGAGAAAAGCCACAATGCAGCCACTCAGCAACTTCTCCTATCACAGTAATGGAAACACTGTTTGTGTATCTAGGGTTGTTCATTTTCTGCCTCGGATGATACTCAATTCCCAGAGTTGATTTGATCCCACACAGGACAATACAGTACATTCTCAACACACAAGCTCGTCTTCGGATTTCTCTCTCAAGTACACATAACCAGTATCACATTCTGTAGCTGCTATGTGGATTTGAAGAAATTCTTTGAAAGTTGTGAAACCTGATTTCTGATGGAATAAAAGTCCTGGAGGAGGAGGAGGAGGTAGGGCAGTGTGTAATACTACAGTAATGAACTACTTACAGAGGCTGGGCTCATGAGTTGAGGCCATCTTCTCACCAGGTGATGGGTCCCTCTTCTGGTCCAGCTGGTAGCTACTGGCTGGGGCTCTTCTGGATGGGCTGGACTGTACAGCTCTCACTTCCTGGTTAGGGAAAGAGAGGGAGGGAGGGAGGGAGGGAGGGAGGGAGGGAGGGAGGGAGGGAGGGGAGAGAGACAAGAGGGGCAGGTGAGTATATTATCAGAGGAAACACCTGTGCTTTCGCAGAAGGGGGTGGTGATTGAGGTACAGGTCATAGCTCAATCGGCACACACACACAGGCTGGTATACACACACACACACACATGCCCATATCTGAAAAATGATCTACCCAGTGAGTGTTAGGTGTCATTGAACCCCTGGACACCAGTGGAACATTATAGTTGGTAGCGAGGATGTCTGTGTCTGTTGACTGGATGGCAAACAAACCTCTGAACTTACAGCGCAAACACTGACGACCTTGACTGGAATGTGCAAAACAGGCAACGACTGGGAAGTTACAGCAAACAAAACACTCCACTGAATTTTAATTGGCAAACTCCTGGTGTGTGTAGCAGCTTAAGGCTCCACCCTTCAACAGAATTGTAGGTTACACAACTACCGTGCTAGACAAAACGCAATATTATAATGCAAAACATGTCTTGTTGTTAGTGGTATATCCTTGAGGCATATAATCTTGTGTTTCCTAAAGTGTTTTTTTGTCAAATGTAGAAACCAGTAGAATAAGCACGCCTAGTTTTCTTGCAAATCAGCACTGTCTGGAACAAACACACCTATGTGTTGTTTTCCAAGAACTATTTGCAAATCAAATGTGTTCCCTGTGGTATTTCATCTACAGATTCCCAGCGGGACCTGGGGAAGAGTGACAACAAGCAAACAACAACACAAGGACACAACAGACAATGCTCCAAAACACACTGCCACAATCAGAGAAACGCACCTGAGACAAATCTGGGACACACACACACACAAAGATACAATGTATTTGAAGGGCATGTCCACACCGCTTGTGCGGTGTGTCGAGGTTACAGGTCCCAAAACAGCGTGAACAGAGTTAACCTGTGGTCTGGGTTCCTCGATTGACTGAATGTGGGACTAAGTCCATCACACTTCAAGCTTTGTCAACAGCAGTACAGTAGTAAACACCATGTAGCTGAACGCTCCATTCTGAGACTGTAAAGCTCAAACCACTCCTCCCCTCAGGAACGAGCTCCCAGCATCCCACTGGATCGTGTTACCATTTCTGTTGACGTCTCCTGTTATTTAATAATGATAAATAGTTGCGTTGTGTGTTGCTCCAGAGATGTTTAAGAGCGTCGTTAGCGGCAATAGAACTGATGCTTGAACAGCATGTGTGTCTGTGAAGTGGGGATTGACGGTATAGAGAGGACTGTGTGCTAATCTCGAGACGAGGGTTCCATTCAATCTAATCCACAAGGGGATTTTGGAGTTAAATCTCCTGTAAATAATAATGCTCCACTACAAACATGTTGGCACAGTGAGTTTATTTCACTGTTTACAAGAATCCAGTTGCACATTGTATCACAGCAAGCAAGTGGTGTATTCTAATTGATTTCATTGGATAGGGCCCGCAGTCATGTTACCGGGCAGACTCGAGCCCCTCTGTGGCTATTCAGCTCTGAGGTCAGATGTCAACAAACAGGGCAGGATGTAGAACATCTTTATCAGCGGAGTGAGCATTTACATCACATAATATAGGCAGCAATTATATGACATATTTCTATACAAAACATGTCATATCTCTACTGTGTATATATACAGTTGAAGTCGGAAGTTTACATACACTTAGGTTGGAGTCATTAAAACTCGTTTTTCAGCCACTCCACAAATTCCTTGTTAACAAACTATAGTCGGTTAGGACATCTACTTTGTGCATGACACAAGTCATTTTTCCAACAATTGTTTACAGAAAGATTATTTCACTTATAATTCACTGTATCACAATTCCAGTGTGTCTGAAGTTTACATACATACGGTTGACAGTGCCTTTAAACAGCTTGGAAAATTCCAGAAAATGATGTCATGGCTTTAGAAGCTTCTGATAGGCTAATTGGCATAATTTGAGTCAATCGGAGGTGTACCTGTGGATGTATTACAAGGCCTACCTTCAAACTTGGTGCCTCTTTGCTTGACATCATGAGAAAATTAGCCAAGACCTCAGAAAAAAATTGTAGACCTCCACAAGTCTGGTTCATTCTTGTGAGCAATCTCCAAACGCCTGAAGGTACCACATTAATCTGTACAAACAATAGTACGCAAGTATAAACACCATGGGACCACGCAGCTGTCATACCGCTCAGGAAGGAGACGCGTTCTGTCTCCTAGAGATGAACGTACTTTGGTGCGAAAAGTGCAAATCAATCCCAGAATCAATCCCAGAACAACAGCAAAGGACCTTGTGAAGATGCTGGAGGAAACAGGTACAAAACTATCTACATCCACAGTAAAATGAGTCCTATATCGACATAACCTGAAAGGCCGCTCAGCAAGGAAGAAGCCACTGCTCAAAAAACGTCATAAAAAAGCCAGACTACGGTTTGCAACTGCACATGGGGACAAAGATCGTACTTTTTAGAGAAATGTCCTCTGGTCTGATGAAACAAAAATAGAACTGTTCGGCCATAATGACCATCGTTATGTTTGGAGGAAAAAGGGGGAGGCTTGCAAGCCGAAGAACACCATCCCAACCGTGAAGCACGGGGGTGGCAGCATCATGTTGTGGGGGTGCTTTGCTGCAGGAGGGACTGGTGCACTTCACAAAATAGATGGCATCATGAGGCTGGAAAATTATGTGGATATATTGAAGCAACATCTCAAGACATCAGTCAGGAAGTTAAAGCTTGGTCGCAAATTGGTCTTCCAAATGGACAATGACCCCAAGCATACTTCCAAAGTTGTGGCAAATGGCTTAAGGACAACAAAGTCAAGGTATTGGAGTGGCCATCACAAAGCCCTGACCTCAATCCTATAGAAAATGTGTGGGCAGAACTGAAAAAGCGAGCAAGGACGCCTACAAACCTGACTCAGTTACACCAGCTCTGTCAGGAGGAATGGGCCAAAATTCAGCCAACTTATTGTGGGAAGCTTGTGGAAGTCTACCAGAAACGTTTGACCCAAGTTAAACAATTTAAAGGCAATGCTACCAAATACTAATTGAGTGTATGTAAACTTCTGACCCACTGGGAATGTGATGAAAGAAATAAAAGCTGAAATAAATAATTCTCTCTACTATTATTCTGACATTTCACATTCTTAAAATAAAGTGGTGATCCTAACTGACCTAAGACAGGACATTTTTACTAGGATTAAATGTCAGGAATTGTGAAAAACTTAAATGAAATGTATTTGGCTAAGGTGTATGTGAACTTCCGACTTCAACTGTACATATATGGTCATTCAGCAGTATACTAATGTATTTCATCACCCATTCCCATTAAAATAGATCAAATGTTTTCTGCTTTTCTCCACTATCATGCCACAGCATCTCCTGTTCTGAAGAGGAATGGGGGTCAGATAAGCCACAGACAGGAGGCCATTTCCCAGGGCTCCCTGTTAGCCAGATCTTGTCCTCCATATGTTCCCATTGGCCCTGCCACAGCTTCAACGCCAGCTTCCCCGTCAGCCTTCCCGTCCAGCCTGGGGAATTACTTCCCCTTACGCTCCCCTTGACAGACTGACATCATTAATAAGGTACGTGCTTCAGGAAATCTGCCAGCCTCAGAGACAATCCTGCAGGAAAAATAAATAACTATTTCAAGGGTGTCTCACTAATGAATTCAATGCCACCCATCCAGGATATTAATGCTGATATGACAGCGTGCACAGTAAAAACGGTGAGGCCGGTCAGACACTTGTCAGGGGAAACCATGGCGATGACATCAGTTTATTATATGGAGCTGAAGATTAGGAAGTGACATCGCGACTTGTTGTTTTGTGTCACCTCGAGGTGTACTCAGGCACAACCATGCCTATTAAAATCCAGTGAAGCACGTCATACAGCAGCTATAGGTGATCTCTCTCTCTCTCTCTGTGTCTGTATAGAAAAAGGAGTTCTGGCTGAGATGACGGACTAGAAGGGGTTGCTGAGGGAAATGGCAGCTCATATGTGGCTGACTCACCGCTTGGAGGGATGCTTTATTTCAAATGATGCACACACAGATGCACATATACACACCACCAAGCCTGATTGCTCCTGGCTAGGAGGTCTAATGTTGTGAAAGCTGCCTTATTGCTTTCCTGGCACAACATGAAGTGACATGAAGATGACTCATCGGGATCCACAGTTGATAGTCAAGACAGAGACATACCATTAGGCTGTAGGAGGCATCTGCCTTGCTGCTGGTGGAGAACATCTAATTTTTCTTTCCTCACCTTAAATCAATCCAATACTTTACTAATCGATCCGATGTTTTGAGTTACAGCGTCACAAAACTTGCTTCACCTGAGCACGTACTGTGCCTGAACAAGTTTGATTTCACGTTCTCCTCCTCTTGGTGAAATAACAAAGCTTTAGTTTCTGGTTTGGAAGCTTTTGCTGAAACAGCAGATATTTCCTGTCTTTGAAGGTCACCCAGAGGCACTTAACAGACTCCAGAGTGTCTCATCCAACCCTTGGCACGAGCTTCTCTTTCCATCTGAGTTACTTGTTTGTATCCAATGCCATAAGCTCTCCTCACAATCCAAAAGTTTGCAGTGAAGAATATTGCACAGTACAATTCTCTATTGACTCTAACCATTATTAGGACACACAGGCCACAGAGATCCACCCACTTATATTTCACTCTCAAGCCAACACAGTCACAAAAGAGTTGCAGCGAGGATAGAAAGATAGAGATGAGAGCGGGGAGAGCAAGAGATAAAGGGGGATACCTAGTCAGTTGTACAACTGAATGCATTCAACTGTAAGAGATAATGACGATAGTTGGCAGTAGAAAGCCTAAATAGTCTAATTGACCTTTCAGCTTCCCTATCAAATCTAAACATTTCAAGCAGACAATTAACAACAATGACAAATGATTTGATGCAAAAACCTAAGAAAGATCCATCCAGATCTATCTATCCATCCAAAAACATAGAGATCCAGAAAACCGCAGCCTACGCTTTCACTATGGTGAATCACTAAAACAATACAGAAATACACTACGGAAAAAGAAGAAACAACACATCAGAATTCAGCTCAATGTAATTGAAGAATCCATAGAATCTAACCACTTCTGGTAAAATTGGAACACACTAAACAAACAACAACACAAATAGTTATCTATGCAAAACGGAGATGTATGGGTAAACCACTTATCCAATCTTTTTGACCCTACAACAAAGATCACCAGCAAAGACATATACATAATCAATAAAAAATCTTAGAATCAACTATTAAAGACTACCAGAACCCACAGGATTCTCCAATTACATTGAATGAACTACAGGACAATTTCTTCAGTGAAAACAATGTACTGAGCAAATGTCAAATGGGCTTTTTACTAAATTAAGGTATGACAGACCATGTATTCACCCTGCACACTGTAATTGACATACAAACAAACCAAAACAAAGACAAAGTCTTCTCATGCTTTGTTGATTTCAAAAAAGCTTTTGACTCAATTTGGCATGAAGGTCTGCTATATAATTACAAAAAATCTGCTATGCAATAATAAAATGGTGTTGGGGGAAAACAATATAAAATCCATGTACACAAACAATAAATGTGCAAAAAAAAAACATTTTTTTCCAAAGGGTCTACGTCTTCAACATATATATATATATATATATATATATCAACGAATTGGCGAGGGCACTAGAACAGACTGGAGCACCCCGCTTCACCCTACTAGAATCTGAAGTCAAATATCTACTGTTTGCTGATGATCTGGTGCTTCTGTCCCCAACCAAGGAGGGCGTATAGCAGCACCTAGATCTTCTGCACAGATTCTGTCAGACCTGGGCCCTGACAGTAAATCTGAGTAAGACAAAAAATAATGGTGTTCCAAAAAAGGTCCAGTTGCCAGGACCACAAATACATATTTCATCTAGACGCTGTTAACCTAGAGCACACAAAAAATGATACATACCTAGGCCTAAACATCAGCACCACAGGTAAGTTCCACAAAGCTGTGAACAGTCTGAGAGGCAAAAAGGGCCTTCTACGCCATCGAAAGGAACATAAAATTCGACATCCCAATTAGGATGTATGAGACACATATTTATCTCAGATTACACAGATCCACAAAGAATTTCAAAACAAATCCAATTTTGATAAACTCCCATATCTATTGGGTGAAATACGACAGTGTGCCGTTTTGTGACCTGTTGCCAAAAGAAAAGGGCAACCAGTGAAAAACATAAATATGGGTTGTATTTACAATGGTGTTTGTTCATTTATTTTAAAATCGTTATAACACTGTACATGGCCATAATATGATATTTGAGATGTCTCTATTCCTTTGAAACTTTTGTGACTCTAATTTTTACTGTTAATTTCTGATTGTTTATTCAACTTTTGTTTATTGTCTATTTAACTTGCTTTGACACTGAAAACATATGTTTCCCATGCCAATAAAGCCATTTGAATTGAATTGAGAGGTAGAGAGAGGGATACGGAGAGAGAGACAGAAAGGGAGCAAGAGAGCGAAAAACAGAGAGTGCGAGAGGAGACATACAGACAGGCACATAGTGGAGAGAAAGACAGAAGCTGAGTAGAGAGAGAGAGTGTGTTGACGGAGTGGGCCCAGCTTGGCTGTGGCGTCTCCAAGCAGGTTTGAGATGATTAGGAGCCTCTGTCTCGCTGGGCCAGCTGACACACACAGAGGAGCTAAACAGTACTGTGTGCCAGATGGCCAGACGGCCAGACAGACAGGCTGCAGAGGTGTCATATGTTGTATGGGTGGAGAGCACTATTCTAGGCACCAGGGTTTATTGTTGGTAACACCTCTCACTCTATCACACTCATCACAACACAGCACATCAAACCCAGAAAAGCCCCAGCTACAGTGGTGGGTTAGTGATGATGTAACACTCCTCTGAGTGTAGGCTGCTTTGCACTGGATTTATGGAAGGTGTAGGAAGTACTCTGAAAAAGTTGTCAATGTTGATATAACATGTATAATAATTTTTTTCACTGAACATTTCTGAGAGAGATGTATAGAGAGATAGCGAGTTGGAACCACAGAGAGTCAACATGAACAAAATAGAGTGTGGTTCTGAAATGTGCTCGTCATGCTTCAGCATAGATGGGACTTGTTTATGAAGTACAGTGACCTGCTTGTTAAGTCCCGAGAACCAACATCTCTCTCTCTCTCTCTCGCTCTCTCTCTCTCTCGCTCTCTCTCTCTCTCGCTCTCTCTTTCTCTCGCTCTCTCTTTCTCTCGCTATCTCTTTCAATCTCTCTCTCTTTCTCAATTTCAATTTAAGGGCTTTATTGGCATGGGAAACATATGTTAACATTGCCAAAGCAAGTGAACTAGATAATAAACAAAGTGAAATAAACAATAATAATTAACAGTAAACATTACACTCACAAACGTTCCAAAAGAATAAAGACATTACAAATGTCATATTATGTGCAAATAGTTAAAGTACAAAAGGGAAAATAAATAAACATAAATATGGGTTGTATTTACAATGGTGTTTGTTCTTCACTGGTTGACCTTTTCTTGTGGCAACAGGTCACAAATCTTGCTGCTGTGATACTGTGGTATTTCACCCAGTAGATATGGGAGATATTGGATTTGTTTTCAAATTCTTTGTGGATCTGTGTAATCTGAGAGAAATATGTGTCTCTAATATCGTACATTGGGCAGGAGGTTAGGAAGTGCAGCTCAGTTTTCACCTAATTTTGTGGGCAGTGTGCACATAGCCTGTCTTCTCTTGAGAGCCAGGTCTGCCTACGGCGCCTTTCTCAATAGCAAGGCTATGCTCACTGAGTCTGTAAAGCTTTCCTTAAGTTTGGGTCAGTTATAGTGGTCAGGCATTCTGCCACTGTGTACTCTCTGTTTAGGGCCAAATAGCATTCTAGTTTGCTCAGTTTTTTTGTTAATTCTTTCCAATGTCTCTCTCTCTCTCTCTCTCTCTCTCTCTCTCTCTCTCTCTCTCTCTCTCTCTCTCTCTCTCTCTCTCTCTCTCTCTCTCTGACTAGGCCATTCTCTCTGTCTCTTCCCACTGGGCCTATGCGTAATGAATGCAAATCATGTTTCACTCCCTTTCATCAGGCTCCTCTGCCTCTAAATGTTTACTGAGCGCTGCCAAACACCAACTCCATCCGACGCTATTTATACGTACGAGTGACGGATCTAAACCGGGATATCCAGATCCTTCTCCATTTCCAGACAGTGACTTTGGACATAAACTGAATCAGGGGCCCCTTGTTCATCAATACCGATACAATGTTCTGGGGATATAGGCCTGGTCTATCTTTGTTTATATGAATATAGACAGGTGGAAGTAAAATAAACTAGCTGCGAGTGTGTTCTCAGTTTGACCAACGGTGCTGCTGTTAATGATTAAGCCGTCACTCCGAATACCGTTCGTCATCCAGTAAGTTATAAATAAAGCTTTAACAGGTTTGGAAACAAACAACAATTTAATCTATTTCGCCATGGCAACAGTCACAGTAGCAGCCAGGTCTGTGTGAGGGGACGTTATGAATTATAGTGCTGTCTTTGTCTCAGAGCAATATCTACATAAATGATTAAACTGTAAGCCCCGTGGTTCGTGTGGTAATCCGTTAGCATGCACGCTCCGGTGCCGTTCTGGGTGTCATCATAATACTGTTGAAAAAAAAGAAAAGGGCCCTGAAACACAGAATCATGCTGGTGGCGAAGATGGGTTATGACGATAATGAAGATGACTGGTGAACAATAGGAAAGGAATGCTCATATGCACATAACAGTAGTACAAGATGAATGCTTTAGAAAGGGAAACCCCCAATCAAATTCCCTACCTGTAGAGTATCTAGAATAGAACCTGTTGTAGGTCAAGTCAATGGAAATGGAAAGCCAGGTGAGGATGTGGCCTGGCCGTTGGTTTAACTATACAACAGATAAGTGCTGGTAATAATTGGAATGTCTAGCGTTCAGAGACCAACTCCTTTGTCATTGAGCCGTGTGGTTGGACTCATACAGCCGTGACTCCATTAAATGATTTGAATCAGTGAAACTGAGAAGAGGTGGAAGTGTCTCATAGAGCTAATGGAATTTTACAAGTGAGCCATGAGGGCCGGGCTGGGCTGGACAAGAGAGGGCTGGAAGAATGGGTCAAAATGAAGGGGTTTTGGTATGGGTGTTAGTAAACTGTAGCCTTAATGTCAACATAACATTAACCATTTGGAGCTTTAAAAGAGGCTCTCATACTTGTTTTCCAAATACCACTTCCTGTCAACCAGGGCAGCCAATGAAATGACAGTAAACACAATTGACTAACCCCTAAATAAAACACACAAGCATACACATGATGTTGTGTCAAGTGTCAAGTTACCTAGCTGATAATTATGCATATGGGACACATTAAGCAATGTTCAAAGCCTCCATAAAAATGAAAGACAATCATTCTCCCGAGTGGCGCAGCGGTCTAAGGCATTGCATCTCAGTGCTAGAGGTGTCACTACAGACCCTGGTTCAATTCCAGGCTGTATCACCGTGATTGGGTGGCGCACAATTGGCACAGCGTCCTCTGGGTTTGGCCGGAGTAGGTTGTCATTGTAAATAAGAATTTGTTCTTAACTGACTTGCCTAGCTAAATAAAGATAAATGCTTTTGTAGTACATCCAACACAGTACAGAGGTACGGTAGCTACTCAAGCTGTGAAGATCAACCTAAGCTCCCATGTACATTCCCACCCGCACGTGCCACCATCTGAATGTGTGCAGACGCCTCCCATTTAAGTGTCCAACTGGACTTCAGGATATGTCACATTTAAAGCCACCCATGACATCAAGCTTCATAAGTCACAGTGGGCTGTATATTTAGAGTCTGGATGTCCCGTGAAGTGAGGATGGGGAGTGGGCTATCTATCTCAGAGAACCCCTAGGACCTCCAAAAACAAACACCAGAGATTAAATCCCTGGTGAAATAACAGGACAATGACACAGGATGTGCCGTGCTGTGGTGACATAGATCCTATCTCTGTGGCATGGTGTGGTGACATAGATTCTATCTCTGTGCCATGGTGTGGTGACATAGATTCTATCTCTGTGCCATGGTGTGGTGTCATAGATTCTATCTCTGTGCCATGGTTTGGTGACATAGATTCTATCTCTGTGCCATGGTGTGGTGACATAGATTCTATCTCTGTGCCGTGGTGTGGTGTCATAGATCCTATCTCTGTGCCATGGTGTGGTGACATAGATTCTATCTCTGTGCCATGGTGTGGTGACATAGATTCTATCTCTGTGCCATGGTTTGGTGACATAGATCCTATCTCTGTGCCATGGTGTGGTGACATAGATTCTATCTCTGTGCCATGGTGTGGTGACATAGATCCTATCTCCGTGCCATGGTGTGGTGACATAGATTCTATCTCCGTGCCATGGTGTGGTGACATAGATTCTATCTCTGTGCCATGGTGTGGTGTCATAGAATCTATCTCCGTGCCATGGTGTCGTGACATAGATCCAATCTCCGTGCCATGGTGTGGTGACATAGATCCAATCTCTGTGCCATGGTGTGGTGACATAGATCCTATCTCTGTGCCATGGTGTGGTGTCATAGATTCTATCTCTGTGCCATGGTGTGGTGACATAGATTCTATCTCTGTGCCATGGTGTGGTGTCATAGATTCTATCTCTGTGCCATGGTGTGGTGACATAGATTCTATCTCTGTGCCATGGTGTGGTGTCATAGATTCTATCTCTGTGCCGTGGTGTGGTGACATAGATTCTATCTCTGTGCCATGGTGTGGTGTCATAGATTCTATCTCTGTGCCATGGTGTGGTGACATAGATTCTATCTCTGTGCCATGGTGTGGTGACATAGATTCTATCTCTGTGCCATGGTGTGGTGACATAGATTCTATCTCTGTGCCATGGTGTGGTGACATAGATTCTATCTCTGTGGCATGGTGTGGTGACATAGATTCTATCTCTGTGCCATGGTGTGGTGACATAGATTCTATCTCTGTGCCATGGTGTGGTGTCATAGATTCTATCTCTGTGCCATGGTGTGGTGTCATAGATTCTATCTCTGTGCCATGGTGTGGTGACATAGATTCTATCTCTGTGCCGTGGTGTGGTGACATAGATTCTATCTCTGTGCCATGGTGTGGTGACATAGATTCTATCTCTGTGCCATGGTGTGGTGACATAGATTCTATCTCTGTGCCATGGTGTGGTGACATAGATTCTATCTCTGTGCCATGGTGTGGTGACATAGATCCTATCTCTGTGCCATGGTGTGGTGTCATAGATTCTATCTCTGTGCCATGGTGTGGTGTCATAGATTCTATCTCTGTGCCGTGGTGTGGTGACATAGATTCTATCTCTGTGCCATGGTGTGGTGACATAGATTCTATCTCTGTGCCATGGTGTGGTGACATAGATTCTATCTCTGTGCCATGGTGTGGTGACATAGATTCTATCTCTGTGCCGTGGTGTGGTGACATAGATTATATCTCTGTGCCATGGTGTGGTGACATAGATTCTATCTCTGTGCCATGGTGTGGTGTCATAGATTCTATCTCTGTGCCATGGTGTGGTGTCATAGATTCTATCTCTGTGCCATGGTGTGGTGTCATAGATTCTATCTCTGTGCCATGGTGTGGTGTCATAGATTCTATCTCTGTGCCATGGTGTGGTGTCATAGATTCTATCTCTGTGCCATGGTGTGGTGTCATAGAATCTATCTCTGTGCCATGGTTTGGTGACATAGAATCTATCTCTGTGCCATGGTGTGGTGACATAGATTCTATCTCTGTGGCGACATAGATTCTATCTCTGTGCCATGGTGTGGTGTCATAGAATCTATCTCTGTGCCATGGTGTGGTGTCATAGAATCTATCTCTGTGCCATGGTTTGGTGACATAGAATCTATCTCTGTGCCATGGTGTGGTGACATAGATTCTATCTCTGTGGCGACATAGATTCTATCTCTGTGGCATGGTTTGGTGACATAGAATCTATCTCTGTGCCATGGTGTGGTGACATAGATTCTATCTCTGTGGAATGATATATGCTGTATGACTTTGGTTTCTTCATTATAGACCTACCTGTTGAGGTATGTAACTTTTATGGATGGCTTCAGATTGCATTTGGATTACAGTTGTTAACTGGATTCGTTCTGACATTTGTGATTTATTGTTCTTGATTATTATTTGACATTTTTGCTGCACTGTTAGGAGCTAGTAACACAAGCCTTTCGCTGAACCCGCTATAACATCTGCTGAACTATGTACAGTACGTGACCAATAAACTTTGATTTGATTAAACAGCTATGACATTTATAAACCCTTTAGTGGTTAGCGCTATTGTTTCTCATCTATAACAAATGTCATGTTTTATTCAAATCTAAATATCAGATGATAATGAAAATGTTGATATTGCTCCTCTATGATGTGCATTAAAACAACATGTTAAAACACCACAAATTATTAAGAAGTTGCAATATGGAGATGTCTCTATATTCACATTAAATGTGTATATGACTTGTGAATACATATATACAGTACCAGTCAAAAGTTTGGACACACCTACTCATTCAAAGGTTTTTCTTTATTTTTACTATTTTCTACATTGTAGAATAATAGTGAAGACATCAAAACTATGAAATAACACATATGGAATCATGTAGTAACCAAAAGAAGTGTTAAACAAATCAAAATATATTTTATATTTGAGATTCTTCAAAGTAGCCACCCTTTGCCTTGATGACAGCTTTGCACACTCTTGGAATTCTCTCAACCAGCTTCACCTGGAATGCTTTTCCAACAGTCTGAAGGAGTTCCCATATATGTTGAGCACTTGTTGGCTGCTTTTCCTTCACTCAACTCATCCCAAACCATCTCAATTGGGTTGAGGTCGGCTGATTGTGGAGGCCAGGTCATCTGATGCAGCATTACATCACTCTCCTTCTTGGACAAATAGCCCTTACACAGCCTGGAGGTGTGTTGGGTCATTGTCCTGTTGAAAAACAAATGATCGTCCCACTAAGTGCAAACCAGATGGGATTACGTTTTTCTGCAGAATGCTGTTGTAGCCATGCTGGTTAAGTGTGCCTTGAATTCTAAATAAATAATTGACAGCGTCATAAGCAAAGCACCCCCACAACATCACACCTCCTTCTGCAGGCTTCATGGTGGGAACCACACATGCGGAGATCATTTTACCTACTCTGCATCTCACAAAGACACGTCGGTTTGAACCAAAAATCTGAAATTTGGACTCATCAGACCAAGGGACCAATTTCCACCGGTCTAATGTCCATTGCTTTTGTTTCTTGGCCCAGGCAAGTCTCTTCTTCTTAGGTGTCCTTTAGTAGTGGTTTCTTTGCAGCAATTTGACCATGGCCTGATTCATGCAGTCTCCTCTGAACAGTTGATGTTCAGATGTATCAGTTACTTGAACTCTGTGAAGCATTTATTTGCGCTGCAATTTCTAAGGCTGGTAACTCTAATGAACTTATCCTCTGCAGCAGAGGTAACTCTGGGTCTTCCTTTCCTGTGGCAGTCCTCATGAGGGCCAGTTTCATCATAGCGCTTGATGTTTTTTGAAAATGTTCCGGATTGACTGACCTTCATGTTTTAAAATAATGATGGACTGTCATTTCTCTTTGCTTATTGGAGCTGTTCTTGCCATAATATGGACTTGGTATTTTACCTAATAGGGTTATCTTCTGTATACCTCCCTACCTTGTCACCACACAACTGATTGGCTCAAACGCATTAAGAAGGAAAGAAATTCCACAAATTCACTTTTAACAAGGCACACCTGTTAGTTGAAGTGCATTCCAGGTGACTACCTCATGAACCTGGTTGAGAGAATGCCAAGAGTGTGCAAAGCCGTCATCAAGGTAAATTGTGGCTACTTTGAAGAATCTCAAAAATAAAAAATATTTTGATTTGTTTAACACTTTTTTGGTTACTACATGATTCCATATGTGTTATTTCATAGTTTTGATGTCTTCACTATTATTCTACAACGTAGAAAATAGTTTAAAAAGTAGGTGTGTCCAAACTTTTGACTGGTACTGTATATATTTAAAAAAAAAAAAAGATATATTTATATATACACACATCAATCCCTGAGGTCATCTCATTAGGATAGCATGATGATTAAGCAGAAGCAGGACTAATTGATGTGACTCCCAGACATTTGATTGCCCCCCTCTGGTTGGGACAGGTAATGACATCTGATTCCACTGTCAACCAGTACAGGGAACCCGTGTGTATGTGAGTGTGTGCATGTGTGTGCGGGCGTGTACATGTGTGTTACACAACCAGGGTCAGACAGACCATGTAAACATAAACAGATGGGGTCGGCTAGTCAGCTAGTCCACTCGAGCAAAAAAGGAAGTCTTCGCTCCGAACATAAACTATTGCATCACTCCACATCTGTGGATAATGGAAACATAGCCTGTCCTCCTCTACAGTGGAATCAGTGAAGTTTTGGCACTACTTATACGACCACCCGGCGATGATCCATCCTCCATTGTTATGTCTAACCTCTCAATGACATCCCAGGCATTCCACTGTATAAATAATAAAATATCCCACCAAAGCTGACATTTGCATTACAACCCTACAGATAAGGCAAGAGACAGAGTCATGTTTTATAGTGAGCTGCAAACCTTTTCTTCTGTGATCTGTGAACACTGGCCCTGTGAGGAACTGACACAGGCTTTTGTTAGACGACTAAATCAGAGATAAGAAGGTGACCTTCCCATTGCCTGTGAATACTGTGTGGCTGAGAATGTTATTAGAAACCAGAGTGAAACAGAGACAAATTAACAGTCAGATTATTGTGCTTCATTCAAGGTCTCCTTTAATTAAATGTTCTAAAGGGGTATTAATCAAATATTAATATTCCGCTTTATTGTTTCTCAGGTCACCTTGCCCCAAAAGGGGACAATTCATCTGATTTGGGGGAATAAAAAAGCACTTTGACACCATGGGCACGCAGAACGAAAATTAAAAACGAGAATGAAATCTTCTGCAGAGGAAATTGAAAGGAAACGCCAAATTGGATTGACATTCATTAAGAATCAAATGTCAAATAGAAAGGTCAGGTTAAGTATGATTCAAAGGAAGAATTAAACAGGTATCCGTGTTCTCAAAATTAAGATTCGAGATAATGACAGAAAGATCGGTTTCTTTACGAATTTTGGTCATGCAAAATAAAGGATGAATTCCAAATGGGTGTTGTAGACTAAAAGTAAGGCCATATCCCTGTTTCCTTGACTTGAAAGATGAAATAGAAGAAGGATTGAGAGTCGTCATATTGGATCCCTATAGAAATACAAGCAGTTCAGCGTTAGTATATCATAACGGTACAGTAGATAACCACCATTGTATGGGGTTTGGGGGAAGCAGGTAGCCTAGTGGTTAAGAGCATTGAGCCAGTAACCAAAAAGTTGCTGGTTCAAGTCCTTGAGCTGACTGGGTGAAAAATCTGTTGATGTGCCCTTGAGCAAAGCACTCAACCCTAATTGCTCCTGTAAGTCGCTCTGGATAAGAGCATCTGTTAGCCTAACCTACATCGTCTCAGTCTCATCATGACTGTCAGTCAGCTCATGTCAAGGGAATAAAATAATACATCTTTGAAGCAAATGTCTCCTAAATGTATTATAGGACAAGGTCCATTGGGGAATAGCCAAACTCTGTTCTTATCAGGACGTGTTTGGTTTATTATGGCTCTGTTCCACTCTGTCTCGCCACACTAGTCTAAATATACTTAATAAGACTTAACTTTCCCTAAAATACTACATTTCACTCAGTACCAGATGAAGTTTTTACTGTGTATTTGAGACATGGCCAGTTATTCTGAGCCAAAGAATGTCTGTGAAAGATTGCATCTTTTGGACCTTTGGCATCAGTGGTTCAGTGTTGTGGTCACAGCAAACTACGGTACAGTCATCTGAGAAACCTCTCACATTTCCTTTCACATCTTTAGTCACTCTCACCCCTGTTTCTGTTTCTGTCTCTGTCTCTGTCTCTGTCTCTGTCTCTCTGTCTCTGTCTCTCTGTCTCTGTCTCTGTCTCAACTTGTCAGTGAGGTCACTTATACATATTAATTAAAGAACAGTAAAGATTAAAAAAACAACCCCATCACAAAAAGAAAAAAAGAAAAAAAAGAAGAACTATTTCGTTTTTTACACTTCTGCTCTTGTGGTTAAACTACTAAGAATGAAGCTTCTCAGCTGCCCTTTAATCAGTTTAGCTGACTGCACCTTCCTCTTTGTGATCTGAAGCAACACCAGAACCCACAGATCCACATAAGAAGACAGACAGCAGAACCCAGTCCAGAACTCTGACTACGACAGGCATGATCCAGTTCTCTATAGATCCACGTCTCCACTCTGCCTGTGCTCCCATCTGATCTATGGCAGGCTGGCAGTATCTAGGCCCTCCACTCCCCCGCTGTCAGCCACAGCAGACATACCAATTACAGGGTTATTTTAAAATACAGCTTAACCATACAACCCCAGGAATAGGCCTTAAATAGCACAGTGTGGAATAAGCCCCGTCGTCTGCACGGACAGCATGTGCCACCTACAGGTTTCAGCCCACAGTCGGCAGACTAGAGAGACACCATACTGCAGCTGTGCTGCCGCCACAAGAACTCTAAAACCCACAGAGTTGGAACTACTGTATGTTTATTATGAGTAGGGCTCGGAGTTTTCCCTGACCATGAGCTAACTAGGAACAACTTTGGTTAAGTTAAGGCTATATGGTCAGGAACAACTCTAGAACCTAATTATGGACTAGTCAGAGCTACTATGAGTCCCACAACTAAGCAATCAAAGCCAGTGAGCTCACTGAATAGATAAATAAGAAGTTAATCGGTATCAGAATGGGTGATTAATAATACACAGGCCTTAAATACATCTAAAACTAAAAGTATTGTATTTGAAAAAAAAATCTAATCTAAGACCCAAACCTCAACTGGAGTTATACATTAAGTGTGTGACCATTGAGCAAGTTGAGGAAGCTAAACTCCGAGGTACAGTTGAAGTCAGAAGTTTACATACACTTAGGTTGGAGACATTAAAACTATTTTTTTCAACCACTCCACAAGTTTCTTGTTAACAAACTATAGTTTTGGCAAGTCGGTTAGGACATCTACTTTGTGCATGACACAAATAATTTTTCCAACGATTGTTTACAGACAGATTATTTCACTTATAATTCACTGTATCACAATTCCAGTGGGTCAGAAGTTTACATACACTAAGTTGACTGTGCCTTTAAACAGCTTGGAAAATTCCCGAAAAGGATGTCATGGTTTTAGAAGCTTCTAATAGGCTAATTGACATAATTTGAGTCAATTGGAGGTGTACCTGTGGATGTATTTCAAGGCCTACCTTCAGTGCCTCTTTGCTTGACATCATGGGAAAATCAAAAATCAGCCAAGACCTCAGAAAATAATTGTAGACCTCCACAAGTCTGGTTCATCCAGCAATTTCCAAACGCCTGAAGGTATCACGTTCATCTGTACAAACAATAGTACGCAAGTATAAACACCATGGGATCACGCATACCGCTCAGGAAGGAGACGCTTTCTGTCTCCTAGAGATGAATGTACTTTGGTGCGAAAAGTGCAAATCAATCCCAGAACAACAGCAGTGGACCTTGTGAAGATGCTGGAGGAAACAGGTACAAAAGTATCTATATCCACAGTAAAACGAGTGCTATATCGACATAACCTGAAAGGCCGCTCAGCAAGGAAGAAGCCATTGCTCCAAAACCACCATAAAAAAAGCCAGACTACGGTTTGCAACTGCACATGGGGACAAAGATTGTACTTTTGGAGAAATGTTCTCTGGTCTGATGAAACAAAAATAGAACTGTTTGGCCATAATGACCATTGTTATGTTTGGAGGAAGAAGGGGGAGGCTTGCAAACCGAAGAACACCATCCCAACCGTAAAGCACGGGGGTGGCAGCATTATGTTGTGGGGGTGCTTTGCTGCATGAGAGACTGGTGCACTTCAGAAAATAGATGGCATCATGAGGGAGGAAAATGATGTGGATATATTGAAGCAACATCTCAAGACATCAGTCAGGAAGTTAAAGCTTGGTCACAAATGGGTCTTCCAAATGGACAATGACACCAAGCATACTTCCAAAGTTGTGGCAAAATGGCTTAAGGACAACAAAGTCAAGCTATTGGAGTGGCCATCACAAAGCCCTGACCACAATCCTTTAGAAAATATGTGGGCAGAACTGAAAAAGCACGTGCGAGCAAAGAGGCCTTACAAACCTGACTCAGTTACACCAGCTCTGTCAGGAGGAATGGGCCAAAATTCACCCAACTTATTTTGGGAAGCTTGTGGAAGTCTACCAGAAACGTTTGACCCAAGTTAAACAATTTAAAGGCAATGCTACCAAATACTAATTGAGTGTATGTGAACTTCTGAACCACTGGGAATGTGATGAAAGAAATAAAAGCTGAAATAAATAATTCTCTCTACTATTATTCTGACATTTCACATTCTTAAAATAAAGTGGTGATCCTAACTGACCTTAAACAGGGAATTTTTACTAGGATTAAATGTCAGGAATTGTGAAAAACTGAGTTTAAATGTATTTGGCTAAGGTGTATGTAAACTTCCGACTTCAACTGTATAACATTGGATGGTCAATTATCATGGTCAAGTTATATTGAAAAATGTGTTGTGAAGATGGGGAGGGGTATGTCTGTTCTGAAATTATGTTCTGCGTTTTAGACACAAAAATCAACTGCACTAGTTGTTCAGGCTCTGGTCTTGTCCCATCTTGATTACTGTCCGGTAATATGGTCAAGTGCAGCAAACAAAGACCAAGCAAAGTTGAAAATGGCTCAAAACAGAGCAGCACGCCTTGCCCTTAACTGCACATACAGAACTAGCATCAACGACATTCATGATAGTCTTTCCTGGTTGAGGGTTGATGAGAGATTAACTGCTTGTCTTTTTATTTTTATGAGAAGTATTACTGTAATGAAAATTCCAGATTGTCTGTATAATCAAATAACATTCAGCACAGACACCCATACATACCTCTCAAGACATGCCATCAGGGGTCTCTTCACATTCCCCAAGTCCAAAACGAATTCACGACAACACACATTATTATACAGAGGCATGATCCAATTACTCCAGCAAACAGCAAAATGACCCTAAAAAAGTGGATAAAACAATGTCTGATGGCAAACTAGCGACTGTGAAATGACACACACACAGACACACTCGAACACAATCTACACACACGTTATTTTTCAGTTGTACATCGTTTTATTCTACATTTGTGTGACTGTTCTTGTCTATCAGTGTATCAGTGCTTGGTTACTCGTCATGTTTTGTGTTTTGTGTGGACTCCAGGAAGAGTAGCTGCTGCTTCGTCAAAAGCTAATGGACATCTGAATAAACCAATAAACACTGTCAGTGTATTGATCTAGTTTAGAAATTACTAAAGCTGCTTTCAGGTGGTTGACACTGAGACATGGTCATCTGTTTTGTTTACAGCATGACTAAGTTCCCTTTACAACTCTCAAGAGGACAGTAATACCATGGCCGGGGCTAAGAAGCATCAGTTGTGTATTTAGGCTACACTTCACAGGCAGGAGGATGAACTGGAGATCGATACAGATCTCTCAGTGCAGCTAATGGGGAGAGTTCACTCATTTCTTTCACTTTTGCTGTGCTCTTCATGCCATCTACTGGTAGCTTATAGATTCACTAAGGATATTGTAATAATATTTGTATTATAGTTATGATTAAACCGATCGAATCTGCGGTGGATCTTTGGCATTACGAACACATCATGGCCAGATTTGGGAAGAATATGGTGGACATCATGACGTTTTTTTAAACCAACTAAGAGAATAACTAGGTCAGATGGACCATTCGTTACTCACTGGTAGACATTTGGCAGTGGGATGCTTTCCCCAAAATGACCCACTTTGCTTCCAAGTGTCTTAGATTTTCCTCTGAGAGCAGCCAGCTGTAATGTGATGGAAAACCAGGCGGTGAGTCATTCGCCCTCGACTTCAGTGAAAAAATAAGACGTAAGCACTTTTAACAGAGTCAACAAACTTTGGGTAAACCCTATGCCAAAGGCTGAATCATATTCTCTGGCTTTGAAACAATTCTCCTAACCCCTAGACCGTGGTATCCACTGCTCTTTGTAACAATACTCCTAACCCCTAGACCGTGGTATCCACTGCTCTTTGAAACAATACTCCTAACCCCTAGACCGTGGTATCCACTGCTCTTTGTAACAATACTCCTAACCCCTAGACCGTGGTATCCACTGCTCTTTGTAACAATACTCCTAACCCCTAGACCGAGGTATCCACTGCTCTTTGTAACAATACTCCTAACCCCTAGACCGTGGTATCCACTGCTCTTTGAAACAATACTCCTAACCCCTAGACCGAGGTATCCACTGCTCTTTGAAACAATACTCCTAACCCCTAGACCGTGGTATCCACTGCTCTTTGAAACAATACTCCTAACCCCTAGACCGTGGTATCCACTGCTCTTTGAAACAATACTCCTAACCCCTAGACCGTGGTATCCACTGCTCTTTGTAACAATACTCCTAACCCCTTGACCGAGGTATCCACTGCTCTTTGTAACAATACTCCTAACCCCTAGACCGAGGTATCCACTGCTCTTTGTAACAATACTCCTAACCCCTAGACCGTGGTATCCACTGCTCTTAGTAACAATACTCCTAACCCCTAGACCGAGGTATCCACTGCTCTTTGGAATAATACTCCTAACCCCTAGACCGTGGTATCCACTGCTCTTTGTAAAAATACTCCTAACCCCTAGACCGTGGTATCCACTGCTCTTTGTAACAATACTCCTAACCCCTAGACCGTGGTATCCACTGCTCTTTGTAATAATACTCCTAACCCCTAGACCGTGGTATCCACTGCTCTTTGTAATAATACTCCTAACCCCTAGACCGAGGTATCCACTGCTCTTTGAAACAATACTCCTAACCCCTAGACCGAGGTATCCACTGCTCTTTGTAACAATACTCCTAACCCCTAGACCGTGGTATCCACTGCTCTTTGAAACAATACTCCTAACCCCTAGACCGTGGTATCCACTGCTCTTTGAAACAATACTCCTAACCCCTAGACCGTGGTATCCACTGCTCTTTGAAACAATACTCCTAACCCCTAGACCGAGGTATCCACTGCTCTTTGAAACAATACTCCTAACCCCTAGACCGTGGTATCCACTGCTCTTTGAAACAATACTCCTAACCCCTAGACCGTGGTATCCACTGCTCTTTGTAACAATACTCCTAACCCCTAGACCGTGGTATCCACTGCTCTTTGTAACAATACTCCTAACCCCTAGACCGAGGTATCCACTGCTCTTTGTAACAATACTCCTAACCCCTAGACCGTGGTATCCACTGCTCTTAGTAACAATACTCCTAACCCCTAGACCGAGGTATCCACTGCTCTTTGGAATAATACTCCTAACCCCTAGACCGTGGTATCCACTGCTCTTTGTAAAAATACTCCTAACCCCTAGACCGTGGTATCCACTGCTCTTTGTAACAATACTCCTAACCCCTAGACCGTGGTATCCACTGCTCTTTGTAATAATACTCCTAACCCCTAGACCGTGGTATCCACTGCTCTTTGTAATAATACTCCTAACCCCTAGACCGAGGTATCCACTGCTCTTTGAAACAATACTCCTAACCCCTAGACCGAGGTATCCACTGCTCTTTGTAACAATACTCCTAACCCCTAGACCGTGGTATCCACTGCTCTTTGAAACAATACTCCTAACCCCTAGACCGTGGTATCCACTGCTCTTTGAAACAATACTCCTAACCCCTAGACCGTGGTATCCACTGCTCTTTGAAACAATACTCCTAACCCCTAGACCGAGGTATCCACTGCTCTTTGAAACAATACTCCTAACCCCTAGACCGTGGTATCCACTGCTCTTTGAAACAATACTCCTAACCCCTAGACCGTGGTATCCACTGCTCTTTGTAACAATACTCCTAACCCCTAGACCGTGGTATCCACTGCTCTTTGGAACAATACTCCTAACCCCTAGACCGAGGTATCCACTGCTCTTTGGAACAATACTCCTAACCCCTAGACCGTGGTATCCACTGCTCTTTGAAACAATACTCCTAACCCCTAGACCGAGGTATCCACTGCTCTTTGAAACAATACTCCTAACCCCTAGACCGTGGTATCCACTGCTCTTTGAAACAATACTCCTAACCCCTAGACCGTGGTATCCACTGCTCTTTGAAACAATACTCCTAACCCCTAGACCGTGGTATCCACTGCTCTTTGTAACAATACTCCTAACCCCTTGACCGAGGTATCCACTGCTCTTTGTAACAATACTCCTAACCCCTAGACCGAGGTATCCACTGCTCTTTGTAACAATACTCCTAACCCCTAGACCGTGGTATCCACTGCTCTTAGTAACAATACTCCTAACCCCTAGACCGAGGTATCCACTGCTCTTTGGAATAATACTCCTAACCCCTAGACCGTGGTATCCACTGCTCTTTGTAAAAATACTCCTAACCCCTAGACCGTGGTATCCACTGCTCTTTGTAACAATACTCCTAACCCCTAGACCGTGGTATCCACTGCTCTTTGTAATAATACTCCTAACCCCTAGACCGTGGTATCCACTGCTCTTTGTAATAATACTCCTAACCCCTAGACCGAGGTATCCACTGCTCTTTGAAACAATACTCCTAACCCCTAGACCGAGGTATCCACTGCTCTTTGTAACAATACTCCTAACCCCTAGACCGTGGTATCCACTGCTCTTTGGAATAATACTCCTAACCCCTAGACCGAGGTATCCACTGCTCTTTGTAATAATACTCCTAACCCCTAGACCGTGGTATCCACTGCTCTTTGAAACATACTTTCTATCCCTTGTCATCTTGTTCTATCGTGACATTTAAACCATCCATCTTAGTAAATAGTGCATTTTCTAACTGTGTTAAAACAAAATGCAATAAAAAGAGAGGCCAAAATCCTGAAACCAGGTGCTGCACCAGGGGTTTTCTATTTGTCAGTGATCACACGGAAGTCTTTCACAGGATCCCACATAGCCACCTTGAAACTAGAATAGACGTATTTATGGAATTAAGTGAGAGACGCAACAAGAACACAAAAACGAGCAGCAGAGCTGATGTTTTTAAAAGATGTGATGCCGTTGGTCACCAGACCTCCCTCTATCTACACTGATACTCTGCTCACTGTCGTTCAGAAACTAGAGACAGATGCATTACAACTGTGACAAAATCTCCAATGAACCTACTTCACTAAACTTACTTTTTGAACTAAAGTTTCCACTAAAGTTTTATTCCGTTTCTCACAGTAAATGTAGCCCATCAGTTGGTTCCCTCCCAAACAGTCCATGGACAGAACGCTTTGGGCCACAGTAAGTTAGGGCACTGTTTGGCTAAAACATTCAATTCACATAAAGCTGTACTGCATAATAAGCAAAGAAGTGTACTTACAGTGTTGGCTGCTCCTGGGGGCTTCTCAAACATCCTCTTCAAGTTACTCAGAGGGATGTCAAACCTCTCAATGGTCTTGGCAGCCTGGAGGTCCTCCCGGAGTACTTGGTCGTCCGTGCCGTCTGCCTGAGGGACAGAGAGATACGGCGAGGAGGAAACGGAGCCCGAGGTCGCTAATGACTCGCCACTCACCACCTCCAACTCCTCTCCATTTCCTGATTGAATTTCCATTGTTGTGGAAACCGTATCCCCCCGTTCTTTCTTCTGGGCAGGAGCGTACAGGGGAAGTCTATTGTATGACTGGGAGGTAAAAGGGGGAGAAAGGAAGAGAGATTTGTGAGTATTGTGAGTGAGAGAATGAGAGAAAGAAGAGTAGATGGGGGTAGATGCCTTTCTCTGCTCTGTTCTGACCCTGTGGCTAGCTCTAGACACACCAGGCTGATAGACGACACAGAGAGGCTGGCCTTCAGAGGAGGAGAGAGGGAGAGGAGAGAGGAAAGGGTTTTCCCAGTGACACACCGTTTTGGGTCTTGGATGCAGCTCACAGTAACGTCAGCTACATAGCTATGAGAAATAAATATTCACTTTAGAGAGAGAGACAGAGGGAGACAAAGGGAGACACAGAGAGAGAGAGAGAGAGAGAGAGAGAGAGAGAGAGAGAGAGAGAGAGAGAGAGAGAGAGAGAGAGAGAGAGAGACAGAGAGAGAGAGAGAGAGAGCGATAGTAAGAGAAAGACAGACAGACTGACCAACATAAGGCCTCCTTTATAAATGTAATATTACACTAATAGAAGTATTATATCCTACCTTTCAGCTTAATCCTGAAGCAAGGAACTCCAGAACCCAGTTTAGACTGAACAGACCCCTTTCTCCCTCCCTCTGTCAGTACCACCCAGGCCAGGCTGACAGGAAACAGTTGAGACGCAGTGTTGACAACGTCTCCACCCTCACACCGCCCAACCCTAGCCTTGTCTGGCTCCAATCCTATTATTCCTGAACAAATCATGGAAGCTCTGTCACAATTAACCTCCCACCCCAGCCGCCAGTGTGATGGTTGTTTTATTGCCCTTCCTTTCCTTGGGAGGATTTTACTTCACTGGTCACGGCTAAAGGTTGTTTGACGGTTTAAACACATATTTTCCTCTACTGACACCATTGGAGCACAACTTTTCTACTGTTTTTCTTTGTCCCCTGTAACATTAATGGTGTCTCTCACAGCTTTGCGTTGAATGTTTTTTTGTGTCAAGGCAAGGGTCTTTCAGTGTGGGGACTTTGTGCAGTGTGAGGATATGCTAACTGTACTGTAAGGTTTTGCTGGGTTTTCTGAATGAGTTTAAGCAATGAATCGTCAACCATATGAAATTATTTGAATTACTTATGCATAGGTTGTGAAATCCGCCAAGGCAACTCTGTGGTCCTCTCAGGTATGTCAAAAGGACTTTTTTTTTTAAGTACCTTGAAAACCATCTCAGGTAGTAGTTTAATATATTTTAAAATACACTTAGAAGGTATTGGAAAATACTCAAATACACTGACTCAAACACACCACCATGTGTTTTAAAATAGTATTTAAAATAAGTATTTGAAAATATTTTCAAATAGTAGGCTATTTATAGCATATTATTTGAAAATGCCTTAAATTACTCCCAATAGAAGTAAGTAGTTGATTCGGGCCACATTATTCGAAAATAGTCAAATCCCCCAAAGTCGTTCAGCTCAGGGAATAAAGAGATGGATACAGCGGGATATGAGAAAGGGAAAAAGATTGAGCGAGAGATCAGATCATCATAATGAGTGCGAGGCCATGACAGATGCATCTGATAGTACTGTGGGGATATAGTATCCAGCTTCATTTGAACCTGTGGCATATACATTATTTAGTGGAGGCCAAAGGTATGTGTGTCACTTTCAAATGGATCCTGTATCCGCCTGGCACACTCATCTTACAGGAGTTACAACACTCACGTGCAAGCCCATGCATGCACACAAACACATGCACATAAACTCAGCAAAAAAAGAAACGTCCTCTCACTGTCAACTGCGTTTATTTTCAGCAAACTTAACATGCGTAAATATTTGTATGAACATAACAAGATTCAACAACTGAGACATAAACAGAACAAGTTCCACAGACATGTGACTAACATAAATTGAATAATGTATCCCTGAACAAAGGGGGGGGTCAAAATCAAAAGTAACAGTCAGTATCTGGTGTGGCCACCAGCTGCATTTAGTACTGCAGTGCATCTCCTCCTCATGGACTGCACCAGATTTGCCAGTTCTTGCTGTGAGATGTTACCCCACTCTTCTACCAAGGCACCTGCAAGTTCCCAGACATTTTTGGTGGGAATGGCCCTAGCCCTCACCCTCCGATCCAACAGGTCCCAGGCGTGCTCAATGGGATTGAGATCTGGGCTCTTCGCTAGCCATGGCAGGACACTGACATTCCTGTCTTGCAGGAAATCTCGCACAGAACGAGTAGTATGGCTGGTGGCATTGTCATGCTGGAGGGTCATGTCAGGATGAGCCTGCAGGAAGGGTACCACATGAGGGAGGAGGATGTCTTCCCTGTAATGCACAGCGTTGAGATTGCCTGCAATGACAACAAGCTCAGTCCGATGATGCTGTGACACACCGCCCCAGACCATGACGGACCCTCCACCTCCAAATCGATCCCGCTCCAGAGTACAGGCCTCGGTGTAACGCTCATTCCTTCGATGATAAACGCAAATCTGACCATCACCCCTGGTGAGACAAAACCGCGACTCCTCAGTGAAGAGCACATTTTGCCAGTCCTGTCTGGTGATGTTCTGATATACCCATCCTGTGCAGGCGTTGTTACACGTGGTCTGCTACTGCGAGGACGATCATCTGTCCATCCTGTCTCCCTGTAGCGCTGTCTTAGGCGTCTTACAGTACGGACATTTCAATTTATTGCCCTGGCCACATCTGCAGTCCTCATGCCTCCTTGCAGCATGCCTAAGGCACGTTCACGCAGATGAGCAGGGACCCTGGGCATCTTTCTTTTGGTGTTTTTCAGAGTCAGTAGGTATGCCTCTTTAGTGTCCTAAGTTTTCATTACTGTGACCTTAATTGCCTACGTCTGTAAGCTGTTAGTGTCTTAACGACCGTTCCAAAGGTGCATGTTCATTAATTGTCTATGGTTCATTGAATAAGCATGGGAAACAGTGTTTAAACCCTTTACAATGAAGAGCTGTGAAGTTATTTGGATTTTTACGAATTATCTTTGAAAGACAGGGTCCTGAAAAAGGGACATTTCTTTTTTTGATGAGTTTTACGTACGCACACACACTGCCCTCTCCCTCCCAGAGCGGATCAGACGTAAGAAATGGGCCTCATAATCTGTAGTCCTAAAGTCCTCTTCATTCCCATGGAAAATACATAACTCAACAGCTACATACCAACCATGTCATGACAAGTATGAATATAAGTTGTTATCTTGGATTGCAAAAAGTAAGATGGGGGTGTATTTCTCTACAGAGAAGTTCTCAATAAAAAAACACTGTATTGTTTCTTTTGTATCCAAATAAAAGCTCTTATTTCTAAGCTTTCATTAGATTAACGTGTGCTTTTTGCAGCAGACGGAGAATTGCTGCATGCAGTACTAGACATGTGGGTAGGTATGATCTATTCCTGGCTTTCTAGTCATTCAGTATCAGATCTCTGTCTCACATACTCCAGTTACTGAGGTTTACTTCAGAGCTTGGTTTTCACACGTCACCGATACGGCAGGTGAGAAGGGACACTACCTAGTGAACAGTAATACTAATACTGCAGCCTATGTTTACACAATGTTTAATGGGGTGTTCATGTAGCTCAACAGCTACAACAGAGATGCACATGGCACTCAATGCCTTGGACACTATGTGACATTATCAAACATTTCCTTTTATATGATTTAGTTGTGCTTGTTTCACGATAGGTGTTAAACAGTGTATTGACCTGTCTTATTTATTGACTATACATCTTTAAACAAACGTCCATTTGATTTAACTTCTAACAATGCTTGACCAAAAGAACAATGCATAAACTGTTATTGGAGATTTTTTCCCCCAACTGTTACACTGCTTCTTCCCCCGTTCAGTCTTTCGTCGTGTTCTCTTGACAGCCAGATGGAATAGTTTAATGACTGACTTCCTGGAAACCAGACTGAAGAGACAGATTGCAACATAGACAGTTGAGAGTTCACCATTTTAGTGAGGGAACGCTTTATCTTGCAGTTTTGGAGAGGAATGACTAGGCTACAAGCAAAGAGCTATTCAACTTATCCTAAGCTTGAGGCCATAGTTAGCTTGTTTGGCTTGGTACTCTGCCCAGACCAGACCGTTCTTTAAACACAAACTCAGATGGTATCTGGACATTTCTCAGCCACCTCTCTCTCTCTACTGCTGCTGCTGGAAAAAGTGACTCCATCTCATTTAGCTCTCATTACAATGCAGCGAGAGTCAACAGGGGATAAGGGTCTCATAGATCCTATGTTTCCCAGGTACTAAGCAAGACTTTCTGTTACAAAGACAGATGGAAGACGATGAATGTGCAAGACATTCAACATTAGTTACCTTTGTGTATGTAGACTGCAATGAGCCCTACAGTGCCTGTCATTAATACAGATGTAGGATCTTAATTTGAGCCAGTTTGTTTCAGCAGGAAAGGACATTTGAATTATTATGTGGATTACAATTAATGGATATTTTTGAAGGGGTTGATACATTTTCCGTTAGGGTAAATCAAGTCTTAAATTTCAAAGTGGAAATTACACACTTTAGAAGCTTTTTAAAAAAAAAAATCACACTACAGGTTTGCATTTCCTGCTGTGCGGGAAAATTCTCAGCAACAGAAGAGTGATTAAATAAGTCTGTAAAACCAGAGACTGGAAATGGAACAGAACGGATCCAGTGCCGTATATGGGCTGTCAGCGCCCTCTACTGTCTCCTGGCTCTAATATCACGCTCTCCAGTTCCTGTACCCATTGATAATAAAACATTTAGGCCAGTGCTGCAAATGGCCCCAAGTAGTTGCTATTAAGTAATCTATTCAAATAAACGATGTGCTGTACCCAAATCCAACACTTGAATAAAACAAATTTAATGAAATATCACATGATAATCATACAGAATATACTATATATATATTAGTTATTATACAACTATAACAACTTGTGGACACATCCTGGCAGGGTGTTTCTGTACCTCAGCTACGCCATTCAAATATAATACTTATACTTGACAGCTCAATACATAAAACAATACATTAAGTATTTAAATACCCTGCTGAGAGTCTAGCCAAGCTTTCCACTGGATGGCAGCAAAACATTTCCACCGCACCAAATCCATAGCTGACACACACACGCGCGCACACCCTCACGCACGCATGCACACACACGCACGCACGCACGCACACACACACACACACACACACAGCTTCTTATCTGAAGACCAAAGACCACAATTATTTTTGTTGGCGTTGACAAAAATATTGTTTTATGTTTTCAAAGATAAGCTACCATGTTTCAAAAACGTGTAATTATTTGCTACAGTAGCCAACACTTTGGTAGTCCACGTATAATTTCATTCACCTGGAAATGATTGGCTAACCGTAGTCACGTTGCCTGTAGCGCTCGTGTCAACCCCTTTCTCTCCACCATTGTCAGCGCGCGCAGCCGAAAAATCCTCCATGCATCTGTCGTGCTGCAAAACCTACTAATTGTTTTACAACATAATCAGTTACAGGACCATATCACTCTGTTATGCGTTTGTGTGTATGGTGCGCAAATATAATTTAAGTTGCATTGACAATTAGCCTTTAATTTAACAGTTGTCATTGAGACTATTCATTCGTTTATTTTAGCCAATACAGGACATCATTTTATACAGTTGCCAGTTTTTCGTGATGGTTTGACAACATGATTGGTAAGTCACTGTTTTTGATACCTCTGTATTAGTCTTTCCCGCTAGCCTTTTCAATTCCTATATAGCACTGTATACCGCGATACCATGAGCGCATTACTGTGCTTTTTCACTATCTGAATTTTAAACAAGCTGAGTGAGTGCATGATTTGAGAGATGTTACGCTAACAATGCACATATTTTACAAATATAAAGTGTTTTGGAATAGAATAGTACATTTTGTTGTAGGATACGTGGTTTGTCATAGAGGCCTCATAGCCTTCAGGTTTTCTTGCTTTGTCACAGGCATAACTACATTATGTTTTCATTCAAAAGGTTTCACCACTATGTTTTATTATTAAAACAATTTGACATTGGTTTTATATAAGCTGTAGTTTATATGCTAGTACCCCAAAACATTTATAATTAATGACATCATAGTTTAACCTTTTCTGTTTAACTTATTCCGAGGTTATGATTAGTTACAACAGATTGATAAAAAAAATAAATAATCTATGCTCTTGTAAACACACGCACACGCACACACACACACACACACACACACACACACACACACACACACATAAACACACACACACACACACACACACACACACACACACACACACACACACACACACACACACACACACACACACACACACACACACACACACACACACACACACACACACACACACACACACACTTACACTTCAGTGCTGCAGAGAGGAGGCTACAGCCCCAGTCAGTCTGTTGAGAAAGGGCATCTGTGTGTGTAGAACTGCTGGGCCCCACTCCTGAGTCCCCTGGGAACCAATTATTCATCACAAGAGGAGAAGAGGGAGGAGGGGGTAGTGGGGGGGGGGGGGGGGGGGGGGCAGCTACGCCTGCTTTCCACTTCCCCAAGCCAAACTCTCACTATAGGCTGTGTCTCACTGCATGAGTAGTTTCTATGAGAACCCAATCCACACTATCAGTGAATTGTGTCTCGCTATATTTCAGCCATTGTCAAATAAGAATACATTAGCTCATCACTCCTCACCTGTGTGCATTTCCTTACAGGCCAGCGACTTCTCATGCCAACAACATAACCTGATCTCTCAGCATCTAAGGTAGGTTGGCTTTAACTTGTCCAAGCGTTGTTATTCCAGTTTGTATAGACTGATTTTAAACATAAACTCCATATAAGGTCTGTCCAACTAGCAGCCCTGTTAGCTGTCTGGCGTTTCCTAAAAGGTTCCTGATGGGACAAGCCATCATGTCGTGAGTGGGGCAGCTAAGTGCCAGTGCAGGCTGAATGATGCTTGATTTATCTGGGTAGAGCCTCTCTTTGTCCACCACCCCATGGTTATTATCTCTACAGGAGATATCAGGGGAGAGAAAATAGAGCTGGAGAAGTATGGGGTGTTATTACACAATACAATGCAAAGACACAGACACACAGACACACAGACACACACAGACACACACACACACACACACACACACACACACACACACACACACACACACACACACACACACACACACACTCTGTAAAGGTCACCCTGATTCTCCATCTGTCAACATCTGTCTATCAAATCCATCATCAAGCAATTCCCAATGCATAAATTATATTACTAGAGGTCATGCCATGTTTTCATCAGGCTTTGACTGTATATTATTAAGGTGAAGGATACATTGTTAACATTTCATAGGGAGGGAGGGAGGGAGAGAGAGAGAGAGGGAGAGAGAGAGAGGGAGAGAGAAGAGAGAGGGAGAGAGAAGAGAGAGAGAGAGAGAGAGCGAAAGCGGCTGCATCATTGTCTGTTAAATATAGTATTCTAGTTACACTTCCAATGAATGCTTCATAATGCATAGTAATAATATGATAGTCTATACTGTATTTTACATGTAGAATTGTATTACTATTCTATATTTCAATGGATCATTCTGTATTGTCATTGATACAGCTCCATAACTATTGTGTGCAACCACACTGTATATTGTATCTATAGTCCTCGCCTCTCCTGGCTAGCATACATAACAGTTCTTCTTTGTGAGATGTGGTATACTTCCCAGTCCAACTCACGCTTCAGCATAGTGCTCTCCCCTCACCTCCACCCCCCTCCCCTCACTCCCCCCTCCCCCTCGTGGCTGGTTGCCATGGCAGCTGATTGGAATGTTCACTCAGTCTCCAGCAGCATATTGCTGTTCACCCCCTAGGAGAGGACAAGCCGCTTACAAAAGGTAACATCTAGGAATTAACCAGGGTACTGAGGTCAGCTGAAATTGGGATTAATTCATTTCACACGTTCATTACTTGTAAGAGATAGTCATTATTTGGGATTATTTAGTGTAATAAAAATATATATATTATGACCTAGCAAACCACTGTAAATGTATAGTATTCTTTGTATTTGACTTGGTTTAGTGGACAAATGTTCATCGCTTTTTTTGTTGTTGCAGGTTTAGTAAACTAATTCTCCAACCCCCCAATCATAGCCAACCATGATCACACCTCTTTAAGGCTTCTGTCTGGAGACTTTCCATGAAATAAACTAGCAGACAGAATGCAGACAGGAGATACACAGCACCGCTCACCTTCCACAGTCATCGAGGTAATTACTTTGCATCCCCTTGCTCCACGTTTGATTGGAGAGAGATAATTTGAGAGAGAGTAAGAGCAAGGGAGAGAGAAAGAAATGGATATGGATAGAGAGAGAGGGAGAGGAGAGAAAGAGAGAGAGAGAGAGGGATGTTGAGAGAGTGAGAAAGAGAGAGAGAGAGACACACATATAGAGAGAGAAACAGAGAGACACATATAGAGAAAGAGAAACACAGAAAGAGAGAGAGAAACAGATAGAGAGAGAAGCACAGAAAGAGAGGGAAATGGGGAGAGAAGTTGTAATGAGAAAGAGAGAGAAATAGACAGAAAGCGGAAGTGTGGGTGAGAGAGATAGAGAGGAGAGAAAGAGAGAGAGGGATGTTGAGAGAGATAAAGAGAGCGAGAGCAGAGGCTGGGAGAGAAATCAGTAGCAGATTTTAAATGCAGCAATATTAGTTTCCACCAGTCACTAGGAGAAGAGAGGGAGAAGAGAGCAGCGAAAAGGGCTCACTAACTCGCTGTAGGAAACGAAACATACAGTAGGAATTGGACGTCTCCACTATCTCCTCTTATTGTGCTTCCAACAGCTAGGCCATATTTTGTGCAGTGGTAAAGGCCACTGTTTATTCAGTGGTAAATTAATCTATGTTAGACCTCTCGTTTGAGTGCATTTGTTTAACATTTTCTAGAGACTGAATTGATTTCCAGTGACGCGTTAGCTCATGAGACAAGTGTCCGTAGATTAACTTTGCAAATAGCTCATTATCTTACGTTGGTCTTTGTTCTCCAAAAGCTTTAGAGTCTAAAGTCTAAAGTTTAGACTGTGAGTGCATACTGACAGAATGTCAACCCTCCCCAATACTATATCAGTCATGTCTAGGTAGAATTTAGATGGATGGATGTTCAAGTGTCCCTTATAGGATTTGAGTGGTGCGCTGGGTTATGATGAAAGGGTATTCCTTCTCTCGTTAGGCTGTGGGATTTGGGATGTTTGTCTGGGTGCTATATGTCTGGTATTGCTATAGCAACCAGTTTTCATTCATGTATGGGTAAACTGTAGCTGCTGCACACACACACACACACACACACTCACCCAAGGTACCATTATAAGACCGTATTGACTCTGAAGAGCCCTCTGAATAAGGGAGATACAGCTCACCGAATAAGGGAGATACAGCCCTCTGAATAAGGGACATACAGCTCACCGAATAAGGGAGATACAGCCCTCTGAATAAGGGAGATACAGCTCACCGAATAAGGGACATACAGCCCTCTGAATAAGGGAGATACAGCTCTCTGAATAAGGGAGATACAGCGCTCTGAATAAGGGAGATACAGCTCTCTGAAGATACAGCTCTCTGAATAAGGGAGATACAGCTCTCTGAATAAGGGAGATACAGCTCTCTGAATAAGGGAGATACAGCTCTCTGAATAAGGGAGATACAGCTATCTGAATAAGGGAGATACAGCTCTCTGAATAAGGGAGATACAGCTCTCTGAATAAGGGAGATACAGCTCTCTGAATAAGGCAGATACAGCTCTCTGAATAAGGGAGATACAGCTCTCTGAATAAGGGAGATACAGCGCTCTGAATAAGGGAGATACAGTTCTCTGAATAAGGGAGAACAGAGCTCTGAATAAGGGAGATACAGCTCTCTGAATAAGGGAGAACAGCGCTCTGAATAAGGGAGATACAGCTCTCTGAATAAGGGAGATACAGCTCTCTGAATAAGGGAGATACAGCTCTCTGAATAAGGGAGATACAGCTCTCTGAATAAGGGAGAACAGCGCTCTGAATAAGGGAGATACAGCTCTCTGAATAAGGGAGATACAGCTCTCTGAATAAGGGAGAACAGCGCTCTGAATAAGGGAGATACAACTCTTTGAATAAGGGAGATACAGCTCTCTGAATAAGGGAGATACAGCACTCTGTCTGGTATTGCTCATGACTCATGTCTATTTGAAATATAATGGCAGAACATATGAATGGCATGGAGTCATCGTTTCGTGATTTGTTCGATGGCGCCTAGTCTAATTTTTGATTTTTCTCTTAGTCTTTGTCTGTCCACCTCTCTCTCTCTCTCTCTCTCTCTCTCTCTCTCTCTCTCTCTCTCTCTCTCTCTCTCTCTCTCTCTCTCTCTCTCTCTCTCTCTCTCTCTCTCTCTCTCTCTCTCTCTCTCTCTCTCTCTCTCTCTCTCTCTCTCTCTCTCTCTCTCTCTCTCTCCGTTCTGGCAATCCAGCAACATTTTCAACTCAAATTGAAAGAAAGAGCACATTTGTATAGGTGGGTGTGGGTGGGTGGATAGGAAGAGGAAACATTGTTCCATAAAGTCAACTCCCTCACATCTCCTTCAGTCCCCTCCAGCCCCTCCCTGCCTTACCCAGCTCTACCCAGCCCTGCTCCCCTGTACTTCCTGCCTTACCCAGCTCTACCCAGCCCTGCTCCCCTGTACTCCCTGTCTTACCCAGCCCTACCCAGCCCTGCTCCCCTGTACTCCCTGCCCTACCCAGCCCTACCCAGCCCTGCTCCCCTGTACTCCCTGCCTTACCCAGCCCTACCCAGCCCTGCTCCCCTGTACTCCCTGTCTTACCCAGCCCTGCTCCCCTGTACTCCCTGTCTTACCCAGCCCTACCCAGCCCTGCTCCCCTGTACTCCCTGTCTTACCCAGCCCTACCCAGCCCTGCTCCCCTGTACTTCCTGCCTTACCCAGCCCTACCCAGCCCTGCTCCCCTGTACTCCCTGTCTTACCCAGCCCTACCCAGCCCTGCTCCCCTGTACTCCCTGTCTTACCCAGCCCTACCCAGCCCTGCTCCCCTGTACTCCCTGTCTTACCCAGCCCTACCCAGCCCTGCTCCCCTGTACTCCCTGTATTACCCAGCCCTACCCAGCCCTGCTCCCCTGTACTCCCTGTATTACCCAGCCCTACCCAGCCCTGCTCCCCTGTACTCCCTGTCTTACCCAGCCCTACCCAGCCCTGCTCCCCTGTACTCCCTGCCTTACCCAGCCCTACCCAGCCCTGCTCCCCTGTACTCCCTGTCTCACCCAGCCCTACCCAGCCCTGCTCCCCTGTACTCCCTGTCTTTCCCAGCTCTACCCAGCCCTGCTCCCCTGTACTCCCTGTCTTACCCAGCCCTACCCAGCCCTGCTCCCCTGTACTCACTGTCTTACCCAGCCCTACCCAGCCCTGCTCCCCTGTACTCCCTGTCTTACCCAGCCCTACCCAGCCCTGCTCCCCTGTACTCCCTGTCTTACCCAGCCCTACCCAGCCCTGCTCCCCTGTACTCCCTGTCTTACCCAGCCCTACCCAGCCCTGCTCCCCTGTACTCCCTGTCTTACCCAGCCCTGCTCCCCTGTACTCCCTGCCTTACCCAGCCCTACCCAGCCCTGCTCCCCTGTACTCCCTGCCTTACCCAGCCCTGCTCCCCTGTACTCCCTGCCTTACCCAGCCCTACCCAGCCCTGCTCCCCTGTACTCCCTGTCTTACCCAGCCCTACCCAGCCCTGCTCCCCTGTACTTCCTGCCTTACCCAGCCCTACCCAGCCCTGCTCCCCTGTACTCCCTGTCTTACCCAGCCCTACCCAGCCCTGCTCCCCTGTACTTCCTGCCTTACCCAGCCCTACCCAGCCCTGCTCCCCTGTACTCCCTGCCTTACCCAGCCCTACCCAGCCCTGCTCCCCTGTACTCCCTGTCTTACCCAGCCCTACCCAGCCCTGCTCCCCTGTACTTCCTGCCTTACCCAGCCCTACCCAGCCCTGCTCCCCTGTACTCCCTGCCTTACCCAGCCCTACCCAGCCCTGCTCCCCTGTACTTCCTGCCTTACCCAGCCCTACCCAGCCCTGCTCCCCTGTACTCCCTGTCTTACCCAGCCCTGCTCCCCTGTACTCCCTGTCTTACCCAGCCCTACCCAGCCCTGCTCCCCTGTACTCCCTGTCTTACCCAGCCCTACCCAGCCCTGCTCCCCTGTACTTCCTGCCTTACCCATCCCTACCCAGCCCTGCTCCCCTGTACTCCCTGTCTTACCCAGCCCTACCCAGCCCTGCTCCCCTGTACTTCCTGCCTTACCCAGCCCTACCCAGCCCTGCTCCCCTGTACTTCCTGCCTTACCCAGCCCTACCCAGCCCTGCTCCCCTGTACTTCCTGCCTTACCCAGCCCTACCCAGCCCTGCTCCCCTGTACTCCCAGCCCTACCCAGCCCTGCTCCCCTGTACTCCCTGTCTTACCCAGCCCTGCTCCCCTGTACTCCCTGTCTTACCCAGCCCTACCCAGCCCTGCTCCCCTGTACTCCCTGTCTTACCCAGCCCTACCCAGCCCTGCTCCCCTGTACTTCCTTCCTTACCCAGCCCTACCCAGCCCTGCTCCCCTGTACTCCCTGTCTTACCCAGCCCTACCCAGCCCTGCTCCCCTGTACTTCCTGCCTTACCCAGCCCTACCCAGCCCTGCTCCCCTGTACTTCCTGCCTTACCCAGCCCTACCCAGCCCTGCTCCCCTGTACCCAGCCCTGCTCCCCTGTACTCCCTGCCTTACCCAGCCCTACCCAGCCCTGCTCCCCTGTACCCAGCCCTGCTCCCCTGTACTCCCTGTGCCCAGAGGTGAAGACAGGTCTGTGTGTCTTTGTGTGTGTCTGCCTGCCTCCGTGTGTGTGAGTATGTGCACGTGTGTGTGTAGTATTTGTGCATGTCTGCGGCAGTAGGCTTCTTCAGCGCCAGATGCCATTAGGGTCCGTTCCCATTTAACTGACCCTCTCTGTGAGGTCCTTCTAGAATCTAGAGAGGGCTTCCTTTCTCAACCTCCCTGCCTGTAGGCTGAATGGAGGCTGGCTAGCTAGCCTAGCGCTAATTCAACCAGTCTCACTGCAGTGAGTGAGTCAGGGCTCCTCTCTGCTGTGTGACACACACACACCATTAACCCAATGAATCCAAACATGAATGTAGGAGGAGGAGTAGAGATGAGAGGAAAGGGGAAGTAGAGAGAGAGGAAGAGAGGAAATGCAGGAGGGTATTTTAGGGCAGTGAGTTAAGTTGAGTTGACAGTTGGCCCGTATTCACAATCGAGACTGAGTGTCTGTGGACAGGGTCAGGACAGGGGCTGGCAACGGTGCCTCCCACTAAGCTTTGTCACTCATCTCCATGCTATTTGTGGCAACCTGAGCCTGTAAAGTGACACAGTGGTGTTGTGTCTGTCTGTTATACAGGGGCAGTGCAGGGTTTGGGATTATAAAAGGGAGATTTCGTATTGCAGATCTGTCTCCTTGCCCTTTTTGCTATTTTGTTGAAATTGTCTGAGTACACCCCCCCCTCTCTCTCTCTCTCTCCCCATCTCTCTCTCTCCTCTTCTTTCATTCTATCCTCTTCCTCTTTATGTGATCTCCAAGGGCTTCCTCCTCTACCTCAGTCAGGCTTCGGCACTTCAGCCAGCACAAGCCAACGAGTCTTTGTGTGGAAAGGGAGAGAGTGCGAGCGAGAGCAAGAGAAACGGAGGGCGAGAGAAATAGAGATACAAATAGAAAGAAAGAGAGAGAGAGAGAGAGAGAGAGCTAGAGGGGATAGAGAAGCTGGCTGAGAAAGCTGACAGCAAGCAACACCAGAGGGAGAGAGGCAGAGAGGGGGTAGAGAGAGATAATGCATGCAGAGCAGAATTAGGCCGATACCCGCTAATTATCAAAATCCAGAAAAGAGCCGTTAAATTCTACAACCACCTAAAAGGAAGCGATTCCCAAACCTTCCATAACAAAGCCATCACCTACAGAGAGATGAACCTGGAGAAGAGTCCCCTAAGCACGCTGGTCCTGGGGCTCTGTTCACAAACACAAACACACCCCACAGAGCCCCAGGACAGCAACACAATTAGACCCAACCAAATCATGAGAAAACAAAAAGATAATTACTTGACACATTGGAAAGAATTAACAAAAAAACTGAGCAAACTAGAATGCTATTTGGCCCTAAACAGAGAGTACACAGTGGCAGAATACCTGACCACTGTGACTGACCCAAACTTAAGGAAAGCTTTGACTATGTACAGACTCAGTGAGCATAGCCTTGCTATTGAGAAAGGCTGACGTAGGCAGACATGGCTCTCAAGAGAAGACAGGCTATGTGCCCACTGCCCACAAAATGAGGTGGAAACTGAGCTGCACTTCCTAACCTCCTGCCCAATGTGTGACCATATTAGAGACACATATTTCCCTCAGATTCCACAGATCCACAAAGAATTTTGATAAACTCCCATTTCTACTGGGAGAAATACCACAGTGTGCCATCACAGCAGCAAGATTTGTGACCTGTTGCCACAAGAAAAGGTCAACCAGTGAAGAACAAACACCATTGTAAATACAACCCATATTTATGCTTATTTATTTTACCTTTTTGTACTTTAACCATTTGCACATTGTTACAACACTGTATACAGTGGGGCAAAAAAGTATTTAGTCAGCCACCAATTGTATAAGTTCTCCCACTTAAAAATATGAGAGAGGCCTGTAATTTTCATCATAGGTACACTTCAACTATGACAGACAAAATGAGAGAAAAAAATCCAGAAAATCACATTGTAGGATTCTTTATGAATTTATTTGCAAATTATGGTGGAAAATAAGTATTTGGTCACCTACAAACAAGCAAGACTTCTGGCTCTCACAGACCTGTAACTTCTTCTTTAAGAGGCTTCTCTGTCCTCCACTCGTTACCTGTATTAATGGCACCTGTTTGAACTTGTTATCAGTATAAAAGACACCTGTCCGCAACCTCAAACAGTCACACTCCAAACTCCACTATGGCCAAGTCCAAAGAGCTGTCAAAGGACACAAGAAACAAAATTGTAGACCTGCACCAGGCTGGGAAGACTGAATCTGCAATAGGTAAGCAGCTTGGTTTGAAGAAATCAACTGTGGGAGCAATTATTAGGAAATGGAAGGCATACAAGACCACTGATAATCTCCCTCGATCTGGGGCTCCACGCAAGATCTCACCCCGTGGGGTCAAAATGATCACAAGAACGGTGAGTAAAAATCCCAGAACCACACGGGGGGACCTAGTGAATGACCTGCAGAGAGCTGGGACCAAAGTAACAAAGCCTACCATCAGCAAGGGCATTGAAGATGAAACGTGGCTGGGTCTTTCAGCATGACAATGATCCCAAACACACCGCCCGGGCAACGAAGGAGTGGCTTCGTAAGAAGCATTTCAAGGTCCTGGAGTGGCCTAGCCAGTCTCCAGATCTCAACCCCATAGAAAATCTTTGGAGGGAGTTGAAAGTCCGTCTTGCCCAGCAACAGCCCCAAAACATCACTGCTCTAGAGGAGATCTGCATGGAGGAATGGGCCAAAATACCAGCAACAGTGTGTGAAAACCTTGTGAAGACTTACAGAAAACGTTTGACCTCTGTCATTGCCAACAAAGGGTATATAATTGTTATTGACCAAATACTTATTTGCCACCATAATTTGCAAATAAATTCATAAAAAATCCTACAATGTGATTTTCTGGATTTTGTCTGTCATAGTTGAAGTGTACCTATGATGAAAATTACAGGCCTCTCTCATCTTTTTAAGTGGGAGAACTTTATTCTTTTGGAACTTCTGTGAGTGATGTTTACTGTTCATTTTTATTGTTTATTTCACTTTTGTATATTATCTACTTCACTTGCTTTGGCAATGTTAACATATGTTTCCCATGCCAATAAAGCCCCTTGAATTGAATTTGATTGAGAGAAAGATTGTGAACGCCAGACAGGTGCTAAACAATAGAGTAAGAGGGTAGCAGCAAGGTCTGTTCTTCTGGGAGCCCTGTCGATGTGGACATTTATGTAGTGAATAGTGTGGGGATGCACTCGAGGATTCCTGGAGTTTGCAAGGCGATACGACACAGGTCAGTCAGTGGTAACATACATTATTGAATTGTGGCGGTAATATTTCCTCACCTTTGGTACTTTTACATTTTATGGGGGAAAGTCACGAATGTGATCCATTCAGCACAGGACACTATCTGTAGCACCTGGTGTTGAGGGAGCGTATGCAGCGTTGTGTTCCCAGTGTATGTCCTGCTGCACAGCTACAGTTCTTGAGAGAGAGAGATTCTCTCACTGCCATTGCAGGGTAGTCTGCTCCTGTGTTCTGTTGTGGTGCATGATGTCATCCGGTACCAGTTCACAGAGGGAGAAGCTCCCAGCCTCAGGTCCTGTTTTGTGGCCATCAGTAAGGAGGCATTTATTATGAGATTGGGATTTGTGTGGACAGTAAACCATAGTTTTAAGTGGTATTGTTTTGCACATAGTATCCATAATGTCTATATCAGGCGACGACTGTCTGAATTTAACATGTCTCTTAATAAGATACATGTATACGATGACACTGTTGTCATGGCAACCACCGCAGGGTTTTCAAGGAATAGGTAGCATGGTGTACGGAGCGCTGGATTCTGAGGATGGGAATGAGAATACATGACTGAAATGAAGTGCAGGAAGTTGGTACATGATGCTTAGATATAGCCATGGAAACCCTTACCCAGTTCCCACCATCTCCCCATACTGTCAGTGTGGGGGGTTGTGTTTGAAGTTTAGTTTATTCACTCGACCATTTAAAAAAAAAAAAAAACACATAAAACTTGAAAAGCCATACATGCGCATGAGTAACATCATGGAGGATAACACACAATAACGTCTGGGACTTATTTCCATTGTGGTCCTCTTGAGACAAGATGGCTAGACAAGATGCAACACGGTTGAACACAGTATGACTGCGAGATGTCCTGTACTGTATGTGGAGTGGGATGGGAAGGGTGGGACAGGGCTGCCACTGCAACATCTGTGTATTATGTCTAAAACATCCCTCTATGAGTCCTGTGTGTGTGCATGCACAGTGCAGGTGATTACGTGTGTGCATTCCTTGATGCGTGTTCCCTATCAGTCAGTCAACTTCGGTACAACATACTATGGTGAGTCGCACCCTGGCGAAAACACAATTGGAAGACGAGACAGTCTGACGTCGTGCCATCTCAACTGTCCCGTAGTGGTAGAGAGTGCTCACCCACTGGATGTTGTGTTCTGAAGTTTGTATGGTTCTCATACATTTCCCAATCACAAACAATTAGTTATTCTTCGAATTGCTTGGCCTGGCTATAGCAATAAGTAAGCTGGCTTACGCGACCAACTCCCGGATAAATATGACGGCACCCCATCTAAATGCCGTAGCTTCCTACTTCAGTACTCCCTCTACTTTATGCACCAAATGGGAGTCCCCAGCAACGAGAGGTCCAAGGTTGCCGAGGTTATTTCTCTGCTGACTGGGCGAGTGTTGGAATGGGCCACGGCCGTCTAGCAGAGGAGAGTAGGAGCTAGATTCATGAGGGGTTCATGGCTCTGTTCAAATGCATCTTCGATCATCCCTGGAGAGCAGAGGGGGGTGAGCGCCTACTCCAATTATGGCAGGGGTACCAGACGGCTGCCGAGTATGCGCTCACCTTCCGGACAGTAGCAGCATCCAGCGGATGGAACGAGTGGATATTTCGTACACTATTCAGAAGAGGTCTGCACAAGTAGGTCCAGACGGAACTGGCCTGTCGATGACAACCTCTGCTTGGACGCACTCATTGTGATGGCCGTCCGTCTGGATATCCTACTTCGGCAGCGTTGGCACTCATCGCTTCTCTCTCCCTCTCAGTGAACACTCTTGATCAGAGCCTGAACACATGGAGTTAGGGGTCACATGCCTCCCCACGACGCAGACTGAGATAGATGGGGTTCTGTCTGTATTGTGGTCAAGGAGGGCACCAGCTCCAGCGGTGTCCGGCACTTCCTAATCCGGGATCCACAAGAGCAGAGTTACGTGATCTTCCACCTCCTGGGGCAGGAGTGAGTATTCCATCTTCATCACTTTCTGCTAAACTCTTTTTGGTGTCCATAATACTAGTTGACTGTCCCGCATGTACTGCGTCTACAGCGTTAGTGGATTCCGGTGCCACAGGGAACTTTATTGACCAGACCCTTGCCTCCTCTCTTAACATCTCATACCCGCTCTCCTCTCCTTTCCCAGTTCAAGCCCTCGATAGTCGGCCACTAGGATCCAGAACCATTACACACATCACCCAATCACTCACCCTCACCGTGGAGTCCATTCATCAGGAGAACATCCCTTTCTACATTACCAGTTCACAAGATCTCCCTCAGCCTCCCTTGGCTTCAATGCCATAACCCCACCATCTCATGGTCGAGGATGAGAATCAGACTGGTCACCCGAATGCTGGTTCTACGTCGGTTGAGTCCTGTGGTTGCCCTTCAGCCCAACAACCCAGGTATACCAGGACCTGGAGGAGGTATTCTCCAAGACCTGCGCCACCTGTCTTCCTCCTCATCCTATGTCGGTGGCTGAGACCCAGGCCACGGAGGATTACATCCAAGAGGCGCTCCAACAAGGATTCATCCGCACGTCCTCTTCTCCTGCATCAGCTGGCTTCATCTTTGTGACCAAGAAAGATGGAGGGTTACATTCATGTATTGATTACAGAGGACTCAATGAAATCAGCACAAAGTACCGTTACTCTCTCCCGTTGTTTTCCGACAGCTGTCGAACAGCTCCGCGGGGCCCGTTTTTTTTACCGAACTGCGGAGTGCATACAAGCTCATCCACATTCGGGAACTGTTTAGCACGATGTCTGGCCACCATGAGTACTTGGTGAAGCCATTTAGCTTAGCCAATGATCCATCAGTGTTCCAGGCATTTGTTAACGAGGTGTTCAGGGACGTGCTTGGATGCCAGGTGGTTGTGTACCCTAGAGGATCACATCACTCACGTTCGAGCAGTCCTGGAACGCCTCCTGGCTAACCACCAGTTCGTCAAGGCTGAGAAGTGCCAATTTCATCAGAAGGCTGTCTCCTTCTTAGGCTACCATATCAGCCCGCTGGGAGTGAGAATGGACGACAAGAGGGTAGATGCGGTCAGGTCATGGCCAGTCCCAACCCCCATAAAGGGGTGCAATGGTTTTTGGGGTTTGCCAACTTCTACTGCAGTTTCATCAGGAACTTCAGCGCCGTCACCGCCCCTCTCAGAGAGTGGTTCTCTCCTCAAGGGTGGTCCCCATAGGTTGGTGTGGAGCCCAGCAGCCGACGAGGCCTTCCATCTACTCAAGGGACGTTTCACCTCCGCCCCATTGCTCAAAATACCCAGGCCGATGCCCCGTCTCTGAGATTCGGGAGAGGGTCCTGTTCAGAATGCACCTATAATATCACCCTCCTGTGGTCTGGGACGTAGATGTGGACATTCGTCAGGCTCTGGAGAGGGAGCCCGCACCCACTGACTGTCCTCCCGAGGGCGTCTACGTTCCCACGGAGATAAGGGATTGGCTGCTGACCTGGGCACACAGCTGCCATTGCTGGACATCCAGGTATTTCTCACACTACCCAATCCAGCTTTGAGAAGTACTGGTGGCCCACCTTGGCGCAGGACGTCACTCGCTACGTCAACTCCTGTTCCGTATGTACCCAAACCAAATCCCCCCCGGCACACTCCAGCGGGGAAACTCCTTCCCGTGCCTCAGCGTCCCTGGTCCCATCTATCCATTGACTTTGTTACTGATCTCCCCTCTGACGGTTTCATGGTGGTTATGTATAGATTTTCAAAATCCTGTCATCATTTTAATCCCTCTTTCTGGTCTCCCTACTGCTCTCCAGGTCGGTGAGGTACTATTCCAACAGGTCTTCTGACATTATGGCCTTCCGGAGGACATCATCTCCGACCATGTCCCCCAATTCACGTCACGGGCATGGAGAGCCTTTATGGAGAAGCTCGGTCACGGTCAGCCTCACTTCCGGGTATAGACCTCAGTCCAATGGGCAGGTGGAGAGGATAACCAGGAACTGGGGAGGTTCCTGAAAAGTCATTGTCAGGGAGAGTGGGCTCGATTCCTTCCATGGGCGTACGCCCAGAACTCGCTACGTCACTCCTCCACTGGGTTGACCCCCTTCCAGTTCTGGGTTTTCAGCCGGGCCCTGGCTCCGTGGACCCCGGGCCAGACCGAAGCTCCTGCGGTTGAGTGGTTCAGGCACGCAGAAGTGTGGAGCAACACTCGCATGAGACTCCAACGTGCCGTCCACCGTAGACTGCCACCACAGTGCAACCCCCATGTACCACCCTAGGGATAGTGTCTGGCTCTCTACCAGGAACCTCACACTCCACCTGCCATGTAAGACGCCGAGCCCCTGGTTTATGGGACCGTTCAAGGTTCTCCGGAGGGTCAACAAGGGGACGTATAGGTTACAGCTTTCCATTGACTACCGTATCTCACTTTCTTTTCATGTATCCCTTCTCAGGCCGGTGGTTCCTGGTCCCCTAGCTGATGCCCCCCCCCCGGACACCGTCAGATCTCTACTGGATTCCTGACATTGTGGGAGGGGAATGGCCCAGAGGAGCGGTGTTGGGGTCCGATGGACGACATTCTGGATCCCAACATCATCCGTGATTTCCATCTTCATCACCCGGCCCGCTCCTTGTCCTCAGGGCCGCGCGTCGGGGAGGAGGAGGAGTACTGTCACGTCTACCCCTGCTCCTCCCCTCTGGTGTTCAACGTCGGCGGTATACTAACCACCGGTCCTGGGATCCATCATTACGCACACATGCACGTCATCATGAGGCACATCTGGACTCTGTTACCTCCCCTATTTCTGGCACTCCCTTAGGCTCTTTCCCCAGTCATTATTGTTTATGTGTAGATGCTACTGTTATGTTGTCTCGTTCCATGTTTTATTAAACATTTCACCTGCTTCTCGACTTTGTCTCCGTTACACTATGGGTATATCAGTCTCCACGGGTAATAAGTTGGCCAATTCGCTCTGTCCACAAGCGGCACCCCTCGCCATAGGTGGCTCATTACTGGGATTCATTGCTGATTCCTGCCTGTATCTTATTAGTCCTTACTAGTTTTATAGTGATACAGATTGTAGGCCCTGTAGGTGGTTGGTAGTGAAGTTGAGGGACAGGAAGTGCTGGACACGGCCATGCTATTATTCAACAGTCTCTGTGGTTCATATGAACCCTGAAATGAGCTGTCTCCAGCTCCAAGCTTTTCATTCCTGGGAATTAGATTTGATTACAAATCGCCCCGGTCTCTTACCACAGAAGGGGTAAGAGACCGTTCCATTCCCAGCTAGGCTAAAAGGCGCTTTGTCGCCAGTACCTATGGCTGGTCAGTAGGTTTACTTCCAGTGTTCATGGGTGTCAAAAGTGTCTCTTGCATGTGAGTTCAATGAAAAGTGTCCCTCCGCGTTCATACAAGAGTGGTGGAAATGGAGGAAGAACCAATCTCTCCCAGACCACAAAGTGGCATCCCACCCCTTCAGATGGCACTTCACGGGAGGCTCACTATCTGCTCCGAACAGAGTCCCCCTACATCATGCGAACAGTGACATCAGGGTACATGCTACAATTTGTCTCCCATGCTTCTGCAGCATCACTTCGACTGTTGCCAAGTCCTCAGCCCCATTTAGAGGGAGGGAATACCCTCCCGTCTCCAGAAGCAGGCAATCCGAGTGGTTCCTATGTTGAAAATACAAGATGGCTGGTACAGACGGTATTTCCTGGTTCCGAAAAGGGACAGGACTTTGCATCCCATTCTAGACCTACATGCCCTCAGCAAGCACCTCAGACTGCAAACTCAGAATGCTCACGCGCCGCCGGCTTTTACAACCTATTGGCTGGTGGCGGCAGAGTCGAGGGGGCACGCAGTGTTACACACATCCATACTACTGTCCCGTATTGAGTTTCTAGGCTTCATAAGAAACCAGAAAAAGATCTCAGCACATACCGTTTTTGGGTCTCGAGCTAGACTCACTCGCATATCGCTCTTTTCTATCCCTGTGGAGGGTGTCCGGGTTCCGGCTCTGCTTAGGCAAATTTCGGTTGGATCACACAGTGCATTTTCGCCAGTGGCTATGCCTACTGGGGATGATTGATCGTTACCGTGGGGCTATTGTTGATGTGGCCCTTCCAGCGCTGAATGCTAGCCACTCACCTGGACGCATCTCGCAGTCTAACGCGGACGCTTTGGGTGTCCCTGTCAGGCCTTCGGGCCCTGGCCCAGTGGTGGGACCCTCTGTTATTGTCAGGGAGCTCACATGGGCTGAGTTATATCTGGCAAGGTGATCACGACAGATGCATCCCCCCAAGGGTGGGGTCTGCTGTACAAAGGCAACTCGATTCGGGAGGTATGTATACTGGTGTGGAGTGCACCATATCAATTACCCAGAGCTCCTAATGGTATATCGGCGCTCACTTCCCCGTGCTTTTATCGGGCAGGCTTGTGCTGGTCAGAACCAACAATATGTGAGTGGTGGTGTGCATCAACAGACGGGGAGAGACTGTCTCTCGTCCTCCTAACCTTGGCACGCTCTCTATTTCTGGGGAGCAGTGCGCACATGCTCTCGCTTTGGGCTACTGTTCCCTGAAGGAGGGAAACGAGGTACAACACCTGTTTGGCCCCGTGCCGCCCGTTCCTGGGCTCAGTGAAGAGCGGTATTATCAGGCGTGATTGTAGATCCTTCAACCGAAGTCGCGAGAGTGCGACTCCCCATAGTAAGGTGTACCTCGTTTCCCTCCTTCAGAGAACAGTAGTTATAGTCATAATGTTAAGTTTACTTTTATGCACTCGACGTGCATACTCTCATCACCTATACCTATTGGGAGAGATCAATGCCCACCATGGCATTAACTGAGCAACCATGTACAGTAGCATGGGTTTGCTCAGCGGCCATCTACACTCTTGTGCAATAACGGTAATAAAATGTCTTACCACGTTCTTTCTCTCTCTCTCAGGGGCAGACGTTGGGTGGTAGACCTACGGCAGGATGAGTGGGATCCTGAAGAGGAAGTTTGAGGAGGTGGAGGTGGATAGCCCCTCCCCCTGCCTCTCTCTCCGGGGGTCCGATGACGAGGTCTCCGCTGGCAGCGACAGCGGGAACAGCAGCGACAGCGTCAACCCAGGCCCCTCCACCCCCGTCACCCGTGAGTTGCTTACCCAGCATTGCATGTACTTGACTGCTTAACTAACAAAGCCAGCTTTGCCAACTTTGGACAACACTGTCAACTATTTGACCCCAAGTGAATGAAATAGCGCCTTACATTGTGCTAGTGAGTAGCCTTCCATCTTTTCAGTAGAAAAAACTCCCAGTTACGAGAACCTCTTCCTCACCTACTGCTTTTCAAATCAGCTGCGATTCCTTCAAGCACCACCAGCATAGAGAGCCTCAGCGGGATTCGAATGATAGAGAGAAACAGGAAGTAACTCTTGGGAGTAGTGTGATTTCATCTCTCTTTAGGAGTCATAGGGGGTGATCTCCCCTAGCTCCTGCTCCCTGTGGGTTTTTAGATGACAGGGAGGATGTTAGGGATGCTAGAACTCACTCAAGGGGTCCATAGGGAGATCAATAGCAGCAATACTCACTCAAGAGCTCCTGAGTGGCACAGTGGTCTAAGGCACTGCGTCTCAGTGCAAGAGCTGTCACTATAGTCCCTGGTTCAAACCCAGGCTGTATCACATTTGGCCATGATTGGGAGTCCCATAGGGCGGTCCAGGTTTGGCCGGGGGTAGGCTGTCATTGTAAATAAGAATTTGTTCTTAACTGACTTGCCTAGTTAAATAAAGGGTCAATAAATAAAGTTAAACATTTATATAGTGATACTTTGTCTCTAAATTCCCCTTCTCTATCCAACTCTCTCTCCTTTTCTCTCATCCCTCGTTCTCTCCCTATCCCTCCCTCTAACAGCCTCTTCTATCTTGAGGTGTGAAAAGCGCCTGCGTGTGCGCAACGTGCACTTTGAGAGTGTGACGGTGTACTACTTCAGCCGGCGCCAGGGCTTCACCAGCGTGCCCACGCAGGGTGGCAGCACCCTGGGCATGTCCACGCGCCACAGCTGGGTGCAGCGCTACACCCTGGGGGAGTTCGCCGTGGAGCAGGAGAGAAGCCACCGAGACATGCTGCGAGACCACCTCAAAGAGGAAAAACTCAACTCCATCAAACTCAAGGTAGTCAAGTCGATCTAACTAAAGGTAGTCAACTTTAGTCAACTCCATCAAACTCAAAGTAGTCAACTACTTCTAACATAGGGGCTCCTAAACCTTTTTAACCCAGAACCCTATTTTGATATCTGAAAATTCTTGTGACCATCACATACTTTTAATGTGGGGCTATGAGAGTCAATTGCAAATTAGTCTGACATAATGTATCCAGCATCCCGGAGTCGCCTCTTTATTGTTGATGTTGAGACTGGTGTTTTGCGGGTACTATTTAATGAAGCTGCCAGTTGAAGACTTGTGAGGCGTCTGTTTCTCAAACTAGACACTAATGTACTTGTCCTTTTGCTCAGTTGTGCACCGGGGCCTCCCACTCCTCTTTATATTCTGGTTAGAGACAGTTTTCTCTGTTCTGTGAAGGGAGTAGTACACAGCATTGTACGAGATCTTCAGTTTCTTGACAATTTCTCGCATGGAATAGCCTTAATTTCTCAGAACACGAATAGACTGACGAGTTTCAGAAGAAAGGTCTTTGTTTCTGGCCATTTTGAGCCTGTAATCGAACCCACAAATGCTGATGCTCCAGATACTCAACTAGTCTAAAGAAGGCCAGTTTTATTGCTTCTTTAATCAGGACAACAGTTTTCAGCTGTGCTAACATAATTGCAAAACGGTTTTCTAATGATCAATTAGCCTTTTAAAATGATACATTTGGATTAGCTAACACAACGTGCCATTGGAACACAGGAGTGATGGTTTCTGATAATGGGCCTCTGTACACCTATGTAGATATTCCATAAAAAATCTGCCGTTTCCAGCTACAATAGTTATTTACAACATTAACAATGTCTACACTGTATTTCTGATCAATTTGATGTTATTTTAATGGACAAAACATTTGCTTTTCTTTCAAAAACAAGGAATTCTCTAAGTGACCCCAAACATTTGAACGCTAGTGTACATTGTTTTTCTTCAGGATTTTGGAAATTCTCCCGCTACCCCATTTTCATATCAGGTGACCCCACATGGGGTCGCGACCCCAAGTTTGGGAACCATTAGTCCAACTAACGGTAGTGAACTCTGTCTAACTAAAGGTAGTCAACTCCATCAAACTAATGGTAGTCAACTTTAGTCAACACCATCAAACTAAAGCTAGTCAACTTTAGTCAATTCCATATAACTAAAGGTAGTCAAATGAATCTAACTCAAAGTAATCAACTCTGCCTAGTCAACTCCATCAAACTAAAGGTAGTCAACTCCGTCTAACTAAACGTTTGGACTGTGCCTTTAATGCCTTTGTATTAAAGTATCCGGCAGTGCAGTGGCAAATGCAGTTTATTAAAAATAGATTGCATAAAGCATTCACAGTGGCACTTCTCCAAGTGCATTACATTGTCCATCGATGTGTAGCATGGCAGCTATTTTTGTGCTAGAAATCAGCTAACATAGCAGAGAGATGAGGAAGGAATGTTTTCCCATTTGTAAGCCGGGGATAACCAGGAAAGCAGGGTAGCATTAGGACTAGGTTATGAATTCAAGGTTAATGACAAATCACATGAATAACCTGAGTGCCACAGTCCTTTCTAGTCCAAATGACCTTTACATTCCTTATAATGTATTTCTTCAGTGTATTCACTAGCACTCTAAGGTGCGTTATCGCAGTGATTCTAATCCAACACAAGGGGATGCGCTAACACAAGCGGTCAGTATTAGGAAGGTGTTCGGTATACTCAGTGTGCATCACTAGAGAGCATCACCATCTACTCATGTGTTTTTCCTCCAGCTGACCAATAATGGCACTGTGGAGTCGGACGAGGCCGAGTCGCTGACCCTGGACGACATCTCAGAGGACGACATCGACCTGGACAACACAGAGGTGGACGAGTACTTCTTCCTGCAGCCGATGACCACCAGGCGGCGCCGCGCTCTCCTCCGGGCGTCCGGGGTGCGACGCATCGACGTGGAGGAGAAGCACGAGCTGCGGGCCATCCGGGTGTCCCGGGAGGAGTGCGGCTGTGACTGCAGGGGGCTGTGCCACCCCGCGACCTGCGCTTGCAGCCTGGCCGGCATCAAGTGCCAGGTAAATGGAGCTGTGGTGAGGGTCTCCTGAATTACCTCTGTCAGTATGTTTGCCTGTTAAGTGATGGCTGGCTAGCTGGCCCGCTATTGGCTGGCTGGCTGTTTGCCTGGCTGTTTGCCTGTCTTTTTGCCTGTCTGTCTGTTTGACCGTCTGCTATGCTTATGCATCTGTCTATGTGTTCGTTATTCATTGGAAACGGGAACCGTCCAGTATTGGAGGCTAACTGAGGCGTTGGTTGTCTGTCTGTACAGGTAGATCGAATGTCATTCCCGTGCGGTTGCAGCAAGGAGGGCTGCAGTAACAGCACAGGCCGCATCGAGTTCAACCCCATCCGTGTTCGCACCCACTTCCTGCACACCATCATGAAGCTGGAGCTGGAAAAGAGCCGCGAGCAACAACAACAACCGCAGGTCACCAATGGCAATGGTTACCATGGAGAACTACCAGTCAACGTCCCTGTCCAGCGTGCTCTGCAGTACCCCCTGATGTCTGACAACATCCCAGTCCTGCAGGCTCCCATCATGCACCTGCCGAGCACCAGCGACACAGAGCAGCATCTGGAAGAGGAAGTGGACGAAGATGAGGAAGATGATGAGGAGGAGTACGAGGATGAGGACGATGGTAGTAGTTTATGTAGCGGCCTCTCGGACTGCAGCACCGACAGCCTGCACACTAGTGACTCTGAGGAGGAAGAGGAGGAGGAGGAGGAAGATGACTGTGAGTCTATGGAGGAGGGGGTGAGTGGACCCCCAGTCTCTCACACAGAGGTGGTTTCTCTCTCCTCTGTGTTGGGTTACACTGATGGGACACACACCAACACCAACCACGCTAACCCCAACTCATACTACCACAACCCTTCATCAGGGTACTACCAGATGGACAACTCAGCCAACCTGAACCCCACACCCAAAGCCCCTAGTGAAGCTCCCTCACTCCTCTCACTCCCCAACAGGCAGGGGGCCACCGATGGCCCCACGGTCGTGTCACAGGAGCAGCCTAAAACCACCTCCGAGCCACACACAGACCACCTCAGCCAGATAGAGGGACTGTATATGCATTTTCCCCACACTGACAAAGCACCAGCAGCCAACGCCTGTTCCTCAGCCCCGCAGCAGAGCAACACTCCCCACAGTGGGGAGACTAGTACACTACACCATGAGCAGCCCTTTCAGACGCAGGTCAGCGTTTTTCATCATGAATCTTGTTCTAGAGGCAGCTCTGCAGAGTGGTCACTAGCTGGCACAGCCACAAAGTCATAAAATCTGATTTTAAACCTAACCTTAACCCTAAACGTAACCACACTGCTAACCCTAATGCCTAACCCTAACCTTAAGATCAAAAGCACATTTTTGTTTTCATTCATTTTTATAATATAGACGATTTTGACTCAGCAGATGGCCTATCTAAGGGGAAATCGCTCAGTTCTGCCTCCAGGACAAGACTTATGACAATAATTGTCAATCTGCCTTTCAGACAGACATGAACGGTAATGATATTACACGTCCCTGAAGAATAGCACACGGTCTGAGGTATCTGTGGGGACTGAGAAGCAGCAAAGCCAGGGGTCTTTCAACGGGCTGGCTGAGGCGTCCTCTCTTGCCTGAGAATAAAAGGGATCCACCAATTCTAGAGACTAACACTAGTCACTAGCAGTGTCAGGTAGACGTGTGGCAAGTTCAATGAAACTGGTTAGTGTGATAAGTTAAATTAGCATTCCTTTGCAGCAAGTATGCACATTTGGATGAATGTGCTGACCAACTTAATCAAAGGGATACTTCAGGATGTTGGCAATGAAGCCCTTTATTGACTTCCCCAGATCCAGTTGAACATTTTTGTGTCTCTGCATGTAGTTTGAAAGAAGTTGCTAACTAGCGTTAGCGCAATGACCGGAAGTCTATGGTACCAGATGCTAGCTGTGACCATAGACTTCCAGTCATTGCACTAACACTAGTTAGCATTGGCTTGCAAAACTACCTCTAACTTCCTTCGTACTGGATGAAGGATGCAGGGACATAAAGATGGTATCCATGAGTTCATCGGACTGGGGAAGTAGATGGCAAATTCCCAATCTGGCCCTCAACCATCACGGTCACCTAATAATCCCCAGTTTACAATTGGCTCATTCATCCCCCTCCTCTCCCCTGTAACTATTCCCCAGGTCGTTGCTGCAAATGAGAACGTGTTCTCAGTCAACTTACCTGGTAAAATAACGGTAAAATAAATAAATAAAAAAGATAACGGGCTTCATTGCCAAAATCCTTAAGTATCCCTTTACCAGTGAAACTACATGATGTCAATACCAATTCATTTTCTGTACAGGAATAATGCTGTTTTTGACCTATCCTAGAAACTGGGTTGTCCGTTTGATTGAATAGAACCTGAAGGACAGTGTTTGTTGTTTTAAACTCCTGATGAATGTACCTTTTTAAAGTGAACGATTAGGTTGCAAAGGCAAGTTGTGGGGTTTTGCCTCAGAAGGATCTTTGCACATTATTGCACACACAGTTTCCATGTCCTGGATCTGAATGTCTAACAGGTATTGGACAATGACTGTGAAATAGTTCAAATTAAACAATGATTCCTTATTTCAACAGTATAACCATGTCGAATGGGAAAATGAAAAGATCATCTGATTTGAGTTAAATGAATGAACTAAGATAGACGCTAGGGCTCGGACGATATCAGTAACGCGATACTTGTTGGTAGCGTGGCAAAGAAACAAAACACAAAGCGGATTTCACTTCTTTAGAAAAACAGCCCTAATGTTGGAAATACACATTGTGTTGTCACCCAGAGTCACATGTATTTATTTTCCATGCTATAGCACAGATTATTTACATAAAGCAGGTTTTTAAAAGACCAAAGAGTTTTGTCTGCTTCGTGTAAAAAAAAAAATGCCATGGGAAAAAAATTGCAATACTGGTATAGTCACAGCCTTAGTAGATTGAACTTTTATATGGAGTCAACTGGAAAATGTATATAGCTGCAGTTTATTTATGCCTATACAAAGTTTATGTAATATTATGTATGTTTTGATAATGAGAGCATGCGGTGGTTAGTATTGATGACAAATCAACACGATTTTGAGGTACTACAATTATTAAGCGTCGGTCTCGTGTTTATTTGTGTTGTCTCATAGATGTTGAATACTTTGCATGTGTTTTGTTAAAAGGAATGTTTAAAAATGAACGTTTTTTTTATATATACAGTGAGAATGTCAAAAGGAAACAAATTAAATAACATTTATACTTTACATTAGATTGGACAACACTCCAATATACTGTAGTTCGAGTCACAGACGTATAATCATCTCTGGTCGTACCATTACATTTAGGTCCATTTTCAAAAGGACCATGAAACTTGGAAAATGTACGTCGTTTGAAATCGTTTTAAACGTCGTGCTCAATTTCATGAGACAAGCTATATTTTCAGTGCTGCTATTATGATTTGTTATCAAGTTTTATTGTCACATGCACAGGATACAGCAGGTGTAAAACAGTACAGAGAGAACCTTAATTGGGGGCTCTTTCCCCAAAATGCGCAATAACAGTAGTAATACAGATAAGAAATAAAACACGTGAAATGCGACAGAAGAAAAAAAGAAAAGAAACAGGAGAATAGAGTTATATAACGTTCTTATATACAGATCAGTACGGTGCCAGTACTGTTATTACAGTGTGCAGGGGTACTGGAGGGATTGAGGAAGGAATGGACCTACTCCATCACAGCATGTTCTTTGTCTCCTCTCTCTTTTCTCTATGTATCCAGTCTCTTCATCTAGCCCCTTTACGGTTCTCCTCGCTCTCTCTGTCTTTCCTGCTCTCTCACATTCTCTTGCTCTCATGACCTCTCCTCTCTCCCATCCTGTGACATCACATCACGTCAGCCAATGAGGTGGTGTACGGCGTGAGGGTGCCAAAGCGTTCATGTTCAGGTGATCTATAGTGAAGTAAGCTGCGTCTGTACCAGTCTCTGCTATTCTGCTGTAGATATGATTTGCTAGTCTATATTGTGGCCAATGTGAAACTGGGTATTTTATTGTGGTTTATTCTCGCAGCAGTCTGTTGTGTCATGAAGGCCTTGAAGTTCACAGAGCTCATGTTGTTTTTGACTTTGTCCCAAATGGCACCTTATTCCCTATATACTGCACTTCTTTTTAACAAGGAAGTCGTACCATTATAGGGTATTTGGGACACGGCCTTCCTGTTCTGTTTAGTTTTGTTCCAGAATGTCTCTTTGTTTATCAAGACTGCGTAGAACTGGGGGCCTAAAATAGATATTCTCTGTCTCTTCTTTTTTACACCACCATTTGTTCCTTTTCCACAAACATCAGACTTTGAGAATAAATAACCAATGGAATAATTGTGTCCCTTGTCAATCATTTTGGTTGCAGATTATTATGACCTTGACATTTTGTCAAGATGAATCATACATATCAGAAATGTAATGTATTGTTGGAATTATTAAAGGAAGACTAAATGTACATCCTAAATCAACGGCTGTTTCAGTTTATAGTTTTTTTTTTTTTAAGTCTGTGTCAACACCCATTTTTCAGTTCCAAATGTAGCCTCTGAAATCCCTAGAGAAAACCAGTGCCATGTTGTCTGTCCCGCCCACAGAGTCAGAGTGAGATGGATTCTCCGGAATGTGTCTGTTTCCCAGGGTAACACATAGCTAAGACTGCTGTCTTGCGCTCAAGACCTCTACATTATGTAATGAATTTGAGGAGTTCTTTCAGTGTTGTCTCAGCAGCTGATTATTCCAGGATGTACAGTGCCTTCGGAAAGTATTCAGACGCCTTGATTATTTCCACATTTTGTTAGGTTACAGCCTTTTTCTAAAAGTGATTAAAAAAACAATCCAACAATCAATCTACACACACATAATGACAAAGAAAAAAACGTTTTTTAGGCTCTGTCTGGGCCACTCAAGGACATTCAGAGAGTTTGTCCTGAAGCCACTCACTTGGCTGTGTGCTTAGGGTCGTTGTCCTGTTGGAAGGTGAACCTTCGCCCCCCAGTCTGAGGTCCTGAACGCTCTGGAGCAGGTTTTCATCAAGGATCTCTGTGCTTTCCTCTGTTAATCTTTGCCTCGATCCTGACTAATCTCCCAGTCCCTGCCGCTGAAAAACACCCCCACAGCATGATGCTGTCACCACCATGCTTCACTGTAGGGATTCTGCCAGGTTTTCTCCAGACGTGATGCTTGGCATTCAGGCCAAAGAGTTGAATCTTGGTTTCATCAGACCAGAGAATCTTGTTCCTCATGGTCTGAGAGTCTTTAGGTGCCTTTTGGCAAACCAAGTGGGCTGTCATATGCCTTTTACTTTGGTGTGGCTTCTGTCTGGCCACTCTACCATAAAGGCATGATTGGTGGAGTGCTGCAGAGATGGTTGTCCTTCAGGAAGGTTCTTCCATCTCCACAGAGGAACTCTAGACCTCTGTCAGTGACCATTGGGTTCTTGGTCACCTCCCTGACCAAGGCCCTTCTCCACGATTGCTCAGTTTGGCCGGGCGGCCAGCTCTACGAAGAGTCTTGGTGGTTCCAAACTTCTTCCATTTAAGAATGATGAAGGCCACTGTGTTCTTGGGGACCTTCAATGCTGCAGAAATTGTTTGGTACCCTTCCTCAGATCTGTGCCTCAACATAATCCTGTCTCTGAGCTCTACTGACAATTCCTTCGACCTCATGGCTTGGTTTTTGCTCTGACATGCACTGTCAACTGTGGGACCTTATATAGACAGGTGTGTGCCTTTCCAAATCATTTCCAATCAATTGAATTTACCACAGGTGGACTCCATTCAAGTTGTAGAAACATCTCAAGGATGATCAATGGAAACATGAGTCTCATAGCAAAGGGTCTGAATACTTATGTAAATAAGCTATTTCAGTTTATGTTTAATGTATTTTCAAAAGTGTCTGTTTTTGCTTTGTCATTATGGGGTATTGTGATGTCATTATGGGGTATTGTGATGTCATTATGGGGTATTGTGTGTAGATTGCTGAGGATTTTTTTTTTATTAATCCATTTTTGAATAAGGCTGTATGTGGAAAAAGTCAAGGGGTCTGAATACTTTCTGAAGGCACTGTATGTATTGTTATTTAGTATAAAGTCAGTTATAGTTAATACGATTCTGTTCTTGTTCATACCTTCAAAAGTAGTGATTGTAGTGAATTGAGAAATATTCCCGAAAATACATTAGGAACAAGGTCTTAGTTTTAAACTGACTGTCAGATCAGTCAGTCTACTCTGGTGTTCTTGAGATGTCAGCCCTGTGCTATACCTCTACACCTGGATAGTTGACAACAAATGTAATCATGACTAAATTATGGATTAATGAGGAGTTAAGTAACAACACTGAAATAATCATTATTACATTCATTAAAATATTCTTAAAATTACATAATACAAGTACAATAAATTATAATAGGTTGTACGGTTTGACTCAATGGAACTTGATGACAAAACCAAAATTCCCTTGCTTACTGTGTTTGCCTATGGGGGGTTATTGTTTATTGCCCATTTGTGCTGTTGCTGAGCAACTATTGCTAGGTAATCATGGAAATTATTCTCAAGAGTTGAACAGACATAATAACCTACTATAATGACATAATTTGAGTACTTAATTGAGCGCATAAGTTCAGCCTACTGCGTGATTTGAGCCAGTCAACAAGCACTCATAGAACATGTTTACTGAAAAGCTCATTGAAATCAGCCAGACTGGTCGTGTGTCTCCCCACCTCTAGGTGGAGCCACTGACCTTGTTTTGCAGGGACTCCTCTCTTTGGTGGCAGGCAGGTTAGGGTATAAGGTGGTCCTGTCTTCCCACCTCACACAGGCTAATATGTTCCTGTATGGGGACCTTGTCATGGCTTATTGCCTATGGGTGTATATTAAACTAACATTTACTCAAACAGACCCCACTGTAGCAGGTGCTGAGCACACAAAGGACTTGTATGGATTAAAGCACAGGGATATGAAGGCAGTTCATCGATACTATGCATATACTGTAATACTGTACAGTATAATAAGTGTATTATATGGCTTCTGATGATGGTGTTTATTTCTGATGCAGGGAAGGAGGGAAGGAAAGGGTTTGGGAAGGGTATGCCTGCTCGCAACAAGGTATTTTTGTGTGTCCTCCTCCCAGAGTGCTAAGAACCTTGGCGTGATCCTGGACAACACCCTGTCGTTCTCAACTAACATCAAGGCGGTGACCCGTTCCTGTAGGTTCATGCTCTACAACATTCGCAGAGTACGACCCTGCCTCACGCAGGAAGCGGCGCAGGTCCTAATCCAGGCACTTGTCATCTCCCGTCTGGATTACTGCAACTCGCTGTTGGCTGGGCTCCCTGCCTGTGCCATTAAACCCCTACAACTCATCCAGAACGCCGCAGCCCGTCTGGTGTTCAACTTTCCCAAGTTCTCTCACGTCACCCCGCTCCTCCGCTCTCTCCACTGGCTTCCAGTTGAAGCTTGCATCCGCTACAAGACCATGGTGCTTGCCTACGGAGCTGTGAGGGGAACGGCACCTCCGTACCTTCAGGCTCTGATCAGGCCCTACACCCAAACAAGGGCACTGCGTTCATCCACCTCTGGCCTGCTCGCCTCCCTACCTCTGAGGAAGTACAGTTCCCGCTCAGCCCAGTCAAAACTGTTCGCTGCTCTGGCACCCCAATGGTGGAACAAACTCCCTCACGACGCCAGGTCAGCGGAGTCAATCACCACCTTCCGGAGACACCTGAAACCCCACCTCTTTAAGGAATACCTAGGATAGGATAAAGTAATCCTTCTAACCCCCCCCCCCCTTAAAAGAGTTAGATGCACTATTGTAAAGTGGTTGTTCCACTGGATATCATAAGGTGAATGCACCAATTTGTAAGTCGCTCTGGATAAGAGCGTCTGCTAAATGACTTAAATGTAAATGTAATGTATTGTGGGTAGGCAGTTGGGAAACACTACTGATCAATCAAAAGCGGGGGAGCTGTGATGTAAGGTTGCCAAGCAACAGCAGGGGAGAATCTGGCGGCAGGTTCAGCAAAGTGTTTTGAGGCGGTAAGGGTGGGGGTAATCTCAATCTCTCTCCCTCTGTATACAGCTCATATACAGTATGTCTCCCAGCTGCCTATTGACCATTCAACATGCTAACTATAGATTGCATAATGCAACAGTTTAATCTGACTGAAAATATTCTGTGTACAAAGTATGCTTTCCAAAATCGTTTTTATTTTAGAAATCTTGAATTTGTGTTTTGTGGTCACATCTTTGGTTCTAAAAAAATGTCACTCGTCACACATGTGCAAAGTTATACATTTCAGTGTAACATGAAATTCAACCACATGGATGATCCCTTCAATCAAATATCCAGCAATATCCAGCAATCGTCATACTTTCTGATAGAGCATAACTTAAAAGAGAATGGTAACAAATGTGTAAAAACAAATATGTTCTTTATTCTTTTGAATGTTTTCATTCATGTTAGCAGATGAGCTGATACTAATCCTGACCTGCATGCCCTTCACTAACACACTACCCGAAGGGAAAATGGCTGCCGATTGCTTTATGGTTCATATCTACTGAAATGTGGACCATACACGTGTTTCATGTGTCAATGTGTGCAGAATGTAAAACAAGTTGTAGACAAATGGCAACCTAAACTTCACTTTAAAAAGCAACAGTAGCTACTGTAAAAGCGCTATTTATAATACTTGTTATACAAGTAAACTGTAGACCCCAGTCACACACACTTGCACACACACACACGCTCACATAATACCCATTGGGGTGGCCATTAAAAGATCAAAAGTGCTCTTACATCAAATGGAAGTGTTATGCATACAGTGGGTCCATATAGTACACCATACTATTTATACATCAAACCAAATCACTATGTTGAAAGAATCAGGCTTTGAATTAAAATCATTAATGAACTATGAGTACAGTATGCAGTACAGACGAGTGCTAAACTCAATGCCAGGTGTCATATGCACATATTATAATGGAGTTAGACACCGTTGAAAAAGACCATCAATGAGTTCCCTTTATTATATTTTTGTTAGTCACCTTTCTTTACAAGAGCGTTTAGACAGAAACAAGGAGTGGAGAGAGAGAGAGAGAGATTGAAATACATCTTTCGGACACATTGCTTTGTGACAATGAAGGTCTACGAAAAATGAAGAAGATCTCATTGAATCCCTCTCAATGAATCTGTTGACATACATTCAGGATCTCTGTGTCCGTGGGCGTGTTCATAGAACAGCGTGGGGAGAACAACAGCAATTCATATAGAGGTACAAGATATATCTTTGCCAAGTGTCACCGATGATAGGTTGTGGAATTAAGCTTGTGCATAAGGTGACGTTCACGTGATAAATAACCTTGCCTGAGACCTGAAGACCTGGGTTAGCTCCCCGAGCTAAGTCTCAGACCTTACCTCAGCGGGCTAGCACAGTCTTGTGGTTTGCAGGAGACCCGGTTAGTTACATATACAGTATCTATGCTTATTCCCAGAGGGATACACGAAAACTGCGGCCTGAGCACAAAGAGTTCTGGGAGTAACAAAACGTATGTGGCGTTAGTGTTGGAACATGGATTTGCTTAGTCGCTGAGTTTTGCTGTACATGGTGTTTTTACAACCGTGAAAAGCAGCGGACACATTCTCACAATTACACGATAAAACATTCCTTACCATTAAAAAAAATGAAATTATACAAAAATGCAAGAACCTTTAAGTACCACGGCGATCGTTATTCAAGACACTGGATGTATGATGGCAGCAGCAGCACTAGCTACAGAAAACTTCACAGTATACACAAGTGTGTCAGGTAGTAACACTCAACAGACAATCACAAGCGGTTTCGCAACGGCTTTTTGAGTTGCCGTCTTTCACTTACTCCTGGCAGTGATACATAACAAGTGGCTATCTTCCCCTGCCTTGTAACTATGTAACCCCCTGGAACAGTCCCCTTAAATGGCTCCAAACCTGCTCTCTGGCCTCAGCCTTAGCTAGCTACATATCAGTTTGGCCTAGCACCCAACACCACCACACACCCTACACCAACACATTAGCATTTAGCATACATCGATAATCCAAAACTGTAAACAAGTTTTCCTTCAAAGCAAACGTCTTAGTACTCATAATTTCTCCTTTCGCTCACTTATTTATTTCGCTCTCTTAGATCTTTCTCTCTGTCCTATTTCTCCCTCTGTTCTTTCTCATATTTGTCCTTTTCCGACTTTGTGGCACTGTTGTACGAAGGCAGCGAGGCGGTGGAGGACGTCATGTCCATTTTCTCTGTGGAGGTGGAGTTGTCCGCAAACTTCCCTATCACCAACACCTCCTTGTCCTCCAGCTCGCACATCATGCTGCCTTTAGGCTGCTCCTTGTAGAGCTCTGCTGCTTTCTTCCGGGAGAGTCGGGCCAGGTAGCGCCTGAAGGACCTCTGGATCACCACGGCAGACATGTCTTCCTGCTTGCGCCGCAGGGTACTGGTGATGGGTTCGTAGGAGACTTTGGAGGGGTTGGAGGCCATGAAGCGCTCCTCCATCTGGCCCCGGAGGAGGTCCAAGCCTTCGCCCTCTCCCAGGACACGCTTGGTGAAGGCAAACAGGATGTCAAGGCAGTGGATGCGCTCCCCACTGACCATGGGCAGATCCATTTTGATCAGCTGGATGTGGTTGGGCTTGGCCATTCGCAGCGGCGGGTCCAACGCGTCTGCAAAGTCCGACAGCTTGTCGTACTCCACGAACTGAGTGGCGTCCGGGTCGAAGCGCTCCCACACCTCGTAGAACATCTCAAAGTCGTCCTCGCTCAGCGGCTCGGCCGACTCCTCGGTGGCCACGCTGAAGTTCTCCAGGATGACAGCAATGTACATGTTGACCACGATGAGGAAACAGATGATGATGTAGCTGACGAAGAAGAACATGGCCACTGGCGGGTTGCCGCAGTTTCCCCGGTACAAGGTGCCCGGGTGCTCCATCTGGCTGTCACAGTCGGGCTCCTTCTTGTTGAGGATGGGAGCAAGGAGGCCGTCCCAGCCCGCCGACGTGGTGATCTGGAATAGGCAGAGCATGCTGTTGCCGAACGTCTCGAAGTTGAACATGTCGTCGATTCCTGCCTCGTGCTTGACGTAGGCGAAGTTGGACATGCCGAAGATGGCGTAGATGAACATGACCAGGAAGAGCAGGAGGCCAATGTTAAACAGGGCAGGAAGTGACATCATCAAGGCGAACAAAAGCGTCCGGATGCCCTTGGCGCCCTTGATGAGACGGAGGATGCGGCCGATTCTGGCAAGTCGGATGACTCGGAATAACGTTGGGGAAACAAAGTACTTCTCAATCAATTCTGATAAAAACATACCTGTAAGGACAGAGACAAAAACCACACCAATTAAACACATACAATTTCTCAGTTACAACTTAAGATTCAAATGACTATGAAGAGTCGGGGCTCTTACCTACGATTGAAAGGATGACAACGACAAAGTCAAACACGTTCCAGCCAATGGTGAAGTAGTAATGGCGGAGGGATATCATTTTGAGCGTACACTCCCCAGTGAAGAGCACTATAAAGACAAAGTTAATCCAGTGCAGGACATTTTCCCTCTCTGGTGTCTGGTCATCCTCTTCCACCATCATAGTGACCATGTTGAGGCAGATGAGGATCATGATGACAATGTCAAAAGCCTGCTTCGTTACGAAGTCAAACACACAGCCTTGCAATGCATTCTAGAATGGAAAGACAGATGAAGGGAGAGAGAGAAACAGAGGTAGAGTGCGATATAAATATATATATTTTTAATGATCATTACAGTGAGAATTCAAATAAATATTGATTTACAATTTTTGTTATTTTGCATTGAGAAATCAATCTTAAATATTGATTCTTAATCAGTCTTAAATATTTGAGCTACTGCTTGGTTGAATGGTTATTGTAATATCAACAGGTATCAATATCAGTGTCAAACCATTGGCCTGGGAATAGGCTTCTGGGGTTTCTTGGAGCCGAGCTTCTTCATGGCATTGTAGTATTTCTTCTGTTCCTCTGTCATGAAGATGTCCTGACCTCCAAAGTAAAGGGAACAATACAAAACCTGGTAAAAATCTAACACATGTACACCCAGAGCGTCCGTCCGTCCGTCCGTCCGTCTGTCTGTCTGTCAAGTTTCTTTCAGTCATTGTTATCTCATGGCAAGGCACGCTTTTCACATCTCTCTCTCTCTTTCTCATCCCTCTCTTCTCTCGATATCTCTCATGCTATTTTACGCTCTCTCCTCTTTCTCCTTGATCTCTCTTTCTTTCTTTTTCTCTTGTCTCCTCTGTCTCTGTATTATGGAGACTGTATTCACATTGTTAGCTCTCTTAACAACTGGAAGGTGAATGTGTGTGTGTGTGTGTGTGTGTGTGTGTGTGTGTGTGTGTGTGTGTGTGTGTGTGTGTTTGACTCATATGCCTGCTGTATTCCGAATACTAGCTAGCAGCAGGTTTAAAAAAAACACTGTGCTGTCAATATCACAGTGTATACGAACACCTGGTCACTACTGCACACCTAATCAAATGGCAACCCAGACTATTTGCATTGCTCCCGCCCCCCCCCCCCTTCCCCTCTTTTACACCGCTGCTACTCTCTGTTGTTATCATCTATGCATAGTCACTTTAATAACTCTACCTTCATGTACATATTACCTCAACTAACCGGTGCCCCCGCACATTGACTCTGTACCGGTATCCCCCTGCAGATAGTCTCGCTATTGTTATTTTACTGCTGCTCTTTACTTACTTGTTTCTTTTATTTCTTATTCTTATTCGTTTAAAAAAACTGCTTTGTTGTTTAGGGGCTCGTAAGTAAGCATTTCACTGTAAGGTCTACACCTGTGGTATTCGGCGCATGTGACTAATAAGATTGGATTTGATTTGATACTGAATACGTATCTTTTTCTTCTGTTGGTTGAAGTTGTCAATGATGACACCAATGAAGAGGTTGAGAGTGAAGAAGGAGCCAAAGATGATGAAGATGACGAAGTACAGATACATGTAGAGGTTCTGTTCATATTGGGGCTGAAGTTCCACCTGAAACAGACAAGAAAGATATACAGCAAAATGTTTAAATATTGGACATTTTCCACCATATTCAAGTCAAACCCGTCTTTACAGGTAAAAAAAAAAAAATGTTTACGAAAGCCATAAAAACACCAACATTCCAATAAAAAATGTCAACTCAAAACCTTAAATGCAAGAGTCAACCAGACTTTAAACTGTCAGCCATTCTCCATGACCAGAGCCCCATAGAAACACGTACATTACGAGAGTCCACAGCTGCGTACATGATGTCCATCCAACCTTTGAACGTTGCCTAGGAGCAGAGAACAGAGAACAGAATGAGTTACTCTCTGAGGGGTCACTCTCGAGTGATTACTTACATCTGACTTCCCTGTTCCCTTGCTGCAACCTTGCAGTCAGGCTCCGCTCCACTACTTTTAGTTAAGGAGAGCTATTTTGGTAGCAGGTAGAATATATTAAATGAACAGTCTCAATAGTCTGTGAAAGGTGCTAAGCTACAGCTGAAGTCGGAAGTTAACATACACCTTCGCCAAAATACATTTCAACTCAGTGTTTCACAATTGCTGACATTTAATCCTAGTAAAAATTCCCTGTCTTAGGTCAGTTAGGATCACCACTTTATTTTAAGAATGTGAAATGTCAGAATAATAGTAGAGAGAATTATTTATTTCAGCTTTTATTTCTTTCATAACGTTCCCAGTGGTTCAGAAGTTTACATACAATCAATTAGTATTTGGTAGCATTGCCTTTATATTGTTTAACTTGGGTCAAACGTTTGGGGTAGCCTTCCACAAGCTTCCCACAATAAGTTGGGTGAATTTTGGCCCATTCCTCCTGACAGAGCTGGTGTAACTGAGTCAGGTTTGTAGGTCTCCTTGCTCGCACACGCTTTTTCAGTTCTGCCCACAAATTTCCTATAGGATGGAGGTCATGGCTTTGTGATGGCCACTCCAATACCTTGACTTTGTTGGAAAGTGCAGGTTTTCCTAATGTTTTGTTCACTCAATGTAAATTAACATTATATGCACATTTCATAATAACTACACTTTTAAACCAGATTTAAAGCATAATCTTCCTGAACAAGGTAAAACGGCAACAGACAACTGACCATGTCCTCATGTCTGTCCCACTCACCACTTGCAACAAGGCCAAGTACCCGGCCCCGACATTATCAAAGTTGATCTTGACATTCTTCCATCGGGCGCTGTCATTGGCCAGGGCCAGACAGTCGCTCTTGTTGTTGACCACCTCGATGGGAAAGGTCTCGTCGTTGGTGGTGTTGACGCAGTAGTAGTACTTCCCTGCGAACAGATTGACGCCCATGATGCTGAAGATGAGCCAGAAGATGAGGCACACCAGCAGCACGTTCATGATGGACGGAATGGCACCCAGGAGGGCGTTCACCACCACCTGTCAATCAAAGATGACACGGTTAGAGCGCTCGATCAAAGCGGTTCTCTGAGGTTTCTCTGGATAGGACTAGAAAGTAATGTGACCAAGTTGTTGAGTGAGATAAAGTTGAAGCTGAAATGCACTCTCTTGTTGCTCAAGAAAACATGTATTTCTAGGCTTATCCAAGAAACCTGGTTGCCATAGATGATAACATATGTAATAATAATATAATCATATATGTATAGGAAGGGTTAATAGCGCTGGTAATATGGAGATATTGTGTTAGGTTAAGGAACACATGAGAATATGTGTACAGTATTTTCACTGTGTTATTTTCAGTACAAAGCATGTTACTAGCACTACCACAGAGGGTTAACAAGAGTTTGACAGTTAACTATTTGAGGAAAGGAAAAGGGAGGAAACGCTCTTTCAAAGGAGTGGCGACGGAGCACATTTAACCACTCAAAACAGAAAAAAACCTTAGAAGAGTCAGGATGAAGTCACAACAGTGTTTACTGTAAATGAAAAGACACACAAAGAAAATAATTACACATCAAAAGGCCTCACACAAGCAACATCGAGGCAGAGCAATGTCAGAGAACATCGATATAGAATCTATCGACACAGTGTGGAGAAAGTCATGCAGATACACACAACGAGAGACATATAGCTCGAAATCTAGCTCTACACACAAGCATGCATCCATTTTAAAATACATCACTGGTTCCTATTTTCCTCCTTCTAGAAGCCTAAGCCATTTGAAAAGGACTGCAGCTAAGAATGCTACAAGATGTCAAATGTAACAAGGCATTACTCTCCTAAAATAAGTTACATTTAGTTATGACATTTAGTTATTTTCAAGAGACTCAATTGCTGTGGACTTTCTATCGTAACAAATATCCTAAAAGCTGCTTGAGAGGCTCTTTCTGATTTCAGTTCAGCACGAAACATGTTCTCCAGTAACCCTTACCCTCATGCCCTCGAACCGTGACAAGGCCCTCAGGGGTCTTAAGGCCCGCAGTGTTCGTAGGGACTTGATGGCACTCAGCTCAGAGTAGCCTAACGCATTGGCTACCAAGCTCACCAGAGACACCTGAGAGAGAGACAGAGACAGAGACAGAGAGAGAGAGAGAAATAAGCAATGTCAGGAGAGACATTTGCACAAGGAGAAGTATGTGTGGTACATGGATAAAAAATGTAATGTGATTTCCATTCATTCCAATTGGTAAATGAATAATTACAAAATTAATCAAATCACTTTCAATTGCTATCCAAAGCTTAGATTTGAATTCATCTGCTGACAAAGCGTGTTCAAGGTCATCGCGTGTGTACAGAGTTCGCATACAACTCCAGCAAATACATACATCAACAATGAGGAAGTCCAGCCAACACCAGGCGTTGGTGAAGTACTTCTTGAATCCGTAGGCCACCCACTTCAGCAGCATCTCCAGGATGAAGATATAGGTGAAGACTTTGTCTGCGTACTCCAGCACTATCTTAATGGTCTTCCGCTGCTCTATGTAAATGTCTTCAAACGCCTACACGGAAACACAAACCAGGAATCAAGCATCAGATAGTTGACAGTGTCTGAGGTCTGGGCTAAGGTCATGTTTGTCAAGTGTTTTGAGTCACATACAGTAGGTTGGTGTTTTTTTGGTCAAATGTAGGGCTCTGATTTTTTTCTGAACACAAGACCTGACTAGGAAATAAACTGGGCCCTAGTTATGCATATGGTTCAGAGTTTTCCCTGTCCATACTCAACCCTACTGAGGAGTACACTCTGACCAATCAACGTTTCAGTTTTCACTTCAAAGCAGAAGTGTCAGGCTAAACAAGAAGCCATAAATCTCATCTTCACTCTACATCAAAGTAAGCAGACTAATTATTTGACACTCACATTGTGATGTAAAGACAACTAGAGCACACGTTTACTTGACTTTTCTTAAAGGAGCGGTGCAACATTACACAGGCCAAGTGAGCAGCAGCCACTCACCAGAGCGCCACTGCTGAGCAGGATCATGAAAATGATTAAGGTCTCGAACCAGTTGTGTTCCACGATGATGAAACACGTCTTCCTCAAGGTCCACCACATCTTCCACTTGCCCTCCTCAACGTTCACCTGGCAACACTGGAACCTGAGTACACAGCCTGGGCGAGACAGAGAGAGAGAGAGAGAGAGAGAGAGACAGAGAGAGACAGAGAGAGACAGAGAGAGACAGAGACACAGAGAGACAGAGAGAGACAGAGGAGATAAAATAATGCCTTGTCCTTGACAAACAAAACTGTCCTCCCATTTTTCAAACAGTTTTCCCCCCTATCAGAGCTCGGAATTCCCTCTAGACTACTTCTAATGTTTGAAAGGACAAAGTATGTTAAAGATAAAACTTTTGTCTCTGTCAGTCACTCTCAAACCTTCCTCTCACCAGCCCCTCTCTCCCTTCCCTCCTTCTCCTTCCCTCCTTCTTCCCCCCACTCTTCCTCATCCTCTCCCCCAGCCCCTCCCTCCCTCACCATCAGTGAAGCAGTTGTCTGGGTCCTCTGACTCCTCGTCCTCCAGCTCCACTGACTCAACTCCATCCCCCGGGGGCCCGATATCCACCGAGCTGCCCTCCGACGAGGTAAGGTGCTGGGGCTCTACAGGTAGCTTCTGTACGGGGGGGAGTGAGAGAACCAGCATGTTTAACCAGACAATGTCTACAGTAATACAGCCCCAGCCCTTCTCACCAGCTCCCTCCATACAGGAGACAACCTTCTGAGCTACTAGAGATCTTGAGATTCTTGTAATGGTTCATTCTCCATTGTCATGGACTGTAACAGTACAGTAGTCTCACCAGATACTTTGGTCTGGACTGGAGACATGACTTTGGCTTAAATATAAACTCAGAGTTGGACCTGTTTCATCATTATAATCATCATTACATGCAGCGTCGATCAAACGTACCTACAGGCTTTGGGATCAGTTTGATCAGGGGAGATCCAATCACACTGTAGTATACAGCACCTGGTAGCAACAATACACGCTACAGGGAGAGGTTGGTGTTACAATGCACTGTGGGTATGTTTGATATCGGCTCAGACAGTCGAAGGGGGCATGCAGTATTCCAGTGCATTTCCAATCCTGAAATCGGAAAACAAGCAAGAGAACGTGGGCTGACGTATTTTCATGTCCACTGAAAAATGGCCCAGGATTTGATTGGTTGTTAGCCCCATCGATCAAAAGACGATAACGAATCAATTCCCCCCTCTTCCCTCCCTCCCCCGAAATACTGAACATTCTCCTCATTGACATGAAAACACATTTTTTTCCCATCCTTAAAAAAAGCAATGTTCACAAGCTTCGGTCTCTGTTTCGGGGAAATAAATGGGTATTACCACGTTAGCTAACCAGCAAAACCCAGTACTGTGCACTGTTTACAAGACAGCATGTGATAATGAATACTAATATAACATTAGATGCAGTGTGACCATGCTACCCAGAAAACATACAGGGGAGACACAGCTAAATGGGGTACTCTATTGTGATTATCCACTGGAGACTAAGAGGAAATGTCCCTCCAAGAGGAAATAATATTGGAGGGATCTCTGGGGCTGACTAGTACTACTGTCCTTATTCTTTGCTATTGGCAGGATAAGCTTTGGATTGTAATGCACACTTTGACATTAGAGCCCTGCAATCCATGCAAGTTATCCATAGTACAGTACTAGAGATATTTTATATATATATAAATACACTGCTCAAAAAAATAAAGGGAACACTTAAACACAATGTAACTCCAAGTCAATCACACTTCTGTGAAATCAAACTGTCCACTTAGGAAGCAACACTGATTGACAATACATTTCACATGCTGTTGTGCAAATGGAATAGACAACAGGTGGAAATTATAGGCAATTAGCAAGACACCCCCAATAAAGGAGTGGTTCTGCAGGTGGTGATCACAGACCACTTCTCAGTTCCTATGCATCCTGGCTGATGTTTTGGTCACTTTTGAATGCTGGCGGTGCTTTCACTCTAGTGGTAGCATGAGACGGAGTCTACAACCCACACAAGTGGCTCAGGTAGTGCAGCTCATCCAGGATGGCACATCAATGCGAGCTGTGGCAAGAAGGTTTGCTGTGTCTGTCAGCGTAGTGTCCAGAGCATGGAGGCGCTACCAGGAGACAGGCCAGTACATCAGGAGACGTGGAGGAGGCCGTAGGAGGGCAACAACCCAGCAGCAGGACCGCTACCTCCGCCTTTGTGCAAGGAGAAGCAGGAGGAGCACTGCCAGAGCCCTGCAAAATGACCTCCAGCAGGCCACAAATGTGCATGTGTCTGCTCAAACGGTCAGAAACAGACTCCATGAGGGTGGTATGAGGGCCCAACGTCCACAGGTGGGGGTTGTGCTTACAACCCAACACCGTGCAGGACGTTTGGCATTTGCCAGAGAACACCAAGATTGGCAAATTCGCCACTGGCGCCCTGTGCTCTTCACAAATGAAAGCAGGTTCACACTGAGCACATGTGACAGACGTGACAGAGTCTGGAGACGCCGTGGAGAACGTTCTGCTGCCTGCAACATCCTCCAGCATGACCGGTTTGGGGGTGGGTCAGTCATGGTGTGGGGTGGCATTTCTTTGGGGGCCGCACAGCACTCCATATGCTCGCCAGAGGTAGCCTGACTGCCATTAGGTACCGAGATGAGATCCTCAGACCCCTTGTGAGACCATATGCTGGTGCGGTTGGCCCTGGGTTCCTCCTAATGCAAGACAATGCTAGACCTCATGTGGCTGGAGTGTGTCAGCAGTTCCTGCAAGAGGAAGGCATTGATGCTATGGACTGGCCCGCCCGTTCCCCAGACCTGAATCCAATTGAGCACATCTGGGACATCATGTCTCGCTCCATCCACCAACGCCACGTAGCACCACAGACTGTCCAGGAGTTGGCGGATGCTTTAGTCCAGGTCTGGGAGGAGATCCCTCAGGAGACCATCCGCCACCTCATCAGGAGCATGCCCAGGCGTTGTAGGGAGGTCATACAGGCACGTGGAGGCCACACACACTACTGAGCCTCATTTTGACTTTTAAGGACATTACATCAAAGTTGGATCAGCCTGTAGTGTGGTTTTCCACTTTAATTTTGAGTGTGGCTCCAAATCCAGACCTCCATGGGTTGATAAATTTGATTTCCATTGATAATTTTTGTGTGATTTTGTTGTCAGCACATTCAACTATGTAAAGAAAAAAGTATTTAATAAGAATATTTAATTCATTCAGATCTAGGATGTGTTATTTTAGTGTTCCCTTTATTTTTTTGAGCAGTGTATATAATCTATATGCTGATTTGGATCCCGAGTGGTACAGCGGTCTAAGGCACTGCATCTCAGTGCTAGAGGCGTCACTATAGACCCTGGTTAGATTTCCAGGCTGTATCACAACTGGCTGTGATTGGGAGTCCCATAGGGCGGCGCACAATTGGCCCAGCGTTGTCCAGGTTCGGGTTTGGCCGGGGTAGGCCGTCATTGTAAATAAGAATTTGTTCTTAACTGACTTACCTAGTTAAATAAAGGCTAAATACATTAAAAAAAGATACAATACAGTGTTCTGTGTACTATATGGTGAGGAGGTCTAGCTTAGCTCCGTAGGTGGAATCCCTGTCCTGTTTTCATTGGTCAAACATGCTGCAATCTTTAGGGAGTTTGGGGCATCTGGTTGGCTGGCAGACAGAGGAGTAACATGCCATCAGTACTAGACAGTGCAGCAGGTCTGATTGCCGTGGGACCCAGCTAATAGGTAGTGGGAATGACGGAAGCATGCTACCCTGCCCGCTCCACGCCCCTCCCACCCCGAGATACACAATGTTCCAGAAGGAGGGTTGGCGCTCTCTCTCGCTCTTTCTTTCTCTCTCTATACTTCTCTCTCTCTCACATATTATATCCCCCTCTCGCACATGTTCTCTATTCCTTCCTCTCCCTCTCTATACCTCTCTCACACACATTCTATCTCTCCCTCTGTCTCACACGTTTTCTCATCCGGCTTGCTTCCGTCCTTTCCGTCTCCCTCCCTCTCTCTTTCACACATCTTCTCCTTCTCTCTCTTTCCCAGTCTCTCTCTCTCTGCCATCTCTCGCTCTCTCTCTCTCTTTGTTCAGGGTGAAGGCTATATATAAATTGAGGGTGCCCTCCTGCCATGCCTTTGGAAGGCAATATGTAATTTGTGTCTTGATTTCACTTGTTTGCTATAATTGCTGCATCAGTATGGTATGGCTGACGGTATGCCACCACTAATCTACCAGGGGTACAAAGAGACTAATATTCAGACTCCAAAACATTCACTAGATCTGCACAGGGAGAAAATGTAACCCTCGTGATCTTAACCTACAGTACTTTGGGCAAAATTAATTGATTTAATCTTTGTCTCTTCCTCTCCTCATTTTCTCTCTTCATCAATTCTCAGTAATTTTTTTTCAATCTTGGGGTGTACAATGCCAATCACCTCCAAAATCAATACAAACCAAGCAAGGAAATCAAAAACAAGTCACATGACCTATCAATGGGAGAAGTGGGTGCAGCTCATTCATAATGGTGTGAAAACTACAAAAAATCCTTATGCTCAAATTAGAAGTAAAAAATGACATAAAATACAAAGCAGGTGGGGGGGGGGGTTTAGTCAGGCAGAGAACGAAACAATAGGCAATCCATTGAAAAAAATGCAAGACGAGTATTGGTTGGTTCTGTTAAATGGCATAGGCAGTCTTCATGGTTAGTGCTATGTAGAATAAAATGGTCTTACAAGTCTCCTCTCTCTCACTGACAACCTTGTGAGCGTCTGTAACACAGCTGCAATAACAAACGGTGGGTTAAGCAAGGTATAGTGATACAACCATGAGCCAGCACATAATGTACAGTACAACCTCGATGTCTGTTTCCATCAGCTGCCAGACACATAGCGACACAGGTTATCCACAGAGACACACTTCCATGCAGATACACGTTCGATGACAAGGCTCTAGCATGATATAGAGTAGGATTAAACAGTGTGTGAGGGCCACAATTGACCCTGTACTGTTCGTAGCACAAAATCACACACACACACACACATGATCCCGTTCCCAATAAATAGAGTAATTTGAAGCTATTATTTATAAGGGAGAAGGGGGATAGGGGATCAGCAGTGGCTTCTAATGCATATTTGGAGCATGGGGAGTCATGGCCAGAAACAGACCTGGCTAGCTTTCTCTAATAACTGAAGGAGTTGGCTGGGGGCAGGTTGGCGACACTACCGTAGGTCGGCTCCACTCCACTCCCTGTCCTTGGCTCTGGTCTGGAGATGTGGGGGCGGGGCTACGGAGCCAAGGATGCCACCTGACCCTCCTCGCCTAACGTGACATTATGTCTTCGAAACAGACACACATCTTATTTACAACATCTGCTCCAGAATGTCGTGTGTGTGTGTGCGTGTGCGTGCGTGCGTGTGTGTGTGCGTGCGTGTGTAGGCCAGTGAGTGGGATATTTTTTTCTCCTTTATCTGTCTTCCGGCCTTAATTTACAGTCCATTAAAAATGTCATAAAGATGTTGTTGATTTTAAAATCTCACTGGTGTGATTTCTAATGACTGGGATTAAATGTGTGAGAAATTAGCCTCCACACACATCCATGAGCATCCACACACATCCATGAGCCTCCACACACATCCATGAGCCTCCACACACATCCATGAGTATACTCCGTCAACACACACACACATCAGCCCATTATAGATATGTAATGAAAACATCCAGAAAAGACCTGCTACTTGTGCCATAGGCCATTCTGACTCATTATCTGTAGTTACTGTACTGTACTCTCATGCTACGTCATTGTTTTGACGCCTAGGGCTTTATAACAGTACACTACAACTCCCTGGATAATGGACTAGGCTAGAATGACATGATGCAATGACTCAATGAGTCAGCAAAATATCTAGTTGGTAACTGCCTCTGGAAAGTCTGGAATTGTCAGATTCTATCCATTGATGTTTAGTGGTAAAATAATCAGTGAACAAAGTAACGCTGTCTATATTTTCAATATGCATTGTTCTGCTTTAGGTGGGTAAACGCCTGGCAAGATGAAAAGGTGTGTGAATGCCGATTATGTGCGTTTCCCTTCCACTTCACCACTGATTCTTTATACAGATCTACGTCAAACACAGTCAAAAACATATGACAAAAACGTTGAAATACCACAGAGTTGCGCTGTATTTAGCTTGCCTGACAAAATGGAACCAATGGCACAGTCCCAAAGGTGTAAACCAATGGAATAGTCCAAAAGGTGTAATCCAATATGCCTTGTTCAACCATCCTGACCTCCCGAGCTCACATTATGTTTCACTACACGTGACACGATACAGGAGCACAAACGGTTAGTTATGGTTCACAAGGCTAGTAAACCAATGGAACAGTCTCAATAGTTTTAACTAATGGAATCGTCCCAAAAGTGTAAACCAATGGAATTGTACCAAAAGTGTAAACCAATGGAATAGTCCCAAAAGCACCCACTCTGCTTAAGGTCAAGCTAAATCAGTATTTGACATAGTGTATTGACCCAGATGTGGCACACAGACACCACTCAAAGCTAACACAGACACCACTCAAAACTAACACAGACACCACTCAAAACTAACACAGACACCACGCAAAACTAACACAGACACCACTCAAAGATACCACGATTAAAAGATGTGATTAGACGGTGCTCGTTGCTACTGAACAGAGCAGCACAGGGGTCTCTAGTCAAACCTCCTCTCTTACCTCTTTGCTGCCCATCGACATTTCCTCGGAGGCCGAGTCGCTGCTGAAGTCCTCCGTGATAGCGGTCTCAAAGTCCGACTCGCACACCGCGATGGGCACGCTCACCGTCAGGCTGGGGTTGTGGATGAACGACATGTAGTTGCACTCCTCCTTTGGGTAATTCTCCGTACTGTCTCCTAGCCCCACCCCCAACCCCCCTCCGGGCCGCACGTTCCCCTCCTTCAGATAGTCCCCACTCGGATCTTTACTGATCTCGACCAACGTGTGATTTGAGATGCAGTTGCCCCCCTTGCCGTTGATGGAGCTGTGGAGCTCGTCCAGGGGCTTGCCCTCCTCCAGTGACCCCTCCTTGACCCCTTTGGTGGCTCTGCCCCCGAGGAACAGGCTCTGAATGACCTGGCGGATGGTCACCTTGACCCAGGCCACGCCCCTCTGGATGCGGCCCACAGCGATCTGCAGGTTGTTCATCTCGCTGTCGTCGTCCGTGGCCGCCAGGTTGTCGGCGCTGAAGGAGCTGAGCAGCAGGGCCAGGAACAGATTCAGGACCTGCAGAGACAGAGGGAGGAAAGGACCAGGAGGGAGGAGAGTTGGAGTCCATTCTGATCTGGGTTCAGTTGTTAATTTGGAGATTCAGGTCAAATTGAAAATTGCATTTCACGTGAATATGGCAATGCTTAAAACATATCTGCTGTCCCAGTGTCAAAAAAACAAATTGACCACGAAAGATTCATCACAAGTACAGTGATATCATCCATAGGTATGGGGATTCTGGGATATACAATGACTACAGTACAACCACCTACCACCAGGTTCCCTATAACCATGACCATCAGGAAGACGATGAGGCACATGCTCTGACCAGCCACCTCCATGCAGTCCCACATGGTCTCGATCCACTCCCCACACAGCACCCGGAACACGATGAGGAACGAGTGGAAGAAGTCATGCATGTGCCAGCGCGGCAGCTGGCAGTTGTCTGCGATCTTACACACACACTCTTTGTAGCTCTTGCCGAACAGCTGCATGCCCACCACGGCGAAGATGAACACGATGATGGCTAGGACCAGTGTCAAATTACCCAACGCTCCCACCGAGTTACCGATGATCTTGATCAGCATGTTCAGGGTGGGCCAAGACTTGGCCAGCTTGAACACCCTCAACTGTTGACAAGAAGAATCACATGAGGAGTTTTGTTGTTCCTGGTTGTGACTACGGTATTAATATCTAGCGAACATCAATCAACAAAGGATGAAGATGAATATTACCACTGTATCAAGGAGTCGTAAAAGAAAGGATAACTGTTATTCCGCTAAGGAACGGTAGTATAGTTATGTCTCCTGTAGAAATGTGTCAACTAGAACGTACACAATCTACTCTGACAGGGTGGTTCGGGAGAAACTGGTGTCAGAAGTGGGATCTTACCAATCGGAAAGACCGGAGCACAGACAGGCCCTCTACATTGGCCAGGCCGAGCTCCATCAGACTCAGACTGACGATGATGCCGTCAAATATGTTCCATCCCTGTTGAAAGTAGTAGTAGGGGTCCAGAGCGATTAGCTTGAAACACATCTCAGCCGTGAAGATGCCCGTGAACACCTATACAGAGACAGAGACAGTAGTTAGATTTGAGCACGGTTAGACATACTTCCATAGAATGAATGTTAATGGTTGTGTGGGTTAAGCTTGGCTAGCCATACTTATTTGGACCTATGGATAGTGGATAGATATACATCGTTGTATACAATTTCAATAGTATGTGGCCAACTTGGTGGCTGAATCTTCTAAAATAGACTTAGACAATGAAACTGTGAAAAATAACAGATTGGGGATTTGGAAGGTGCCACGTGTGACTTTGAGGAGAAGCTATATCAGGTGCAAAAGATTTTCCTTACAAATTCATTAGAAATGAAAAAAGCAGCAGCGGACATTTCGGAACTCTTATCCACCATGAATGGATCTCTATCATTTGTAACTGTTTCTGATGTATGTATTGTGAAGTATTGTTCAATAGATGTACTATGTAAGGCATTTATTCATCTGTGTTCCTATTTCACGATTCATTTGACATATTCTATCAGATTGCTGAGTAAAGGGTTTGGGAGTACAAAATATCTAAATATATATGATGTATTGTATGAAGAAAAAAATCTACAATTAGAAATGGCCGTTAGGGTAGAAAACCAGCCCAGTAACAGTCCATCTTTAACAGCTTGATATTTCGATAAAGCCTTGCAAGTTTACCTCAATAATATTGAACACTTACCAAGTTCCCGACAGAGAGGACGTGATTGAACTCCTTGGTCATGGGATAATGTTCCATGGCCATGAAGAGGGTGTTGAGGACGATACAGACGGTGATGGCCAGGTCCACGAAGGGATCCATCACCACCGTGTTGACGATCCCCTTGAAACTCAACCACATAGGACAGCAGTCCCAGATCAGATAGGTGTTGGCAAACTTATACCAGCATGGTGGACACTTCTGCCTGGACTCTTCAAGCTCTGGAAAGGGTTAAAACAGACACATTTTAGTGACACTTTCTAATGTCATTTTCCCTCCTTTTTCTTTTTACTATTTAGTCATTTAGCAGACGCTATTCTCCAGAGGGACTTACAGGAGCAATTAAGGTTAAGTGCCTTGCTCAAGGGCAAAGACAGATTTTTCACCGTCGACTCAGGGATTTGAACCAGCGGTTACTGGCTCAACGGTTTAGGCTACCTAGGCTACCTGCCGCCTGTTGGCATGCTAGGCTACATGTATACATGTCCCCATTTTGGCTATAAGGCATTATGACTTGTTAAAGGCATGTATAACAAATATCAAATATCATATAGTTAGCTTTTAGGAAAGTGCTAGCATGCTTTTATAATGTTAAGGAGGACACTTGATCGAAGGCATACACATTATAATGGTTGTTGTAGGCTATGGGTCTTCAAGATGTTTGGTTCATCGGTCTAGTATAATAACGTATTATTTGAGAACTTAGTGTGACACCAACCCTCCATGGTGTTGGTGAGAATACTGGCCACACTCATAGCTCTGGCTCTGGCTGGCTCATCTAGGTAGGCCATGGAAGCCTGGCGAGACCTCCTCTTCTTCAGCCTTATCTCAGAGTCAGTGGTAGTCCCCTGGAGACAAAGAAACATCTGGAAGAGTTATTCAGTGTATGGACTAGGTGGCCTGTAAGGGACCATAACCATGACTATACCATCTATGTTGGGTTCACATCAAATATTTTTTTTTCTGTCAAATACTTTAGATGGGCAGTGGAACCAATTGAATAATTGGTGCAAACCTGTGTCATCTGGCTCAACCAAAAGAAAAGTAATACTATATGGAGCCTGGACTGATAAAAAGTATAGCTCACCTCAGGCAGGAGCAGTCCTACAGGCGAGGTGGGCACCGAGGTCCCTCCCACTAGCGAGACGACGCCGTTACAGTCCACGGTGCAGTGCATCTTGCCGTTGGCGGGCAGCAGGACGCGCTGAGGGGCCAGGCTAGTCTGACTGACCGTGCTGGAGCGGCGCTCGACACGGCAAGGCACGAACAGGGAGCCGCGGCGGCTGTCGGTGTCCTCGAACGTGCTTTGCTCGTCGTCGGCGAAGTCGTTATCGGAGACCACATCGCGGGCGCGGCCTCGGAAGCTAAACAGGCTAGCTCGGCTGTTCCTCCTCGGGGAGAAGAGGGAGCCACGGGTACTGAGGAGAGACTGGTGGAAGGGGAGAGGAAGGAGAGAGAGAAAGGGGAGAGGAGAGAAAGGTATCAGTACTGAAAAAGAGGAGGAGGATGGAGGTTATGGAGACGATGAAACAGAAGAAGGGAGACCGACATGATTGGAGTGACTCAGTGGACACTCTGCTCAGTGCAGTGATGAGGAAGATGATGGCAATGAGGACAATGGTGACTAAGACAATGGCCCTTTCCCCTCACTGTGTACTCGCCTGGTTGGGTGAGGAGCATCTCTTCTCGTAGGACAGCCGGTTGGCATCTATCGAAAACCGGAAGCTTAACCTCTTGATACTGTCCTCTGACTCGGACTTGTGGAACTTCTCGTGCTCGCCCCTCTCTTTTCTCTTCTTCTGACGGTTCATTCTCTCCTTGGCGCTCTTGGAGCTGAGTTTGGAGGTCCCTGAGGAGGCTTCTGAGGAGGGCCCCCCTCTCCCGCTGTACTCTCCGTGGCTCTCTGTGGCTGCTGCCGCGGCAACCTGCCAGCCAATCACACACAAGCACAGTTGTCACGGCAACCGGCACCCGTCTTTGGTGGACAGAGCACAGAGCAGAGCAGCAGGCAGCACAAATACCCAAATCAACTTCAAAGAACTTCTAAAAATGGAGGCCTGTGTTTTGTCCCACAAACTGACTGTTTTCTTAACGAAACTGGCAAAGACTAAAAGGTTATCTGTTCCGGAAGCAAGTGAAAAACCCAATTGCTCTTTGAAATAATAACAAGCCCTGCATAACCTGAATCCCTGTGGATTCATTTACAACAACAAAAAGCATGGGATACAAAATCAATAATTTTTCAAAAGCAACATTGTACTTGGTATATAAAATCTTTGTGATATCCATGTTTTTGTTATTATTGCATTGCTGGACTCTTGGTCAAGCTGTTATTGTAAATAAGAAATGATGTGTAGCAGATGGAACCTCCCTCCCTCCACGGAACCTAATACTGTACTACCAATACCGCACAGAGTAATTATTCCTTCTTTATCTACCTCTTGTTTCCATAGTAATGGAGCGCCCTTGTCTTTAGAAGCTTGACACCAAGCAAGCACCAAGACATACTTATGTAAGAGAGGATTATGGACTTGAGAGAGGAAGGGCAATAGAGGGCAGGGTAGTGAAAGACAGAGAAAGACAGGGAGGACTTTGGCTGTGTGCACCCACTACTGTGTCGTCGCTCTGGATAAGACGGTCTGCGTAATGACTCGAATGCAAATGATAAAAAGGTCAAACTCCGCAATGCAAATGCACAAGCAGAAATCAGCCAATACCAATGCCTCCTCCTGCTGTCTCTTGAGCTGCTCCAGCATAGCCTGGAACTCCTCCTCCTTCTGGGCTGCCTCCTCTATGGTGGCCTGGTTCTGCTCATCGTAGGCCATGGCCACCACAGCCAGGATCAGGTTGACCAGGTAGAAGGAACCCAGGAAGATCACCAACACAAAGAAGATCATGTAGGGCTTCCCCGCCGCTCGCAGGGTCTAAGAGGGAGGGAGAGAGAGAGAGGTATGGTGGAGGGAGAGAGAGGGGGGAGGGGGAGAATGGAGGTAGGGGGAGGGAGAGAGAGAAGAAAAGAGAGAGATATAGAGAGGGAGGGAGAGATAGAGGGATAGAGGGAGGGGAGGGAGAGAGGGATAGAGGGAGAGGAGGGAGAGGAGGGAGAGAGGGATAGAGGGAGGGGAGGGAGAGAAGGATAGAGGGAGGGGAGGGAGATAGAGAATTGTTTTCATTATATGCATTTTATTTTATTTACCAGTATTCCTGAGTTGTTTCACTGTTATTTTCAAAGATAAAGCACTAAAAGGGGATCAAGTATATCAGATCAGCAAACAGTGAGCGGACATTTTGTTTTTAACCAATAGCTTTGGCCCACCTGTTGGTAGAGATTTTCCCAGAAGTCCTGGGTCATGAGTCTGAACAGGGACAGAAAGGCCCAGCCAAACGAGTCGAAGCTTGTGTAGTCGTAGTCTGGGTTCCTGCCCGCCTTGATGCACGTGAATCCCTCTGGGCACAACCTGTGGTGAAGACCCCCGTACACAACACACAGGTCAGCAAACATGTGACGGTCACTAAACCACAACCACAAGCCACTTATACAGTACAGAGCAATACAGTGGATACTTACGGTGTCCACTGAGCAGCATTGGTTTTCATTAGATTGACTTAACTGCACTTACACTGAATATGATTTAATTTCCTAAGATCAGCCTGACTACATTAACACTATCCACAGTAAGAACCTGTTTTTATTTGACTGACTGGACTGCATCAAATTAATCAATTCTTCTGAAATAGTATCTCTCCACTCTCTTGTATTTGCGCCAAGTTCTCTATTCCAGTTAGCATGTCTTCAATGCCTAAGTGTTAAGGAAACAAGTGAGTACGCTTACATGCACACTAATAACTTGATATTAAACTGATTAAGGCAGAAGGCCGAGTGTGGCATTAGTCATGTAAACACCTTACTCTGCTGATCTTAACCGGCGTACGGTCAAAGTCAATTAAAACACCTGCTTTTCTGAGCAGTCTTTCTAATTATTAGGACATGTAAACAGCTTAATTGGCGTTCCAGCTGTGTATTTGATCTTTGTATGTACCAGCACATACATACTGAAAGTATGCATCTTACAGATACTTTTCACAAACAAACTTCATATGTCCAAACTCAGAATCAAATAGTCTTTGCAAAAATAACGGGTTCGCTGTTGTAAAAACATTTATTTTGATTGCTAATTTTCCAACGTGTCCATTTAAACATGATTATTAGGTAAATCGTTCTTCTTGCAGAGCACATAAAGGTTTTAATCAAATTATTATATTAATCTGACAGTGCACAATAAACATATTTATTGTGTGCATGTAATCGTGCTCAGTAATTCCGTATGCGTGTTGAGGCTGGGTTGGTGAATGTAATTGGCTATATAAATAAAGGATGTTGTCAAGTCTCACCCGGCTCCACTGCCATTCCCACAGAGGAGGGCGTCCCTGCGGTTGAGGAGGTAATAGTAATTACCTAGAAGGAAGAACAGAGAGAGGAACAATCAGTCAATATGTTGAGGAGCGCAGGAGGAAAGGAGGGAGGCAGGCAGGGAGGAAAGAGAGGAGGGAGGTTTGAAACTGGATTAGAAGGTTTGAAATTGAGCAAATAATGTTAATGGGTTTTCAAACTTGTACAGTATTCTGAATGATGAATTAAGCAAATAATATGCTGTGGCCCAGTGGTTGAGTGCTTTGAGTGAAATAAACAAAATCACGTTACTAAAATAATTGTTATTATCATTAAATATTATATATGGCAAAAGGGGGGGTGCAACTCAATATTAGGAAGGTGTCCTTAATATATACTGAACAAATATATAAACGCAACATGTCCTATGGTCCTATGTTTCATGAGCTGAAATAAAATATCCCAGAAATGTTCCATATACACAAAAAGCTTATTTCTCTTACATTTTGTGCTCAAAGTTATTACATCCCTATTAATGAGTGTTTCTCCTTTGCCAAGATAATCCATCCACTTGACAGGTGTGACATATCAAGAAGCTGATTAAACAGCATGATCATTAAACAGGTGCGCCTTGTGCTGGGGACAATAAAAGGCCACTCTAAAATGTGCACTTTTGCCACACAACGCCACAGATGTCTCAAGTTTTGAGGGAGTGTGCAATTGGCATGCTGACTGCAGGAATGGCTACCAGAGCTGTTGCCAGATAATTTAATGTTCATTTCTCTACCATAAGCCGCCTTCAACGTCATTTTTGAAAATTTGGCAGTACGTCCAACCGGCCTCACAACCGCAGACCACGTGTAAACTTCTTCACCTGCGGGATCGTCTGAGACCAGCCTATCAGACAGCTGATGAAACTGAGGAGTATTTCTGTCCGTAATAAAACCCTTTTGTGGGGGAAAACTAATTCTGATTGCTTGGGCCTGGCTCCCAAGTGGGTGGGCCTACGCCCTTGGGAGCCAGGCCCAAGCAATCAGAATTAGTTTTTCCCCACAAAAGGGTTTTATTACGGACAGAAATACTCCTCAGTACTGTAAATCAGTAAAATCATTGAAATTGTTACATGTTGCGTTTATATTTTTGTTTAGTATATATATATATATATATATATATATACACACATACACATACACACACACTGAGTGTACAAAACATTAAGGACACCTTCCTAATATTGAGTTGCAACCCCCTTTTGCCCTCAGAACAGCCTCAATTTGTCGGGGCATGGACTCGACAAGTTCAACGGCACTTACATATGTTGCCTTTCCCATTAACCTTCTGAATAGCACACCTACACAAGCTATGTCTCAATTGTCTCAAGGCTTAAACCTGTCTCCTCCCCTTCATCTACACTGATTGAAGTGACATTAATAAGGGATCATAGCTTTCAAATGGATTCACCTGGTCAGTCTGTGACATGGAAAGTGCAGGTATCCTTAATGTTTTATACACTCAGTTGTGTATATACAGTTGAAGTCTGAACTTTACATACACTTAGGTTGGAGTCATTAAAACTTGTTTTTCAACCAATTTTTCCAACAATTGTTTAAAGACAGATTATTTCACTTATAGTTCACTGTATCACACTTCCAGTGGGTCAGAAGTTTACATACACTAAGTTGACTATGCCTTTAAACAGCTTGGAAAATTCCAGAAAATTATGTCATGGCTTTAGAGGCTTCTGATAGGCTAATGATGTCAATTAGCCTATCATCCTTGGGAGAAATTTCCAAACGCCTGAAGGCACCACGTTCATCTGTACAAACAATAGTACACAAGTATAAACACCATGGGACCACGCAGCTGTCATACCGCTCAGGAAGGAGACGCGTTCTGTCTCCTAGAGATGAACGTACTTCGGTGCGAAAAGAGCAAATCAATCCCAGAACAACAGCAAAGGACCTTGTGAAGATGCTGGAGGAAACAGGTACAAAGGTATCTATATCCACAGTAAAACGAGACCTATATCGACATAACCTGAAAGGCCACTCAGCAAGGAAGAAGCCACTGCTCCAAAACCGCCATAAAAAAGCCAGACTATGGTTTACAACTGCACATGCGGACAAAGTTCGTGTAACGGCTGATTTCCTCCTCTTCGTCTGAAGAGGAGGTGTAGGGATCGGACCAAGACGCAGAGTGGAAAGTGTCCATGTTTTATTATCAATAAACTGAACACTACACGAAACAAAATAACAAAAGAGAATCTAACCGACAAACAGTCCCGTGTGGCACAACTACTGACACGGAAGACAAACACCCACAAAAACACACGTGAAACCCAGGCTGCCTAAGTATGATTGTCAATCAGGGACAACGATTGACAGCTGCCTCTGATTGAGAATCATACCAGGCCGAACACAAAATCCCAACATAGAAAATCACACATAGACAACCCACCCAACTCACGCCCTGACCATACTAAATAAATACAAAACAAGGGAAAACAGGTCAGGAACGTGACAGTTCGTACTTTTTGGAGAAATGTCCTCTGGTCTGATGAAACAAAAACAGAACTGTTCGGCCATAATGACCATCTTTATGTTTGGAGTAAAAAGGGGGATGCTTGCAAGCCGAAGAACACCATCCCAACCGTGAAGAACGGAGGTGGCCCCATCATGTTGTGGGGGTGATTTGCTGCAGGAGGGACTGGTGCACTTCACAAAATAGATGGCCTCATGAGGATGGAAAATTATGTGGATACATTGAAGCAACATCTCAAGACATCAGTCAGGAAGTTAAAGCTTGGTCGCAAATGAGTCTTCCAAATGGACAATGACCCCAAGAATGCTTCCATAGTTGTGGCAAAATGGCTTAAGGACAACAAAGTCAAGGTATTGGAGTGGCCATCACAAAGCCCTGACCTCAATCCTATAGAAAATGTGTGGGCAGAACTGAAAAAGCGTGTGCGAGCAAGGAGACCTACAAAACTGACTCAGTTACACTAGCTCTGTCAGGAGGAATGGGCCAAAATTCACCCAAATTATTGTGGGAAGCTTGTGGAAGGCTACCCCAAACATTTGACCCAAGTTAAACCAGTTAAAGGCAATGCTTTGAAATACTAATTGAGTGTATGTAAACGTCAGACCCACTGGGAATGTGATGAAAGAAATAAAAGCTGAAATAAATCATTCTCTCTACTATTATTCTGACATTTCACATTCTTAAAATAAAGTGGTGATCCTAACTGACCTAAGACAGGGAATTTTTACTAGGATTAAAGGTCAGGAATTGTGAAAAACTGAGTTTAAATGTATTTGGCTAAGGTGTATGTAAACTTCCGACTTCAACTGTATATTTATATATCGTGCAGAGGTAATAACTCCAATAATATCTCATCATGACCATAACTGGAACACTATGGACCAAGGAGGACCACAATAAGCCACTACTGTGGGTGAATGATAGATTGTTGTCAATAAATGAATTATTCACAAAAACAAAGGACGCAAGGAGTAAACATTAAATTATACAAGGATATCAATTATTCACACCAATGTATCCCCTGAGACTGGAGGTCAATGAGACGGATACTGTCTGTTTGGCAGTGTACCAACAGCTCAGGGGAAGAGGACAGAGTCGTCCAAGAGAGAGTTTGACCCCGTGACCTACTGGCCTTGATTACTAAAAAATGCTGGCTGCAGAGAGATGGAGAGGCTTACTGGAACTCTCACCCAGCTAACTGCTACACCTCCCTCCCAGACCTCTGTGACTCACATCCTCCATTACTCTCTCCATCTTTCCATCTCTCACTCAAATTGATTTATTTGCATGACATTGCATCAGTTCCATTGTCATTTTCCCCTGTTTTCTCTATTTTCTCTCTCCCGCTCTCGCTCTCTCTATCTTTGTAAATCCATTTCCTCTTTATCCTTAGACCATTTTCACTCTACCCTTTCTCTCTTCTTCATTTATCTCCTCCTCCGTTTCCACCTTGTCCCCTCTCTCCCCATGACGTCAGTGTCATATGTTGCTGGTCTGGTCTGTGTGCCCACCTGCCTGCCCGCCTGCCGCGCCCAACCAGCGGCCAGTGATAGCCTCCTCTCTCTCTCTTTCTCTCATAATGTGCCTGTTTTCTCACACACAGACAGGGTGTAGGAGGGGATGGGGGGTGGGGGGGGGGGGGGTGTTGTGGGCGATTATCCGCCACATTTGCCACAATTTCCCACCAATCGCTGTCACTCTTCATCACGCTGCTTCACAGAAAAATGGGCAGGGCATGGGCTGTCTGGTTTTATTTCACGGAATATGAAGTCTGTCTGAGTGGTGTGACTCAGATACTGTCTGAGGTATAGAACTTGACACTCATTACCCCAGTACCCCTGCAGACAAAACAAGCACTTAGCTTACTCTCATCGTTGATGTACTCAGTCCAGTTTACGGAGCTAGTGACGTTGAAATCAGTGCCATTGAAATCGGTTCCATTTAAGTCTGGAGTTCCCAGAGTTCTGTTCAGGCGGTCGTCGGGGATCGTGTCATTGACGAGGTTGCGGATACACTTCTGCCTCAGGTTGCCCATGAAGAGCTGCAGGCCAATCAGGGCGAAGACGCTGAGACAGAAAACGGTGAGGATCATGACGTCGGAGAGCTTCTTGACCGACTGGATCAGAGCGCCCACAATGGTCTTTAGTCCTGCAAGGGAGGGACGACGCACAGTCCTGGTTAACAGCTCCAACTGATTAATAGAACAGATACATAATACAGTATAGAAATATAGTATAGAAATGCTAAGGTATATAGAAATGCTTCAGCCCCCAATGATAGCTAGCAAGCAGCATAGGAGATCCATATGTCAAGTTTCTGTATGGCATTCATACAGGAGCCAGTTGAGGTTTAGACTGATCATTTTTACTCATGGATCTCTCCAGAGATGGTGTTGTTGGTGTTAAGATTACCCAGTTCATAACACACTTAGATTAACCCCTAGCAAACTGTCTACACAGAAAGTCTGTTTGCTGATAATCAAATTCTCTTTCCGAATAGACTCAGATCACTACAGATATCGTATCATATTCATATCATTACTTAGTGATCTGTACAGCAATGTAATAATGACGTAATGGACAAATTGCGATCATTCAGTTTGATAGGGACCAAGTGTGTTGGGGTTTTAGTGATGCTAAGCAGATGCTAAGCTACAGGACTGTTTTCTGTGATCACGCTCTCCGCAGCCGATGTAAGACCTTTAATCAGGTCAACAATCACAAGGCCGCAGGGCCAGACGGATTACCAGGACGTGTACTCCGAGCATACGCTGACCAACTGGCAAGTGTCTTCACTGACATTTTCAACCTCCCCTGTCTGAATCTGTAATACCAACATGTTTCAAGCAGACCACCAAAGTCCCTGTGCCCAAGAACACTAAGGTAACTTGCCTAAATGACTACCGACCCATAGCACTTACGTCTGTAGCCATGAAGTGCTTTGAAAGGCTGGTCATGGCTCATATCAACATCATTATCCCAGAAACTCTAGACCCACTCCAATTTGCATACCGCCCCAACAAATCTACAGATGATGCAATCTCACTGCCCTTTCACTCCTGGACAAAAGGAACACCTATGTGAGAATGCTATTCATTGACTACAGCTCAGCGTTCAACACCATAGTGCCCTCGAAGCTCATCACTAAGCTAAGGACCCTGGGACTAAACACCTCCCTCTGCAACTGGATCCTGGACTTCCTGACGGGCCGCCCCCAGGTGGTAAGGGTAGGTAACAACACATCCACCACGCTGATCCTCAACATGGGGGCCCCTCAGGGGTGCGTCCTCAGTTCCCTCCTGTACTCCCTGTTCACTCATGACTGCATGGCCAGGCATGACTCCAACACCATCATTAAGTTTTCAGATGACACAACAGTGGTAGGCCTGATTACTGACAATGACGAGACAGCCTATAGGGAAGAGGTCAGAGACCTGGCCATGTGGTGCCAGGACAACAACCTCTCCCTCAACATGATCAAGACAAAGGAGATGATTGTGGACTACAGGAATAGGAGTACCGAGCAGGAACACATCACCAACAAACTAACATGGTCCAAGCACACCAAGACAGTTGTGAAGAGGGCATGACAAAACTTATTCCCCCTCAATAGACTGAAAAGATTTGGCATGGGTCCTCAGATCCTCAAAAGGTTCTACAGCTGCACCATCGAGAGCATCCTGACGGGTTGCATCACTGCCTGGTACGGCAACTGCTCAGCCTCCGACCGCAAGGCACTACAGAGGGCTAAGCTTCCTGCCATCCAGGACCTCTATACCAGTTGGTGTCAGAGGAAGGCCCTAAAAATTGTCAAAGACTCCAGCCACCCTAGTCATAGACTGTTCTCTCTGCTACAGCATGGCAAGCGGTACCAGAGCGCCAAGTCTAGGTCCAAGAGGCTTCTAAACAGCTTCTACCCTCAAGCCATAAGACTCCTGAACATCTAATCAAATGGCTACCCAGAATATTTGCATTGCCCCCCCCTCTTTTACACTGCTGCTACACTCTGTTATTATCTATGCATAGTCACTTTAATAACTCTGCCTACATGTACATATTACCTCAATTACCTCGACACCGGTGCCCCCGCACATTGCCTCTGTACCGGTACCCCCTGTATACAGCCTCGCTATTGTTATTTTACTGCTGCTCTTTAATTATTTGGTATTTTTCTTAAAACTGCATTGTTGGTTAGGGGCTTGTAAGTAAGCATTTCAATGTAAGGTCTACCTGTTGTATTCGTCACATGTGACAAATAACATTTGATTTGATTGGATTTGATTTGATTTGAAAGAGGGCTGATGTAGGTTGAAGATAGAGACCCACATTAATCATGGGGTCAATGATTGGTTGGTCCATGAAACCGAGAGATGACAACTTTGTGAGAGTGTGTGTCATGGCATTGCCTAGCATCACTCTAGTACAGCCCTATACAACAACCACCATACACAGTGAACAAGACATACATGCAACCTAGAACAAGGACAGAGGGGGAACCCTAAACACAAATGCTCACCACACCACATTGCTTTTGCAATGTCTCATGCATAAAAAAAGCTAACAAATAATAAATATTCTACCTAATTTCCCCAAAGGGCAAGATAACAAAGAAAGAGAATTACAGGAAGAAAGTGAAAGTAACGTAATGTGTCTAAAAGCGTGGAATCGTTTCCATCTCGATGGAGTGGGACTGGATTCCTGCTTTTACTGGCCTGTGGAAAGGCAGCGTGACAGAGGCAACAACGCTAGGCTAAGCTAACGTAAGATGAGCAGTTACTGCATCTCAGATGGAGCGAATTAGCCATTAGCCGTTAGCTTATAGCCTTGTTGCTAGCATTTAAGCATTTAACCTTTAACCTCTGACCTGGGCTCTCTCACCTGGGATGACTGATATAGTTTTGAGGGCTCGGAGAACCCTGAAGGTTCTGAGGGCCGAGACATTACCCAGGTCCACAAACTCTGTCACATATCTGTAAGGGAAGGCAGCAGGGGGAGGTTTGGGGGAGGGAGGAGGAGCGAGGGAAGGAAGGGGGAAGTCACACAAACGGACAGGACAGACACCATGACAAGACAAGGGGGTTGGGGGAGGGGGGGGGGGGGGTCGACAAACGTCACAAACAAAAGACATCTTGGCTGACGGGTGAGAGAGCAGACACAGGTTCTTACCTGGGATTACCGAGATAGTTTTCAAAGCTCGCAATACTCTGAAAGTGCGCAGAGCTGAAACATTGCCTAGGTTTACAAACTCTGTTACATACCTGCAGGATTAAATGCACAGTTAAAAATCTGCATTGTACCCTGACATACTTGCAAATGCACACACACACACACACGTACAGACGCAGGTACACACATATGCGCATATGAATACACATCAAGTACACACTTTCACAGTAGAATTAATTCGATCAAATGCACTACACCATAAACATAGGAGATACATTATATCATATATACAGTATATACGTTTTCGAGAAAGATCATTTGAAAAATACAATTTTATTGAGTAAATGTAGTTAATGGATTCTTTTCATTTTAAAGAGAGATTAAAAATGTAATGAATTGATGGCCCTTTGTTAATGTAAAAATAGAGACGTAACAAACTAAGATTGCGCCATTAGATTAGGGGTGGGGTCGCGAGATCAAAATAAACGGGGTCCCCAGAAATTCTGGCAAACAAAATGGGGTCCTCGCTGAAAAAGTTTGAATGCCCCCGGTCTAGAGGGATGAGTGTGGTGACACTGCTCTAATCTCTGTGTCCTGACAGACCTGACAGACCTCTGTGTCCACACTTTTCAAACCAGTCCTTCCAGTTACATGGCAGAATCAGAATATACACTGACTGTACAAACATTAAGGACACCTGCTCTCTCCATGACATAGACTGAACAGGTGATTCCAGGTGAAAAGCTATGATCCCTTATTGAAGTCACTTGTTAAATCCACTTCAGTCAGTGTAGTTGAAGGGGAGGAGACAGGTTAGAGAAAGATGTTTAAGCCTCGAGACAATTGAGACATGGATTGTGTATGTGTGCCATTCAGGGGGTGAATGGGCAAGACAAAAGATTTAAGTGCCTTTGAACGGGGTGTGGTAGTAGGTGCCAGGCACACCGGTTTGTGTCATGAACTGCAATGCTGCTGGGTTTTCCACGCTCAACATGGGCCAGCATTTTGAGCGTGGGTGGGGGTGGGGGTGGACGGGAGCAACTGAAGGTGTTCCTAATGTTTTGTATAGTCAGTGTATAATGATATTTGGATTAGTGAAATGAGCAGCAGTTTTGTAGTGAAGTGTTATATTAATTATACTTTTTTTTTTTTTATCTAGACTGGTTAGGAGGAATACATACATCAGTCCTAGATAATAATGGATCAATGCCTCATAATATCCTATTCTATTGATCAAAGCTGGAAATATAAGTCATACATACATCCGTGGTAATACTTACGCCATGGAGATTACCATGAAGTCCAACCAGTTCCATGGATCCCTGAGGAAGGTGAACTTCCCCACACAGAACCCCCTCGCCAAGATTTTAATGAGAGACTCGAATGTGTAAATCCCTGTGAATGTGTACCTGATCAAACCAAGACAGAAAGGCATTATGGTGGTTGCTATGGAAGTCAACAACAACAGCCCTATTCAATCAAAACCTTATGCCTGTTTTCCGGGGCTAGACCAAAACAACACTATTTGTCCTGTGCCAGTGTAGGCTCTGTTCCAATTTTGATACCAAGATAACAAGTGTAAGTGTTATGCTAGTGTGGATATCAGTGGAGGCTGCTGAGGGGAGAACGGCTTATAATAATGTCTGGAACGGAGTGGATGGAATGGAACAAAACCATGTGTTTGATGTATTTGATACCATTCCACCAATTCCTCCAGTCATTACCACCAGCCCGTCCTCCCCAATTAAGGTGCCGCCAACCTCCTGTGGTGGATACTGGAGCATAGCCAATGTTTGAATTGTCATGCTAATTCGTTTCTTTTGGTTTCTCACAAACGCAAACACGCATTCTCACACTGGAAACAGAATTGTATCTTTGTCTTACCAAGGAAGCTATAAAAACGGGTGTCAATTGAATAGGGTAACAGCCAATAATAAGTAACCTACAGGAATTAAATCTAGAATATAAGTTACTTACTCAACATTCTTGGCCCAGTCCGGGGGGTTGCTCAGAGTCATAAAAGCACAGTTGGTCAAAATGGTGAACATGATTAACATGCTGAACAACGTACAGAGACACAAGTCAAGGAAAGAACCCAACATGTTCAGAGACACATGTAAAGCAATGTCACATCAAGGCTAACTAATAACGAGGCCTAGGCCCCGAGTGTTCCGTGACCATAGGCCTTTACCAGGAAAAACTCCATGCCCTATACAGCCTAGAAATATCGACCCAGAGTTATTTCTTGGTCAGGTCACATGGTCACGAACCACTCAAGGAACCCTCTACCATAACATATTTTCAAAGTCAACATACAATTTAGTCACATTTCTCTCACATACATGCTCCATATGACACCAAACTAGGCCATAATTATATCAAACCTTGATATAGATGTGAAAGGATATGAGTGTACTAAAACTGCAATTGCTATTCTCCGTAGAGGATTGAAGGGGCTTAGGATGTAACAGGCAGGAGTGGCGTTGAAACGGAATATTGCCTTGCCGCGATTCAATACTATAAATGTCTGAAAGAGGAAGAGAGAAAGAGAGAGAGAAAGAGAAAGAGAGACAGAGAGAGACAAAGAGAGAGAGACAGAGAGAGACAGAGAGTGAGAGAGAGAGAGAGAGAGAGAGAGAGAGAGAGAGAGAGAGAGAGAGAGAGAGAGAGAGAGAGAGAGAGAGAGAGAGAGAGAGAGAGAGAGAGAGAGAGAGAGAGAGAGAGAGAGAGAGAGAGAGAGAGAGAGAGAGAGAGAGAGAGAGAGAGAGTGAGGAAGAGTTGAGTTGTCCAAATGACATGAGGTAATAAGTAGAACATCTTCGACTGACTATGGAACTAAGACTACAAGAAGTGACTGTGGCTGTGAAACACACCCATCCCAGCTGTGCACACCACCACAGCACCAAGGCAAGGCCAAGACATTGTCCTCCACTGTTGATGGTGTGCTGAGGCTGTGGTCCTGTTACTATTGGTGTTGTTCCTTCTGTCTGGCACGCTCAAACCCCAGAGGACAGGAGAGCAGCCAGGCAGTCCCTCTCTCTCTCTCAGATGGACTCATGATGCGTGTGTGTGTGTGTACCCGTGCAAGTGTGACTTTCTATGTGTTTGTATGTGTACACACGTGTGTAGGGTGTGAGGGGTGTGTGTGTTTACCCATGCAAGTGTAACTCTGTGTGCATGTATGTGTGTTTGTGTGTTTCCGTCTATGTGCGTGTGTGTGTTGTCTGATCACGGCAGTGTGAAAGTGTTAGGTAGGCCCTGTAAACAACCATCCTACAGAAGGGGCTTCTACAGTACACTGTGTCTGGATGACTACATCAAAGACTCAGCTGGGGCCACAGTTCAGCTCAGTTCCTGTCACCTGTGTGTTGGCTGCTAGTTACCCTTGGCACCATCTGAGGAGGACCCTAGAGTGTGGCTGCTAGTTAGCCTTGGCACCATCTGAGGAGGACCCTAGAGTGCGATGACATGACTGAGTGCTCAGAAACAGTGCCTCAAATGTAATTTGGTCTGTTTTTGTTATTCTTTGAAGATGCATCACTGATTGCACCAGTTAATACATAAATGACACAACATGGCACATGAAGGCAGCATGAGGACACGGCACCATGTTGCCGCTTTGGAGCACGGTATGCCCGCTTTGCTTAAAATTCAGAACATTCTGTGAACTCCTATGTGTCATTATTGGCCAGCAGGGGATAACGTGATTGCCAATGAGTTTTGCAATGTCTTGTGAATGTACCATCATAATTTGGGATTGAAAAATAGACCAAACCTTAAAGGTTGTGGGTGTGGTTTAGCCTGTCTACCATATGACATGAAATAGGAGTTGGCAAGAGAGCACAAACAGATCTGGAACTTAGGCTAGGTGTGGGTGTGTCCAGTACCTTCTGATTGGAGTAGAAGGGGTCCAGGTCCTCCAGAGGGGTGGAGACAAAGCCTTGGGGGACGTCACCGTAGATGAAGGGGAGGGACTTCCCCGCCTCCAGGTCACTGTTGGGCTTGGGCCCGTTGTCATCACTGTCGCTACAGCGGTCAACGTGGGGTTTCCGGGCCTCCTCCTCGGCAACGCGCCTTTCGATGGCGGCAAGCGAGTCGGGACAGAAGTGGCAGAAGCTATCAGGTCCGGGCGGTACAAGCAGCTGTGCCATCTTGTCATGGTGCTCCTTCACAGGGACGCTTGGGGCTCCGCCAGGGCAGGGGGCTGGGGATAGAGAAAGGGAGATCAGGAAGGCCCAGCTACAACATTCAGCCTATAGCACATGGTGTGCATGACAAGTGGCCAGGGATACACCCAGTACTCTACTGTATGTTTAGACAAATTACTCCCCCCTCCCCCTAAGACGAATGTCAAATACGTATTGGGAGGACACAACTGAAACAGCATGAATGGCAATATAATCTCAATTTCCCCTGACGTCTACTGTATCTTACTGTACTGTAGCACCATGTTCAGATATACCAGTACGTCATCATATACAGAGACCTGGTTTCAGCCCTTTTGTTTATATGAAACAATACACACTCTTTTTCTGCTGAGAAGGGAAGCGGTCACCAAGTTAAAACAGAGATATAGGTGACCACAGAGACTATTTTAAGCTTCTTAAATGTAATTCTACGTAGGTGACCTTCAATATGTCCCCATGGTTGTCACTGCCACTGTGGCTGTTTTAAAAACAGCCAACTGCTGTGGATAGATCACCCTCATTGTGGATGCATCTGTGATGGAAATAACCACTCATTTTCTCTCTCACCATGGCCCGATTCTCCATCAACATCAATCAACGCCCACACACACCTTCCTCTCCCCCCCCCCCTGCTCCCCCGTTTCTCTTTCTCTCCCTCTCTCCAAAGGCCTACCCTGTTTCCTCCAGAGGCCCAGGGAGAGATACAAACAAGCACTCCCTTAAAACCCAAGTGGGCCATTAGAACAAAGCATGTACCTTGAAGACAACACATATTCAGAGGCCAGTGAGGGCAGTGGGGCCTCCCTGTCTGGGAGCAGGGGCCAGAGAATAGGACTGTGATCCCCCCCACCGGCTCCTCTCTCATCACATCTTTCACACTTTGATCCTCGTTACAGAATGGCACTACTGACAAAGCCTTCATTGTCAGTCTTTACTGTAATATGTCTGAAACAATGACGGAGCTGCAGTTGTGTCACCTAGCAACCCTAATATTGTCTGACTTATGAGAAATGGCAACCCTATATTGTCTGACTACTGACAATTGGCACATACAAAACAGTGACACAGCACCCAGCATACACTTCCATGGTGCTCCTAGGCCAGCCGAGGAGGGATCTCATTTGCATTCATCAGGTTAGCACCATTTGGTTTCTGATTGTTTCTGATTGCCGTTTGAGCTACTGACACCAAAGTAGTAATTCAACTAACCATCTACTAACCCTAACGCTTATCCTAACCCTAAACTTAACTGTCAGTAGTGGAGAAGGTGGAAAGTTTTAAGTTCCTCGGTGTACACATCACGGACAAACTGAATTGGTCCACCCACACAGACAGCGTTGTGAAGAAGGCGCAGCAGCGCCTCTTCAACCTCAGGAGGCTGAAGAAATTCGGCTTGTCACCAAAAGCACTCACAAACTTCTACAGATGCACAATCGAGAGCATCCTGTCGGGCTGTATCACCGCCTGGTACGGCAACTGCTCCGCCCACAACCGTAAGGCTCTCCAGAGGGTAGTGAGGTCTGCAGAACGCATCACCGGGGGCAAACTACCTGCCCTCCAGGACACCTACACCACCCGATGTCACAGGAAGGCCATAAAGATCATCAAGGACAACAACCACCCAAGCCACTGCCTGTTCACCCCGCTATCATCCAGAAGGCGAGGTCAGTACAGGTGCATCAAAGCAGGGACCGAGAGACTGAAAAACAGCTTCTATCTCAAGGCCATCAGACTGTTAAACAGCCACCACTAACATTTAGCGGCCGCTGCCAACATACTGACTCAACTCCAGCCACTTTAAAAATGGGAATTGATGGAAATTATGTAAAAATGTACCACTAGCCACTTTAAACAATGCCACTTAATATAATGTTTACATACCCTACATTACCCATCTCATATGTATATACTGTACTCTATATCATCTACTGCATCTTGCCATCTTTATGTAATACATGTACCACTAGCCACTTTAAACTATGCCACTTTATGTTTACATACCCTACAGTACTCATCTCATATGTATATACCGTACTCTATACCATCTACTGCATCTGCCATGCCGTTCTGTACCACCACTCATTCATATATCTTTATGTACATATTCTTTATCCCTTTACACTTGTGTGTATAAGGTAGTAGTTGTGGAATTGTTAGGTTAGATTACTTGTTGTTATTACTGCATTGTCGGAACTAGAAGCACAAGCATTTCGCTACCCTCGCATTAACATCTGCTAACCATGTGTATGTGACTAATAAAATTTGATTTGATTTGATTTACCCTTATCCTAGCACTAGCACTAACCCTTACCCTATAACCCTTATTCTAAACCTAACCGTGACCTTAGCAACCAGTTGCTTATCAACAGATAGTTTGTTGATAGTATGACCATCGTTTGAGCATCTACAGATCCACTATCAGGACTATCTAAATAAAGTGTGCCCAAAAACACATTTCTTTCTAATTAATGGCATGGAATAGGCGTATAAATGGGGAATTACAGTGACCTCATACAGTTGAAGTCGGAAGTTTACATACATCTTAGCCAAATACATTTAAACTCAGTTTTTCACAATTCCTGACCTTTAATCCTAGTAAAAATTCCCTGTCTTAGGTCAGGTAGGATCACCACTTTATTTTATTTTAAGAATGTGAAATGTCAGAATAATAGTAGAAAGAATTATTTATTTCAGCTTTTATTTCTTTCATCACATTCCCAGTGGGTAAGACATTTACATACACTCAATTAGTATTTGGTAGCATTGCCTTTAAATTGCTTAACTTCAGTCAAATGTTTCGGGTAGCCTTCCACAAGCTTCCCACAATAATTTGGGTGAATTTTAGCCCATTCCTCCTGACAGAGCTGGTGTAACTGAGTCAGGTTTGTAGGCCTCCTTGCTCGGAACAAACACTTTTTCAGTTCTGCCCACACATTTTCTATAGGATTGAGGTCAGGGTTTTGTGATGGCCACTCCAATACCTTGACTTTGTTGTCCTTAAGCCATTTTGCCACAACTTTGGAAGTATGCTTGGGGTCATTGTCCATTTGGAAGACCCATTTGCGACCAAGCTTTAACTTCCTGACTGATGTCTTGAGATGTTGCTTCAATATATCCACATCATTTTCCATCCTCATGATGCCATCTATTTTGTGAAGTGCACCAGTCCCTCCTGCAGCAAAGCACCCCCACAACATGATGCTGCCACCCCCGTGCTTCACGGTTGGGATGGTGTTCTTCGGCTTGCAAGCATCCCCCTTTTTCCTCCAAACATAAAGATGGTCATTATGGCCGAACAGTTCTATTTTTGTTTCATCAGACCAGAGGACATTTCTCTAAAAAGTACTATCTTTGTCCCCATGTGCAGTTGCAAAACGTAGTCTGGCTTTTTTATGGCGGTTTTGGAGCAGTAGCTTCTTCCTTGCTGAGTGGCCTTTCAGGTTATGTCGATATAGGACTCGTTTTACTGTGGTTATAGATACTTTTTTGCCCGTTTCCTCCAGCATCTGCACAAGGTCGTTTGCTGTTGTTCTGGGATTGATTTGACTTTTCGCACCAAAGTACGTTCATCTCTAGGAGACAGAACGCGTCTCCTTCCTGAGCGGTATGACGACTGCGTGGTCCCATGGTGTTTATACTTGCGTACTATTGTTTGTACAGATGAACGTGGTACCTTCAGGCATTTGGAAATTGCTCCCAAGGATGAACCAGACTTGTGGAGGACTACAATTATTTTTCTGAGGTCTTGGCTGATGTCTTTTGATTTCCCCATGATGTCAAGCAAAGGGGCACTGAGTTTTAAGGTAGGCCTTGAAATACATCCACAGGTGCACCTCCAATTGACTCAAATGACGTCAATTAGCCTTTCAGAAGCTTCTGAAGCCATGACATCATTTTCTGGAATTTTTCAAGCTGTTTAAAGGCACAGTCAACTTAGTGTATGTAAACTTCTGACCCACTGGAATTGTGATACAGTGAATTATAAGTGAAATAATCTGTCTGTAAACAATTGTTGGAAAAATTACTTGTGTCATGCACAAAGTAGATGTCCTAATCGACTTGCCAAAACTCTAGTTTGTTAACAAGAAATTTGTGGAGTAGTTGAAAAACGAGTTTTAATGACTACAACCTAAGTGTATGTAAACTTCTGACTTCAACTGTATATCCTATGGTTCTTTGTACTTTAGCCGATATCTGTGTCACTGTGTCCTAGCTAGCTTTTCCCATGGGGAACTTCATAAACACATCTGCTTGTGTTCTAATGACAGCTTGGGGATCCACTGCTCTGATGTGTGAGTTAGTCGACATCACGTCATCTAAGAGCCCTATGAGAGGTTTGCTAGACCCTATGCTAGTACACACGCCCACAACTGAACCAGTCTCTGACGGCTTGTTTTGCCTGGAGTCAAACAACACCGCAGACACTGATTATTTCTATACTCTAACGATGAATGCAATGGTATCTCCAGTTCTAGCATGCATCGGTAGCTATACTTTCTGGCACGTTAGGGTTTTGAATGGACATGACATTTCCAAAGACATTTTAAATCAAAAGGTAGTCCTGGGTGGACGGCATTTATCCAAAGAATGTTTCAAATGTCGACCTCCACATTTAAAAAGGTTGTTTTAATATTATGATGTCTGTCTGTGATAGGGATAAAGAAGCTTCGGTAATATCATACTCAGCATGTGATCGATATCACAGCTGGAATTTGTCAGATCTGTTCACAGACACACGAATCCCTCGAGACTTTATGTAGGCTGTTATCAACAAAAGTATGTACTCAAGACATATATTAAATCAATACATACAGTTATTATATCAATACATTAAATGTGACATATGAGTTGTAGTAACCGTTCATATTAGTACGTATTGCTGCGTTGCCTAATTTTCTCTGAACACGTCTGCTGTCCATGGTGCTGAAATGTGAAACAACACGGAAAACACCAATTTGTGGCTCATACGCCAAACGGCAGACATAAACCAAATGGTAAGCTACTAACAGAGACACAGGTAACCACAACATACAGCCGTTTTGTCACCATGAAACGCATAGCCAAACACATGAAGGTGTGAAACAAGTTAGGAATCGATTGATGGCTAATACATCCGTCTAGACAAGTTCAGTGGTTTGCTTTTAAATACATTTATGTAGCCTTATCACCAACAATAAGCACAGGCTACAGGTATAATCTGAAAGATAAGGTGAGGCTAGTAGCCATACCTTAATTGTCGTGGATTCAAAACGAGCAGGGGAGGCGGCAGCTGTCGCCATATTGACGTATCCGTGTATTTCCTCGAATTTACCGCTTCTCATTTGTAACATCTCCGCCTTGCCACCACCATCTGACACGCACACAAGTCTCCAAAAACCGAGGGACTCAGATCGTAGTTGGAAAGAGCGAGAAACATTAAGGAACAACAGTGGCCATCTCTCTCAATCACCACAATTCCCGAAAACAGTGACGTGAGTGACAAAATCTGTTCCCAAGCGCGCGTCACCGTCAACCACCCAACTGAATGGGTGTGAATGGATCTCTTAACAGGGCGTTCCCTTACCCATACCAGTTGTCTATTCCTTGTAATGGATCCACTATAGATCCTGTTAGCTGAAATATGGATAAACGTTTGTATTTTGCCACTACATTCTCTATGTAGCAGTGTTTCATCTATAGCCATGAACATATCTTATGGCCATGACACTAGAGTCATCTATTCTAAGTTATAGCCTAAGAAGCAGTTTTGCCATCTATTTTTACATTATCGAGACATGACCTCAAATGACTCAAGCTTTTTGAACAATATCGATGGAAAATATTATCGTGTTCAACGTCTGCTCTATGCGTTCGTGTGTTTGAGTAAGACACATTTAGAGACAACAACATCCCTACCAATTTTGATAAATGCATTGCTAGAGGTGTATATGTCAATTTAAGGCAAATCTGTTAAACAATAGACTTCTTGTCATTGATATGTATTACAACAAATTAAATGATCTAATTGCGACACCCACGTATAAAAAAAAGTTACGCCATTATTTGGAGATTATAAGAAAGAAGCATAGGAAGGTAGCCTAAAAAAATAATTGATTGTCATTAATTGTCTATGTCAGGGGTTCCTAAACCTTTTCACTCGAGCCCCCAATGGGAACACCCCGCGCTCCCCCTGTGCGCAAGCGCCACGTCTATGTCTATGGGCACAAGCACTGTTCATGACAAATCAACATCTTGAACCCCATTAAAAACCTGTGGTTTGAGTTGAAGAGGTCAGTCCATTAGAGCAGACGAAGGATATCAAGTATCTGGAAAGAGTATGTCTCGAGGAATTGTCTAAGATCCCTCCCAACGTGTTCTCCAATCTCATACAACATTTTACAAAAAGGCTCAGTGTCAGTATCCTGGCAAGGGGAGGGTGCTAGAGTATTGAAAACAGGTTGTTAGTCTTTTTTGCTAATCTTTTTTCAAGGGTGCCAATAATTATGGATCTGGCTTATTGCCAATGATATCTCTAGATGTCTGAAAGGGAGCGCTGTTTTGAAGCCACAGCACAGCCATTTTGGTACTCCCCTCTGTTGTCATTTTTTTTAAATGCATTTATTAATGTCTACATTCGTTTTTGACAAGTATGTTCTACAGACACCTTAATGCACACTTTGAAATTATATTAAGTGAACTTAAAATGATTTTATTTCATATATATAAAACATATTCCTGAAGAAAAACACATTTGAGAGTGCTAATGATACTTTGCCCACTACAAAAAAATAAATACTTAAATACATGCAATTTTGTCATTTTATTGACATACTGTAGAATTTCTTTCATTCCTATGGAGGACTGCTCATTCTGGGGAGTGCCAATATGGTGGCCGGTGGCTTCAAAGCCTCTCATTGGCCATTACATAGTATCAACCATCCAGGTTATCATTGGTTAGTGTCTTGTATTGTTTGTGTGAATGTTTTATGAAATCCAGTAAAACAAATCTATAAAAAAAATATTTGTAAGTCTGAGCTAGACTCTATTAAATAGACCACTAGCCTACCTCTCAGCTGCTGCTCAGTCACTCCATGACTCCGCCTTCCGCTTGTTCACGAGACGCTTTGAAGAAACGGAAATCTGTTGTAACAGTAGGCTATTGCGAAAATACGCACGACACAAACAGGTTGTCTAGCAATTTCGTATTTTTTTAAGGAGGGGAGTTACATGCAGATATTTAGGCAAGCTATATGTAGCCTACACAACATATCATACAAGTAAGTCACAGACAGATAGTCAATAGCGAATTTAATGTTCAAACAATTTTTTTGCATCTTTGCAAACATTGGCTAAAGTGGAGGCAGACTGCTAACTATATGGCAGCATAACTACAAACATTACATCCACCACACAAAACGGTAATTGTTTTTGCCCCAATGCAATGTGTAGACTGCTTCTTGCTTGTGCTACGGCAATATCCGTTACAACAGACAGACGGTTGTATGTAGACTTCATATACAGTGAGCTGCGAAAGTATTGGGACAGTGACGCTTTTTTGTTGTTGTTTTGGCTCTGTACTCCAGCACTTTGGGTTTGAAATGATACAATGTCTGTGAGGTTAACGTGCAGACCGTCAGCTTTAACTTGAGGGTATTTTCATCCATATCAGGTGAACGTTTAGAAATTTCAGCACTTTTTGGTCCCCCCCCCCCCCCCCCCATTTTAGGGGACCAAGAGTATTGGGCCAAATTCACTTCTATGTGTATTAAAGTAGTCAAGTGTAGTAGTATTTGGTCCCATATTCCTAGCACGCAATGATTACATCAAGCTTGTGACTCAACAAACTGGTTGGATGGGGGGACTATGTTAAAAAAGTGCTGTAATTTCTAAACGGTACACCTGAAATGAAAGCTGTCAGTCTGCACTCATTGTATTATTTACAATCCAAAACTACAAAAAAAATGTGTCACTGTCCCAATACTTTTGGAGCTCGCTGTATATTTTTGGAACGTTCGTTAAAGTCGCAGCTGTTCCCGAAATATGAGGCAGAGACATAGGCTACATCATCATATCGATCTAATCGGTTGAGGCTTCAGAAGAGGGTGAGTAAAGAGAGAAACATGAATGTGTGTGAATAACACATGCACAGTATGGGATTTGGATCCTTAGATTTGAGAAAGAAGTTTCCAGAAGGGGAGGGACGGGAGCGAAAACTGTATTCGTAGCCTCGGCCGCAAAATAAACTCCAGCACACTGGTGATCTTGATCCTCCACAACTGCACCAATCTGAAAACACCAAATATAATGGCAGAAATCATAGTAGATGATGTTGCTTCCACCTATCCAGCTGTTTCATTTCGATCAATGCAGAAGACGAAGGGTAGGACACAAGGTCAGGGTGCCAATGTAGACTATTGGGACGCAGGCTCTCTGTCAGATGGGCTGTAGTGTAGCGTGGGTGAAACAGGCTACTGATCTGTCTTCTTAGCACGAGCCATACTTGAGCATTCTAAAGAACTACACTGCGAACTAAAGGGCGACATGTGTTCTTTCTGAAGTGGCACTCAGGGAGAACCGGCAAGCTGTGTGTGTTTGTGTTTGTGTGTGTGTGTGTGTGTGTGTGTGTAGGGAAAGCACGATAGCATGTCTATACCATTTTGCCACCCTGTGATTCTTGCAGGTCCCTGCCCTCTGCTGGTGAATGTGCATTTTTACAACAAGCCAAGAAAGCACATCTCCATCAAATACACTCTAACCCACACGCGTCAAACTCATTCCATGGAGGGCCGAGTGTCTACGGGTTTTCGGTCCACCCTTGTACTTGATTGATGAATTAAGGTCACTGATTAGTAAGGAACTCCCCTCCCCTGGTTGTCTAGGTCTTAATTGAAAGGAAGAAACAAAAACCCGCAGACACTCGGCCCTCCATGGATTGAGTTTGACACCCCTGCCTAACCCCTCTAATGCCAAAATATACCTGAATTTAACACAGTACATGACATTTTCGTTTTTCAATGCTGTCATAGTGAGTAAAAGGCTGTAGTGTTGCCGTTGTGGAGTGTCTGACTATTTGAAATTCACCTGGCTCCTCATCAAGGGAAGTTCCTGAAGCTGCCTGTCATCATGGTTCTCCTCTCATTACCGTCTCAGTGATGAAAGTAATACGCGTGAGTTTCTGTCACATACACACACACACACAGACACAAAAACACACACACCTATACACATACATGCACACAGTGCCTGTGGAAAGCGCTAATTGTTTTTACTTTACCCCTTTACTTTTTCCACATTTTATTATGTCAAAGGATTACTCTAAAATTGATTAAATGAAATGTTTCCATCATGAATCTACACGCAATACCCCATAATGACAAAGCGAAAATAGTTTTTTTGAAATGTTAGCAAATTTATTTAAAAAAACAGAAATACCATATTTACATAAGGGGAATACCTAGTCAGTTGTACAACTGAATGCATTCAACTGAAATGTGTCTTCCGCATTTAACCCAACCCCTCTGAATCAGAGAGGTGCGGAGGGCTGCCTTAATGGACATCCAGAAATTTGGAACCACCAAGACTCTACGTAGAGCCGGCCAAACTGAGCAATTGGGGAAGAAGGGCCTTGGACAGGGGGGTGACCAAGAACCCGATGGCCACTCTGACAGAGCTCCAGAGTTCCTCTGTGGAGATGGAAGAACCATCCAGAAGGACAACCATCTCTGCAGCACTCCACCAATCAGGCCTTTATGGTAGAGTGGCCAGACGGAAGCCACTCCTCAGTTAAAGGCACATGACAGCCCACTTGGAGTTTGCCATAAGGCACCTAAAGGACTCTCAGACCATGAGAAACAAGATTCTCTGGTCTGATGAAACCAAGATTGAACTATTTGGCCTGAATGCCAAGCGTCACGTCTGGAGGAAACCTGGCACCATCCCTATGGTGAAGCATGGTGGTGGCAGCATCATGCTGTGGGGATGTCTTTCAGCGGCAGGGACTGGGAGACTAGTCAGGATCGAGGGAAAGATGAACGGAGCAAAGTACAGAGAGATCCTTGCTGAAAACCTGCTCCAGGGTGCTCAGGACCTCAGACTGGGTCAAACATTCACCTTCCAACAGGACAACAACCCTAAGCACACAGCCAAGACATTGCAGGAGTGGCTTCGGGACAAATCTCTGAATGTCCTTGAGTGGCCCAGCCAGAGCCCGGACCCGATTGAACATCTCTGGAGAGACCTGAAAATAGCTGTGCAGCGATGCACCCCATCTAACCTGACAGAGCTCGAAAGGATCTGCAGAAAAGAATGGGAGAAACTCCCCAAATACAGGTGTGCCAAGCTTGTAGCGTCATACTCAAGAAGTCTCGAGGCTGTAATCGCTGCCAAAGGTGCTTACTTATGTAAATGTGATAATACCGTTTTTTATGTTTAACATATTTGCAAAATATGGGGTATTGCGGGGTATTGTGTGTAGTTTGATGAGGAAAAAAACATTTATTCCATTTTAGAATAAGGCTGTAACACAACAAAATGTGGAAAAAGTCAAAGGGTCCGAAAACTTTCCGAATGCACTGTACACACACACACACACACACACATGAACACACACATACATAATCTCACGATCAATGATCACTCCATCGACAGACACACCCAAGACTTCAGCTTAGCATGACTTTCCAAGAAGAACAAACTCGGGTTTCTCCCAAACACCATATTTTTAAGCCTTAAGGCATCTAATCAAACTATTGATCAAGCACTGACCTGCCATTCAAAGTGACCACAGGCATATGCAAAAAAAAAAATATTTTAAAAAATTGTCACACTGTTACATTCCAGACACTTTACATTCTACTCGAGTAGAAGAAGACAGTTGAAGGTGTCTGGGATGTCATATTGTGACAAAATATTTAGTTGTTTATCAGGCTGGCAGGGCATCGGACTGACCTCACTGTGCTCCTGAAACAATGTCCGCTATGTGACTGAGGTGGAGCTCATGGCTCCTGTCCCCTCTTGACATTTGGCTTTGACTCTGCTAACGTTTTCATTAGAGTGCTAGTGGTGAATGTGAGTGCCTTGCAACAGCTTGACCCTTACAGCTCTGTGGTATTTAGGGTTATATCATGCCATAGTACTCAGGGAGGGGATGTTGGAAGTTAGTTAGCCATTCAATACACTGTACATCTACTGCACTTCCTGATTATTCCAAGACTGAAAAAATAGTCAGAACTGGATAGTGAAAATTCTGAATGAATTGCCAAAATTGTGCTTGCTTCGGTCAAATGTTGATTTATTTAAAACTGTTAATTTAGTCAGATGGTAATGTTTTCTGACTAACCTCCATTTTGCTGGTGGACATGTAATCAGGGGATTGTACAGGACAGGAAACCAGTAGGAGTCTAGGGGCTACACACACAAGCCAGAGTCAAAACTTCCAGAGTTACCTCTGACCTATTCAATAAAGCGTCTCGAGTAAATAGTGCATTGAGATAAAAAAAAAAAAAAGTCATGCGGGAAAACAGAGGAGGAAAATGAGTTCAAATTAGGGGCTTTATACTTACTGACTCTATTTCCTCACCTATAGGTAAGACTATTCACTATGGGGTCAGGGTGCAACGTTTTTCAGAAATGCTAATCAAACACTGTTTAAAGATGGATAAGTTTAGATCTGTGTGCGTAGGCTGTAATAGTAGGGGAAATGCTGATTATTATTCCAAGACAGCCATTTAAAAATGATAGTGTGAGTGTCCATCTCACAGATTTCAGTATATAAACATTAGTGCACACCAGATAAGTGATACACGATTTGTAACAATGAAATGAGCCAATGCAACACATTTACATAAGTATATATTTACTAACTAACTGGTGCAGGGAATCTCCACTGTTTAACCACCAAAGAAGATTACACGATTACATTTAATGTGGACATGTGTTCCTGGGCTTAATTTGATTAAACTCCTACTTGGTGAGTGACTGCTACTGTGTAAATTAAACTTTAGTATAGGGACAATGTCCATCGCCTGCCATAGTCCAGTCTGACCTTGTGTGATAGTGTTGAACCAAGCGGAGCCTCCAAACAGTAGATTTCTACTCCCAGGCAAGGGTGTGTGTATTCATTAGTTGCATTCCGTTGCAAAACCTTTCGTCTGTTGCATAATGTCTGCAAATAAACTGTTTACCATCTCCTTTAGGTGTGATGGTGTGGGGGTGCTTTGCTGGTGATGTTGTCTGTGATTTATTTAGATATCTTGTCCAGCATGGCTACCACAGCATTCGGCAGCGATACGCCATCCCATCTAGTTTGCGCTTAGTGTAGTGGGACTATCACTTGTTTTTCAACAGGACAATGATCCAACACACCTCCAGGCTGTGTAAGGGCTATTTGACCAAGAAGGAGAGTGATGGAGTGCTGCATCAGATGAGCTGGCCTCCACAAACAGCCGACCTCAACCCAATTGAGATGGTTTGGGATGAGTTGAACCGCAGAGTGAAGGAAAAGCAGCCAACAAGTGCTCAGCATATGTGGGAACTCCTTTAAGACTGTTGGAAAAGCAGAGAATGAGAGAGAATGCCAAGAGTGTGCAAAGCTGTCATCAAGGCAAAAGGTGGCTACTTTGAAGAATCTAAAATATACAATATATTTTGATTTGTTTAACACTTTTTTTGGTTACTACATGATTCCATATGTGTTATTTCCTAGTTTTGATGTCTTCACTATTATTCTACTATGTAGAACATAGTAAAAATAAAGAAAAACTCTTGAATGAGTAGGTGTGTCCAAACTTTTGACGGGTACTGTACGTGAATTTGTACAATACAAACTCTTGTTTTCATTTGGAGTAAAGGGTTTTTGTTGCAGAACGTTTTGCAACAGACGAAAAGTTTTGCAATGGAATCTGACAAATGAATACACCCCAGAACAGTCCTCCCCATTGATGTGAATGCATTGTAGACACAGAAATCGGAATGGGTTACCTTCAGTATAGTATCACCACACAGGACAACATGACTGACGATGCAAAGATGGCAGCACACAGACCTATAAGGCATACTGTATAGTCTCTAGTCCGAGCAGGATGAGAAGGATACAGCAACTACGAAACTAAGCAACTAAGGATACAGCTTGGAGAGCACTAATCCCTCCTGCTCTTGGAGGAGTAAAGCCTATTCTGGTTTGCATTAGCCAGTTGACCAACATGGCCCAGGCGGGGTTGCATTTCATTATGTGCTTGGTCTATTGAGTATATTTGCTCTTTTTTTAAAGAGACAAAAAATATGTGAATTTAAGTTGTGTTTAACCTATTCAATTAGGTGCTTTGATTACCACCAACATTCAGTTGTGTATTTAGTAGAGGCAAGAATAGAACGGCTCTAAAATAAAACGTGTTTTGGTTATGTCATTTAGATGTTCACAGGAGCCCCCAGCATATTCTTCCACATTGAGTGGAGCGCAGGCACCCCCAAACTGTTGGAGTCCAACAGCTATAAAGCTTACTAGCAACGCATTCCAGAGAGCAAGCACTCACGCTTTGCGGTATAGGAACGTGGTGACGAACAGTTTGCTTGGAGCTGCTGAGGAAGGCGTGCATTGTTGAACTCACTTCTTTAAATACTCTGGGGATGTCTGATATAGACCAGGGGTTTGACACTTTGCATGCTGGTGCTCCGTTGTGTCAACCACGCGTGCCCCAAAACGTTGAACAATACGTTTGTGTGCGTCGCGGTTGGTGCGTGAATATTACAGTAGGTCTCCCTTATTTGACGAACGTGTCCAGAAAAGCCGTTTCGATGTTGTCTCGTAAGTAGGTTCATGTTGTAGTTTGTATAACTGTTAAACGAGAAGTATTATAAATGCACTTGGCAGTGACATTAAAACATTTAATTTAGAACTAGTGTGCCAAATGCACACAGTCAAAATCCAGTAATTGCCAGGTGGTCAAGTCTGGTGACAATTTCAAATTAAAACAATTTAAATGTAGTTACTCTTGCTGAGTAAGTCTTGTAGGATAAGTCCATGTTTTTGTCTGAGAAAAGGAGGATGACTGTTTTACGGTCTGTGATAGACTATATATGCAAAAGTATGTGGACACCCGCTTCAAATTTGTGGATTTGGCTTTTTCAGGCACACCTGTTGCTGACAGGTGTATAAAATCGAGCAAGCAGCCATGCAATCTCCATAAACAAACATTGGCAGTAGAAGGGCCTTACTGAAGAACTCAGTGACTTTCAACATGGCACCTTCATGGGATGCCACCTTTCCAACAAGTCAGTTCATCACATTTCTGCCCTGCTATTTTTATTATTTTTTAATTTTTAATTTCACCTTTATTTAACCAGGTAGGCTAGTTGAGAACAAGTTCTCATTTACAACTGCGACCTGGCCAAGATAAAGCATAGCAGTGTGAACAGACAACAACACAGAGTTACACATGGAGTAAACAATAAACAAGTCAATAACACAGTTGGAAAAAAAACCAAATGAGTCTATATACATTGTGTGCAAAAGGCATGAGGTAGGCAATAAATAGGCCATAGGAGCGAATAATTACAATTTAGCAGATTAACACTGGAGTGATAAATCATCAGATGATCATGAGCAAGTAGAGATACTGATGTGCAAAAGAGCAGAAAGTAAATAAATAAAAACAGTAAGGGGATGAGGTAGGTAAATTGGGTGGGCTGTTTACAGATGGACTATGTACAGCTGCAGCGATCGGTTAGCTGCTCAGATAGCAGATGTTTAAAGTTGGTGAGGGAAATAAAAGTCTAGAGCTGTTCTGGTCAACTGTAAGTGCTGTTATTGTGAAGTGGAAACGTCTAGGAGCAACAACGGTTCAGCAGTGAAGTGGCAGGCCACTGAAGCTTACAGAACGGGATTGATAAGTCTGTCCTCGGTTGCAACCGAGGAATCTGGGTTTGGCGGATGCCAGGAGAAGGCTACTTGCCCCAATGCATAGTTCCAACTGTAATGTTTGGTGGAGGAGGACTAATGGCCTGGGGATGTTTTTCATTCCAGTGAAGGGAAAACTTAACGCTACAGCATACAATGATGTTCTAGAAGATGTGCTTCCAACCTTGTGGCAACAGTTTGGGGAAGGCCCTTTCCTGTTTCAGCATGACAATGCCCCCGTGCACCAAGCGATGTCCATACAGAAATGGTTTGTTGAGATCGGTGTGGAAAAACTTGACTGGCCTGCACAGAGCCCTGACCTCAACCCCATCGAACACCTTTGGGATGAATTGGAACGCCGACTGCGAGCCAGGCCTAATCGCCCAACATCAGTGCCCGATCTCACTAATGCTCTTGTAGCTGAATGGAAGCAAGTCCTCGCAGCAATGTTCCAACATCAAGTGGAAAGCCGTTCTCAGAAGAGTGGAGGCTGTTATAGCAGCAAAGGGGGACCAACTCCATATTAATGCCCATGATTTTGTAATGAGATGTTGGATGAGCAGGTGTCCACATGCTTTTGGTCATGCAGTGTAAGTCATGTATTATACTAACACTTTTAGTTGACTGTGACATCAGCTTCTCACAGGATGTCATCTCCTCTCCTTATGTTGACATTGTCCCTCTCTGTTAGGAGATTCAGTCAAGTCTCCGACTCTGGTCGCGTCTAGACCCCTGGGGAGGCTCCATGGAGGAGAGCCTGCTGGAGAGGGAGCATACTCTAGCAGTGGTTCTACCAGGAGGCCTGGAGAAAACGGCCACGGTACATGGGAGGTAAGAGGCATACAGACATAATGTTTTGTTGGAGCCATACGAAATCATACTGTGTATTTGAAATGGATTGAGTGAGTACGAAAAAGGTATGAAAATGTATGCACTCACTAAGATGCTCTCGATAAGAGCATCTGCTAAATGACTCAAATGTAAATTGGTTCCTTTTTATATTTGAACATCATTGAAATTCATTTTAAACCATGAATATAACTCTATACTGTGGACACATGTAGTACACCTGCACTGCATTTCGATCTCTACAGTAAACCTGTGATGGACATACCGGTCGCACTCTGTGCCCAGTACCACCTGACTCCATCTGACTCCATCTGAACTCCAGTCAGCCAATAGAAACTAAATCTCCTTCAACCCCAGCTCTCTGATTGGAGCCATGGAGGCTCACAGGATCCTACTGAAACCTAAAGGGGGAGAGGAGAAGATAAGGAGGCCGTACGTGCCAGAGGTAAATACTAACAAAATGCATCTGTACACACTAGCCAATCTCCAACGTAGGTCAGTTTATGTACTGAAGGGATACTGTTTCCTATAGGTCACTGTACGTCTGCTAATCAACTACAAGAAGAACCATAAGGCTGTTGTGAGGGTCAACCCTAGAGTCCCTCTGGAGCAGCTCCTGCCTGCGGTGTGTGTGAAGTGTGAGTTTGACCTGGAGTCCACCATTTTACTGAGAGCCAACGACTCTGAAGGACCTTTAAACCTGAGCAGGTCCCTCGATCAAATCAAATCAAATCAAATTTTATTAGTCACATACACATGGTTAGCAGATGTTAATGCGAGTGTAGCGAAATGCTTGTGCTTCTAGTTCCGACAATGCAGTAATAACCAACAGTAATCTAACCTAACAATTCCACAGAGTCGATGACTATGGACTAAGGGAACTATACGCCAGGGACATGGCAGGTGAGAGATGTTTTTATGTAACTCTGCTTTTGGTGGCACTGGTAGTGATGACGTACTTGTTTCATACGCAAACTGTGTTTTGGAAACTGTCTACAGTATATGATTTACCCACTGAGTGCATAGTGTCTATATACTGTAAATATGAAAATGCTAACATGGATGTCTATTTCTAATCTTGAACAGCTGTCAGTCCTGAAGTGGTTATCACACTACCTCCCCCCTAAGGTACAAAACTTAACGAAAATGTCTGAAAATGCCCCCAAATTTTGGCAATTAACACATTTCATTAGAATACCAGTTCTCGACCATCTGTCGTTGCTATTTCTTTCTCCTTGAAGCACCTGTAGAACCCCCCCCCACCCCCCCCACCAAGTAAAGAGAAGAAACAGAAAGAGAACAGAGGATTGTTCGGCTTATTCAGGAGAATTAAGAAGAAACCAGAAAAGGTACTTTATTTTACTTAACTCCCACAGCTTAGCTTTACCATTGTATGTAAGCATTGTGTAAGAAATAGATTTTAGACTTTGACGAGATGTGTGAATGCAGTTTTATTTCTCAGCTGTACTAGATTTGAGTGTGTGGTAGGATTTCAGTGTACACTGATAAAGCTTTGTGATATGTGGTCTTCTAAAGGGTCTCTCAGTGAGTGTCCCGACCTCGCGTGGTCTGAAAAACCAGCGGGTGGCAAGCATCAGAATGAACTCCCTGGGTGTCCACTCCTCCAACACCCTTCCCATGGACAACACCATGGCCATGAAAAGACGGGCACCCATGCCCCCCATGGCAGGCTCCCAAAGCGCCCCTGCCAACCTCAACGTCCAGTCGGTGAGTGACTGGTGGTTAGGGAGTAGGATTTAGGGCTGTGTCTCGATACTCTTTCATGGTTTTCTTTGCTTGTCTGCTTTGTTAAGCCTTAAGAAACACAGCCCTTATTTTAAGTGTTTCTAAAATCCCCCATTAGAAAAATGAATGGTGGAAAAACGATTGGAACCATTTCCTTGTTTGTCCGCTAGGTTTTTATGGGTATTATTACACAACCACTGTGGGGCTCTATAGGTGAAAGGACAGGGGAGGCTTCCACCATGTTGACTTCACCTGATCTGATTGCCTGACTATGCCCTGCGAGTTTAGTGGTTATAGAGAAAAGGAAGCATGTCAATACTATTGAGTCTCAGCCGTAGACTTTAGACTTAAACTAGTGGTCCCAAATCCTTGTTCCCTGACCACAGTGAGAATGTATGGTGGATATGGAGGATCCTGGGTGAAAAACGTCTAAATTGACAAGACGTAATGACGTAAAGGTAACGTAAGGGTAATGGCGGACTGAAGGGATTTATGTAGAGCACCTCAAGATAAAACATAATATTCGAAATATCTGCTAAATTAGACTAAAATATTAGCACTACATAATCTGGTGAGTGATAACCTTCAATCTGGACAATAACACAAAACAAATCCTAAAACTAGAGACATTTATCGACAAATATTACGAAAACAGGCAACAACCAAACATGACGGAGAGTAAGACAGGGGAACCGATTACAAAACGAAAACGTGACTCTTCTACAGACACTGATGATTTAATATTCTCACCACCGGGAATGGTAAAGGTCGAAACCGATCTGTTAAAATCAATAAATGACAAACTGGGTATACTTGAACTAGTTAGTAAGGATATAAAAGAGTTGAAGGCAAGCCTAGAGATGAGTGATGAAAAAGCTGCGACATTGGAGAAGGAAACACACAAGCTAAAAGGGACAGTCAATAAGATTGAAACCGAAATGAATGGAATTAAAAAGGAGAACACCGTTCTGAAGGAAGCCTTACTGGACATACAAACTAGATCCATGAGAGAGAATTTGGTACTTACAGGTATCCAAGAAAAAGAAGGAGAAGTTCCTGAATCTATAGTTAGAGACTTCCTCCTTACAGCGCTTCAGATTCCACGCGAAGTTATCGACAAAATCCAACTTGAACGCGTTCACCGCTTCGGACAGAGAGGGCAGAGGTACGAACGCCCAATCGTTGCCAAATTTGCATCATTTAAAGATAAAATAATGGTTAAAAGCCTGGGTAAAAGACTTGCTGGGACCAAAATTGGCATGAATGATCAGTTTCCGAAGGAAATTGCAGAACGGCGCAAAGTTCTGTATCCAATTTTCAAAGAAAATAGATTAAAAGCGAAACGAGTAGCTCTCGTCGTTGATAAACTATACTGTATATTGATAACCAGTTGTTCAGAGACACAAAGACTACTCCATGGTTATTTTAAAAATTACAAAGTTCTCATAGACGAGGGAAATAAACACAATTCAAGCCCGGTTACTGATTGTAACAATACAATAAAAAATATAGCTTTTCTATAAATCTTCACATATAACTAATTGAACACACAAGCACTAATTCAACATAGTGAAGATAAAAACTAAGTAAACAGAAGGCACAGTATGTGTGGATGGTATGGTTTGTGTTTATTTTTATTTTATTTGCTATGTTTGGAAAGTTGAGTGAGTGAGTAATGAAATGGTTGCATATCCCAGAGCCAATGTATTGCTGTGAGCCGGGTATGAGAGGGCTTTCAATGTTGTTCAGATGATGGATATACTTTTATAATGAATTATACGTCTTATTTATTTATTGTCCTATCATGGAGAACTACATTTTTTTCTAATTATTTATTATCCTATTTTAATGGTACGGTCCATGGCACTATACCCTAGACACCCACCTGAATGACCCAGATACTAAGGAGAAGTCCCTAACTGTTTTATGTGCTCGCTGTAAGCGGTCTGTATGCAGCTAAAATGAGGTCAGAGACCAAGAGCAGCACTGCCCCCTCAAGATTCTGAGCCTGCTTGGCAGGGTTGGTCCTGCAAAGCCAAAGCCCCCTAAAGGGAGAGCATAATATACAAGGAAATTCTCAAAGCTGCTAATGAGAACCTTGACGACCTTGTACCTAGCCGGTGGGGATTCCGGTGGGGTGCCCCCACCCAGGCAGTGGCAGTGCTGGCAACACTAGCTGCAGTAACCCATGGGGAGGGGGTCACACTCGGACATTCAGAGAGGGGGTATATTATTGTGGCCCTGGCGGCACAAAATCAAAGTCGGACTGCATGGAGATGCGTGGGGACATGGTCATGACGGGTGGCCATATTGTGGGTGTTTCAGGAATAAGGTGTACATTTGACCTCCATTATCTAGGATGTGACAATGGTAAATAAATCTCAATTTTTGCTCATTTTTTGTGCGGTCTTGCAGGCCTTCTCATGCAGCTGCAACTGCAAGTGCATTTGTAAATCATGACCCATCTTGAGTTGGGATCTGGGATGGTGCAATTGTTGAGAAAGTGAGCTTATGGTTGTGTGGGGGTAAGGGCTGAGTGTGTGTGGGTGTATGTGTGTATCCCACAACTGTTGCGAAGGAAGAAGTAAAAGATGTTAGGGACAATAGAGGATGATCCACAGATATATATAATACAAATCGAGGTGAGGGCAATGGAAATGCATATGGCAATTGATCTACTTCAATTCGGTAAATGGCACTGTATGCTCTTTTCAAAGAATGGATCCCAGTCGGTTCAGGGTTATGGGATACAGGGGGTCGAGGGTGGTCTGCCGGGCATTGGGATGACAAGCCATCTCGAGATGAGGCCTTTTAGCGGGTGGAATAGTAGGGACCAATTGGAGGTTTACTTAGTAGAAATGCAAATATCATGGTACAACTATATAGACACTCAATCATTATGTTACTTTTTAATAGTACGTTTACAAAAATATATTCTGATTAAAAGAATGAAAGGTGTGTCTCATTATGGTAAGTGGTGAAATAAGTATAGCCAGTTACAATTGTAATGGCTTAGCAGATAATAAGAAAAGACGATCAGTATTTACCTGGCTAAAAGAGAAGGATTATAATATCTATTGTTTACAGGAAACCCATTCAACAGTTTTAGATGGAGTTTTGTGGAAAAAGAACTGGGGGGGCAAAATATATTTCTCCCATGGGCAAAGAAATTCAAAAGGGGTGATGGTTTTAATTAACAATAATTTTGATCCAAATGTGCAAATTGTCCAAACAGATCCTCAAGGTAGATGGCTTATTTTAAATATGTTATTGGACAATAAACAAATATGGCTTGTTAACCTATACGGTCCGAATAATGATGATCCAAGCTTCTTTGAAAATATATATAAGAATTTATCAACTCTACAAGCAACACTAGACTCTATTATTATAGTGGGAGATTTTAATACGGTCTTAAATACCTCTATAGACCGGAAAGGAAATCACACTACAAACTATCACCCTCAGGCACTTAAGGAAATCATGAATGTCATGGATATATTGGAATTAGTGGATATATGGAGACTTAAATACCCTGATTTAGTGAGATATACATGTCGGAGGCTGAATCAAGCTAGTCGTCTTGACTACTTTCTTATACCATTCTCTCTGGCGCCAAAAGTTAAAAAAGTGTTGATAGGGGACAGAATGCGGTCGGATCATCACATAATTGGCATATATATTTCTCTTACAGAATTTCCACGTGGGCGAGGATATTGGAAATTTAATCAAAGTCTACTAGATGATCAATTGTTTAGAACTAGGACAGAAGATTTTATAACTGACTTTTTCAGACATAACATAGGTACAGCAGATCCCCTTATTGTATGGGACACTTAAGTGTGCCTTTAGAGGCCATGCAATTCAGTACTCATCTATAAAACAAAGGGAATTTAGATCAAAAGAGTCCATATTAACAAAGGAAATTGAAGGACTAACAGTACAGTTAGATAGCAATAAAAACGGTACCATAGAGGCACAGAATAAGTTAGAGGAAAAACAAAAAGAAATGGAGGAACTTATTCAAGAAAGATCCAGTGTAATATATTATAAAAATAAAGCGAACTGGATGGAATATGGGGAAAAATGCACCAAATTCTTTTTCAATCTTCAATATAGAAATGCTACCAAAAAAAATGCATTAAAACTTGTTACAAATGATGGAGTCACGCATGATTCACCAAATGATATTTTGAAAGAGGAAGTAAAGTACTTTAAGAATATGTTTTCATTTCAGGCTCCTCCATCTCCACTAACTGAAACTAATTGTATGGATTTTTTTCCTATTAATAATGTAAAATTAACATCTGTACAGAAAGACTCATGTGAAGGCCAAATTACAGAGGAGGAACTGCTTGATGCAATTGGGGCCTTTAAGGATGGGAAAACTCCAGGGCTGGATGGCATACCAGTGGAAGTATACAAAACTTTTTTTGATATACTCAAAGGACCATTATTAGCTTGTTTTAACCACTCCTATATAAATGGTAGATTATCAGACACGCAACAAGAAGGTCTGATATCGTTATTACTGAAACAGGACCCAAGTGGTATATATAAAGATCCAGTCCAATTAAAAAATTGGAGACCTCTTACACTTCAGTGTTGTGATGCAAAAATCCTAGCAAAATGCTTGGCGCATAGAATAAAAAAAGTTTTGTCAGATATTATTCATCCTAATCAGACAGGTTTTTTACATGGACGATACATTGGAGATAATATAAGGCAAGTACTGGAAACAATAGAACACTATGAAATATCGGGGACACCAGGCCTGGTTTTCATAGCTGATTTTGAAAAGGCTTTTGATAAAGTACGACTGGAGTTTATATATAAATGCCTAGAATATTTCAATTTTGGGGAATCTCTTATAAAATGGGTTAAAATTATGTATAGTAACCCTCGGTGTAAAATAGTAAATAATGGCTACATCTCAGAAAATGTTAAACTATCTAGAGGAGTAAAACAAGGTTGTCCACTATCGGCATATCTATTTATTATTGCCATCGAAATGTTAGCTGTTAAAATTAGATCAAACATTAATATTAATGGATTAGAAATCCGTGGCTTAAAAACTAAGGTGTCATTGTACGCTGATGATTCATGTTTTCTTTTAAAACCACAACTAGAGTCTCTCCACGGCCTCATAGAGGATCTAGATACCTTTGCTATCCTCTCTGGATTAAAACCAAATTATGATAAATGTACCATATTACGTATTGGATCACTAAAAAATACACATTTTATATTGCCATGTAGTTTACCAATTTTAAACCGGTATTTGTTTCTGGTGTTTTCCAGTTGACCTCTAGGAAGAAGAGGAGAGCCCCCCCGCCACCTCCCTGTGTCCCCCCACCACCATCATCCTCCTGTGTTAACACCCACAACGGACCACCCCAGGACACTGAGATCAAAGGTCAGTCATTTTGAATCACTAGTTGACTTGAAATTTGAATGGACTCTCAGGGTTGTAATATTGAGTGAGATCAGGAATTGGCAACTTTGATGGGGGGGGGTGGCTCATGAGGGGCTGCAGTGGCTCATGGGACTGCATACCTAAATCATACAGTTGACCATCCCTGAGTTAGAGGGTGGGCTCATGTATAATCATATACTGCATATGGTGCCTCACCTGTCTGCTAGTGGTCAATATGTTAGATGGCTCTTTCTGTTGACTCCTATTTCCCTGTCTGACGGGTTGTCCTGCTTGGCTGTTGGTTCTCCTTGGCAGTGGTGTTCATCTGTAGGCTGTTAATAACAGATTAGGGCTTCATGTCGGCAGTACTTCTCAATCCTGGCACCTGAGCAGGATTGTAGACCACTGTTCTAAGCAGTGTCCCTTCTTTCTCCCCTGCAGACGGCGAGTGAGAGCTGCGTCCTCCTTTCCTCTTCCTCTGTGCTACTCCTTCTGTTCCACTCTCCTCTTGTCCCCGTGGTGAACGATTCCTGCTCTCCTCCATGTTGGTTTTTGGACTGTCATGTTTATCACTCGGTCGTCTTCTTTATAAGCTCTTATTTATTTAATTTGTTTAATGTGTTAGTGTATTGGGCTTTTACCGCCTGTGTAACCTTTTGTTTAGTTTCTCTGAGTTTAGGTGATAGGTTACTCAGTACAGTAACACATTGCTTTATTTCCTGCAAAATCATATCTGTGCCTTCTAAAGAGACGCATCATACAATACACACCTCCGTCTAAATGACGTATATTACTTCACAAGTTCACTTTTGAATGAAACCATGAAGGGATTTGGTTTTATTGTCTCCAACTTGTCTTTTCTGTTTTCTTTGTTTTTCTGCTCCTCCATTGACATGTTTTCTACCATTCACCGCTTTCTTTTCAGTCATAGTTTAAACTACATCTGTTGAGGAGATAATACGTTGATATTCCTTGTGCAAATGTATTCATTCGATTTTAATGAAGTGCTTTGATTAACTTGTTTTGTCAGAAACTGGGCTGTGTGTCTGTATTCTGTCTAAAATTAGTTATAACCACCTAAGTATTCATTTCAATCACAATCTAATCTACAATCCTCTTTGCACCCTTATTTCCTATATTGCAATCCTCAGTTACTCAAACCACCAGCCATTATCTATTCTAGATGAACTTAACAGTTTCTCTGTCTTTACATGGAATGGACAGTCACTTCACACACTTGAGGAGAAGATGGGAGAGTGTGAGGGGGACCTGGACTCCCCATCCCCAAACATCTCCAGCCCTTTGACTCAGCCTCGAGTGCCCCCCACTCCCCCTTCTACCCCTTCACTACCTCTCGTCCCTCTAGCAGTTTTCCACCCCTTTTTTCCACCCCTTTCCTGCTTTGTCAAACCCGGGCCAACCTCAAGCATCCTTCGTTCCCAACCCCAAGACCCGTCAACTCCACCAATGGAGGCTCACCTGGGTCCTTGACACAGTCGGGTGGAAGTAAGGGACTCAGTCCCGTCTTTACTGCAACTCAAGACCTAGGCCCTGGTGAGGCTTTGAGGAGTCCTGATCTGAGGGAGGGGATGACCCCATTTACTGTGGTGCCCCTAGGGCAGTCCCTGAAGGAGCAGAGAGGCTTGGAGGTGGACCTGACCCTGGTGAAGACCCAGGCCTTAGACCCAGCACAAACCATTGATGAATCCTCCAATGGTGTTGCTGAACCTGGATTGGAGCACCACCAGACAAGGAAGAAGACACCGGTATCACTGGAGAGGTTGAGGGATCCACCCCAGAGCCTGATATGGATTCTAAACTTTCTCCTCCAGTGTTTCCAGAAGGTTCCACTGACTGGGTCTTCAGTCCTCCTACCGTGTCTAGTCCTAGCGAGCTTTACCAGACCGCACCAAATTCACCAGTGGTAGTCAAGCAGGAGAGTTCAGAGATCGAGGCCCAGGAGGAGTCCAAATCACCCACAGACAGTCTAGATTCAGAACTACAGAAAATTCTAGAGGTAGAAGTCCTAGAGGAGTCAGATTCACTCTCAGAGATACCCAACCCATACGCAGCTGACCTGTTGGCCCACACCAATGGAATACCTGGAGATGAGGTGACCTCAACTCCTGAACTACTAGAGAGCAGGGGATTGTTCTGGAAGCCCAGTCTTGTGATAGAGGAGGCAGAAGAGGACCGTTTCTGTTTCCCTCCTCCCCCTGTGTGCTATGATAAGGAGGTGGAGGAGACGGAGCCGACCCAGTTACGAGTGAGGCCTCCTGGGGGAAGAAATCACCGCCCTCCCTCTTATCCTCCCCCTTCTCTTCCTACGCTGAGTCATACCATCTGTGAATCAGCGGAGGGAGACAATCAGACTGATGCCTCTTCTTCACCCAAACCGAACATGATTAATTTGACTTCACCCAAACCATACGTGCCTGCAGCCCTGGCCAGGAAAACTGCCATCCCCTCCTGCTTTACCCAGGCTGTGGCTCTAGCCGTCCGTAAGTCCCAGTCCTCCTGTCCCCGAAGGCCAGCACCAGACTTGCTTTCCTCCCTCTCCGGCTCCTCACGCTCCACTGCTTTACTGCTAACCAATGCGGTGAGGGATGATTTTGACCTGCACTGACACGGTGATGACATGCAAATTTTGCCATTTGTAGCAACTGGATTGGACCCAAAACTGAACCATTGGTTACCCCTATCATACTACGATGTGCTTGCTTCTATACATAAAGTTGCCATTCTTAACTTTCACGATCTCTCTGTGAACCTCACATGTTCCACAGGTGAACTCTTTACACCAGTGGAGGCTGGTGGGAGGAGCCATAGGAGGATGGGCTCATTGGAATGGCTGGGATGGAATAAATGGAACGGTGTCAAACATGGTTTCCATGTGTTGGATACCATTCCATTCCAGACATTCCATTGAGCCTGTCCTCATACAGCTCATCCCACCAGCCTCCACGGCTTTACACAGGAACGAAAGGAAGGGCATATCTTTATGTGAGTGTGTACATTCTACAGTGGGATTTTTTTTTTTCTCTTTGGAAAGACGCCATTTGTTACATTAAATGGCGACATATGCCTTTCTAAACAATCCTGGCAGGCTGGTATTCTTCTGAGACACCTTAGTGTGTGTCTGTTATCTTCATGTGTATGTGCAAAATGTGGTATATGGCCCTGTAGAATACCTCTATGGACATGCTCACACTCTGTGTGACCTGGTGGAGGAAGGACCTAATCTAAACTGGAGATATTTGTGTCTCTTGTCCTACAGGGGCCATAATGGCTTCATAGTAAATCTGTGAAATGGAAGTTCCTGTTTAGGGTGAGGCAACTGCAGTGAAGTAGAGCCGGCCACCACATAGTCACATCCAAATGGACCCCACTTAGAGGTCGACTGACAAATTCCAAAGAAGTCCAGGCCACTGTTTTGCACTGGGAGTCAGCACGTTATATAAACAACATTTATCCTAGACTTCATCCAAGAGTTTGATTAGTGTACAGGTCATTTTATGTTCACTGAATGTTTGTATACATGCTACCTGAATTAATTGGAGGCAGTGCTGCCTTTACTTATGTTATTAAGATAAGATATTTGACTATTATGCGAAGAAGTATTTATTTGACCTTGGTAGTACAGTATTTATGGGATCTACATTTTTGTATTTGGAGTCTCATTAGTGTTGAAATGTGCCAAAACCGAGATTAAATAATCCGTCATCTCTCCTCATTATCTCTTTTTGTTTGTCAAGGACAGAACTCTGAAATAAGATGACTTAAAATGTTACATTTCATTCTGTACATGTCACACCTTTCTGAGTGAATTATTCTCTAGATGATTTTCCGAGACATGTATCGTTACTATAAGTAAACGATACGCCATAATCAACTAGTGTGTTGCTTTCTTTTGCCACCGGAGGGCAGGAGCACACTTCACAAATATCTCATGTACAGAACCACTGAGTGAGCTGTTTTGTGATCCACACTTGATCAATTATTAGCATTGACATATCCAGATATTAAAGAAGAGCATCAATTATCATTCATCTTCTTTGTCTTTACTGGTTGTACTTTTTTATAATGCATTAGTGTGTTTTATTTCAGGCCTTGTTATCTTGTCCATTATTGAGTTATGGTTGGTATTTCACAAGGATATTCTACAGGGTGCCGTGTTTAGAACATTGCAGAAGATATGTAATATTAAATGGACATGATGTGAAATAAATAATGTTCTTGCTATGCATTGTTGTTCAGAGTGCAACACATTACTGAATAAACTGAGATGTACAGTGTTAAATCTTGTACTGTTGACATACTGTACCCCTGCCCGAAGGCTGCACTGTGTAACAGTATGTATGGGTGTTGAGTGCATCCACAGTATATTGATTCAGCTCTGGCCTTAGAGAGAGACAGCCAGCAAGCAGCCGCTACATACAGTCAGACCTAGCCAGAGCAGATGCAGCCTGTGGTTAAAGCCTCTTACTACCAGACCAGGGCAGAGCACTGGGATACACTCCTCTCCTCTAGCTTGTGAGGTGACCTCTGACCCTATCGTGTTTCCACGGTGATCCCCCCCGGAGGATGTGTCCTGGCCCTCAAGGGCAGCGGCGATGTCATGTGGCCGTTGTCATGGAGAATGCCATTATCGCCCCTAAGGGAGAGTCACGTCTCGAAGCTAGAGGAGAGACACACACCCACACACTGAAGCTACCTAAAGATATCCAGTACAAGTGACAACTCTGGCATTCTCCTTCTTGTGATGAAAGGTTGCATTTCAACCTGGGCTATGATGTTATACACTATATGACCAAAGTATGTGGACAACTGCTTGTCGGACATCTCATTCCAAACTCATGGGCATTAATATGGCGTTGGCCTCTCCCTTTGCACTAGATGTTGGAACATTGCTGCGGGGACTTGCTTCAATTCAGCCATGAGCATTAGTGAGATCGGGCACTGATGTTGGACGATTAGGCCTGGCTCGCAGTCGGCGTTCCAATTCATCCCAAAGGTGTTCGATGGGGTTGAGGTCAGGGCTCTGTGCAGGCCAGTCAAGTTCTTCCACACCGATCTCAACAAAACATTTCTGTACAGAACTCGCTTTGCGCACGGGGGCATTGTCATGCAGGAAAGGGCCTTCCCCAAACTGTTGCTAGAAAGTTGGAAGCACAGAATTGTTTAGAATGTCTTTATATGCTGTAGCGTTAAGATTTCCCTTCACTGGAACTAAGTGGCCTAGCCCGAACCTTGAAAAACAGCCCCAGAACATTATTCCTCCTTCACCAAATTTTACAGTTGGCACTATGCATTCGGGCAGGTAGCGTTCTCCTGGCATCCGCAAAACTCAGATTAGTCTGTCGGACTGCCAGATGGTTAACCGTGATTCAACACTCCAGAGAACGTGTTTCTACTGCTCCAGAGTTCAATGGCTATGAGCTTTACACCGCTTCAGCCGACGCTTGGCATTGCGATTTTAGGCTTTTGTGCGGCTCCTCGGCGATGGAAACCCATTTCATGATGCTCCCGACGAACAGTTCTTCTGCTGACGTTGCTTCCAGAGGCAGTTTGGAACTAGGTAGTGAGTGTTGCAAACAAGGACAGACGATTTGTTACGCGCTAGCGCTTCAGCACTCTGCGGCCCCGTTCTGTGAGCTTATGTGGCCTACCACTTCACGGCTGAGCCGTTGTTACTCCTAGACATTTCCACTTCACAATAACAGCACTTACAGTTGACCAGGGAAGCTCTAGCAGGGCAGAAATTTGACAAACTGATTTATTGGAAAGGTGGCATCCTATGACGGTGCCACGTTGAAAGTCACTGAGCTCTTCAGTAAGGAAATTCTACTGCCAATGTTTGTTTATGGAGATTGCACGGCTGTGTGCTTGATTTTATACACCTGTCACCAACGGGTGTGGCTGAAGTAGATGAATCCACTACTTTTAAAGGGTGTCCACATACGTTTGTATATATAGTGTATCTTGTCAGATGATTATGCAGATGTTCAAAGCACGAGGGAAACCTTTGAGATTACAACATACTGTAAATGTATGATCATATTGTGTCCGTCACATTAGAGCTTTAATTAATAAAGCCTTTGATTAAGCAGGGCCTTTTAGATCAAATTAAATCAAGCTTTATTTATACAGCACATTTCAGACATAAATGCAACACTGCACTTCACAGGGAAAACAATTCATAAAAAACTATGAAAATAAAAACTGAAATAAGAGGATAAAAAAAAGAATAACAAAGACTGAACAACTAAAAAGCACACTTAGGAAAAGCAAAACTAAAAAGATCTCTTTTAAATTATGTCCACAGTTTCAGCCCCCCTCAGGTTCTCTGGCAGGCTATTCCAGAGGTTGGGGGCATAACTAAAGGCTGCCTCTCCCTACTTCTTGGTCCTAGGCTTTGGGGACAGAGGACCTGAGGGACTTACTGGGTACATAACTTAAAAGCATGTCTGACATGTATTGGGGTGCACAATTGTGGATTGATTTAAAAATCTATGTAGTAATGTTAAAATGAATTCTGAAACAGGCAGCCAGTACAGAGACCTTAAAACCGGTGTAATGTGTGCTCTCTGTCTGGTCTTGGTCAGTACCCATGCTGCAGCATTCTGTATGTTTTGCAGTTGACCAATGGCTTTCTTGGGTAGACCAGACAGGAGAGCATTACAGTAGTCAAGCCTGCTTGTAATAAAAGCATGGAAAAAGTTTCTCTGTACCAGCCTGAGAGAGAAACGGACGCACCTTGGAAATATTCCTCAGGTGGTAAAAAGCTATTTTGGTCACATTCCTAATGTGTGATTTGAAGTTGAGTTCAGAATATAAAATGACACCTAGGTTTTGTACCTGGTGTTTTATCTTTACTGCCCGTAAATTAAAATGTGAGCCAAATTCTCTGTAATAATTGGCTCCAATAATAAGTACCTCAGTCTTGTCTTGATTTAGCTAGAGGAAGTTGTGAGCCATCCAAGTATTGAAATCACTAATACAGTCTAAGAATTTATCTGTGGAGCTAAAATACTCTGGTGACACAGAAATGTAAAGTTTCTGTGCGTAGCAGTGAAAATCAATGATGTGCTTTCTGATAACGCTGCCAAGGGGTTACATATACTGTATAAACTGAACAGTACCAGACCCAAAGCCAAACCTTTTGGAACTCCACATGTGATATCTTTTTTCTCTGAGTTCTGTTCACCAGCGGTGACAAAGATGAAGAGGCTGTTTTGTGTTGGTGTGGAGGCCTTACCGTGGGGAGGTAGGGAGAGAGCCACACACAGCCTGTTTAGTGTCAACCTGAGAGTGCCTTGAACACCACTACTAGGTCAAACACCATTGTTGTGTTACCAGTTCACACTTTGATTTGGTTCCTTGTCAAAGAGGGGTCTGGACTTCTTATCATGTCCATCAACATATGAATGTAACAACCTTTTACATTTTCAAATCAAATAAATCATTCATTTTTATGATTATTATTATCTTATTTTCCTTTGCCTCTGCAATTCTAACTGTCAAAAATACAAGGAAAAGCCTGGATAGAGTGAAGGAGTCGCTTTGCATCAATGATAGAAATAATCTGTCTTATTTATTGATCTCAAACTCACACCAGAGTGCTCCCTTCACATAGGGAAGAGCAGGAAGCCACTGAAGGTGCTGTAGTTACTCGACTTTTCATCATAGAGCTCCTGATTTACTGGGAGACGCATATAGACCACATCCCCGGCCTCCAGCTCTAGAGTCAACGCATTAGACAAGAACCTATTATGTCCATTGTCATTGTTCTGGTGATTGAACATGACACTCTTGTCGTTATGGTAAATATAGGCACCTATGGACTGTGGACCCTTGAGACCCATGGCAGTGAATCTGATGTAGTAGAGTCCTCTCACTGGTGCTGTGAAGACACCTGCATCAGAGGAGAGTAAAATAAGTCAATAGACTGTCACCGACACTGTTAGCAATGCTGGAATAGTTGGTTGTCTGCATGTTTTTATATGGGATAAAGATGACACAATCACAATGCATGTGTACACCTGTCTGATAGCAGATGTCTAATGTGAACATGATCTGATCCCAGGTCACATTTGAATACAAGGTGAAAAGAGGGTTTTAGTGTGTTCTGTACCTGTATTTGGGTTGTAGGCCTTGCCGATGTTGGTGATGACCCTTCTGTATACTAGTATGGTGATACTATTCAAGGGTCCTACATATCCATCATTAGTCAAACCAGCAGAGAAGGCCACCTTTGGTCTGTCTATGAACACAGAGGAGGGAATACAAATTCACTGATTAAAGACAAAAACAAACAATGTTAAATGCATAATATGAGCCTGATGAAGACAAAATTCACCTAAAAAAACATGGAAATTAAATCCTAATGAAATCTGCAACATGTATCATATTACAAACGCATTCGGCAATGAAGAAAAAAATAACACTGATTCGCCAACAGCCCAACAGCCATTCCATTAGATTACAAGCATGTGCAATTGCAGCCCTACAGTATATTCACCATGGAGTTTACCTGCATTCTCTCTCCTCAGCTCCTCCACCATCCCCTCGCTGGCATTCAGTCTGGCCTCTAAGGCTACCATTACAAAAAGACAGATTAGTAAACTGAAGCTTAAACTCTCTGTTTTAAGCAGAATGATTTCATATATGTGACTGAACTCAGGAAGGTGAGCTTATGTCCAATTTTCAAGATTGTCTTTCTTTTACATTTTATAAAAGTACAGACTCAGCTTCAAAACGGCATATAATATGATATAATTAAGTTATGCTTCTTGGAAATTTGATAAACCTGTTATTACATTTTGGAGACAAGTAGGAGGAAAAAATACCTTGAATAATTTTCACACTTTCTAGAGGGCTCTTTGTTTACGCTCATTCAGCATCATTCACACCCTCTTAATCCTTCGCCCCACTCATCTTTTTAAGAATTCACATGGAAACGAAAGAGTCAGCATGGCATCGTCCTCCAGGAAGTAGTCTCTCTCTATTATCCCCCTCCATTATCTCAAACATGGGATCCTGCCTTTCTCCCTACATAGCTCAGTGCTTTCTCCTTGGCAAAACTAAGGTCATCATTTAACAGATCCCCGACACGTTCGTAATATGAAAGTTCAGAGGAGTAGGAAATGGCAACAAACGCCTACGATCCGGGAATCCGGTCCTTTACCTGTGTTCCCATTCTCACTGTCTGTCACTCTGGCCTCCAGGGCTAAAATGGCATGGGAAACAGCCATGAAAAGTGAGTTCATATGAGAAATACGCATAAATAACTGTCTATAAACAATTTCATAGACAATTTTACAAATACAGTTTTATTCATTACCCTTTCTTTCTAACAAGAAACAACTGATGTTGGTGGACAAATTACATTACCTGCATTCATTCTCTTCAGCTCCTCCACCTCCCTTTCACTGGCACTCAGTCTGGTACCCATGGCTAGAATTATGGGAAAAAAGTAAGTTCATGATCCTCCTCTGAACTGACCTCATTATAACAAATTAATTTATATTACAAAACAGCCCCTCTACCTGTATTCTGTTCTTTCAAGTCCTCTACCTCCCTCTCGATGACACTCAGTCTGGCCCCCATAGCTGGATTTATGGAAACAAAACAATTCTCAAAAACATGTTGATCCTCCACTGAAATTACTTTTAAATTAACCAAATTCCATAAATACTAGCATTCTCACTCTCCAGTCTGGCCTCAGCTCCTCTCTGCCATTTTTCTCTCCACCTTCTTTCCATCTTTTTCTCCATGTTCCTCATCTTCTCTCTCTGCTCCAACATCATGGTTCCCAGGTTATCCACCATGTCTCTAAGCTCTTCTACCTCACCCCAGATATCAGGCGTTGTGATGGTCTGGCCGGTCGTCTGTTTGCTAGTCAACTCTGTATCTTCAGTCCCGTTGCTCTCCAACAAAATCTCTCTATCCCCTCCACTCTCTCCCTGAGCCCATGCCCCAGACCGACAGAACAGCAACACCAGCAGAGCTACAGCACCCCTCATTCTGAAACGACACCTCTTCAGAAATAATGCACCCTGTGAGGCTCACTCCAGGCAAAAAAGTAGTGAAGCACTGCCTGAGAAGTGTTTCACATGTTTCTGACGTGATGTGTACAAAATAACGTCAAGGATCCTGCTGAAGAATTCAAGGTGAGCTGACTGCCTTTTAATCTAAGACACTGCAAGGTTGTGGGAGAACCTGTTATTTGGTTGAAGGTTTTTCTTTATCTCCATAAGGTACAGTGTGTTGATGTTTGTGTTTATCTATTTACATAATACTAATACTGTGACAGATCACACACAGTGAATGAACACATACCGTAGACACACAGATTAACTGATTACACATTCACAAGTAACACAATCACATAATAATGACATTTCTTTTACAGATATGCACACACATACACACACACACACACACACACACACACACACACACACACACACACACACACACACACACACACACACACACACACACACACACACACACACACACACACACACACACACACACACACACACACACTGTTGCATGCTGTCGAATCAATTGAGCAGGCCACAGAACAACCAGTAATCAGTACTTCCCATTAATTTATTCAGTCATCTGTTCATTCGTTTTTTATCTATATATTCTACCATTAAATGTATAGATTTAGGATGTTTTACAAGGAGCCTCACGGCAGGTATACATACTGTAGTAGTAGGATGATATGCTCATCATAAATAAGCCTATAGGTGTGCTTGCGGTGTGTGTGTGTGTGTGTGTGTGTGTGTGTGTGTGTGTGTGTGTGTGTGTGTGTGTGTGTGTGTGTGTGTGTGTGTGTGTGTGTGTGTGTGTGTGTGTGTGTGTGTGTGTGTGTGTGTGTGTCCACTCGTTTGTACGTGTGTGTGCTCGTGTGTGTGTGTGTTCATGGAGTAGCTTTCGCTAGGATTGAAATAGGCAATCGATGAATTACCCAAAGCGTTGTTCTCCTGGACACACTGACTGACTAGCTGGTGGGGCTGAACAGTACTCGACAGCTCCACCTGGGGACTGACAGCCCCCCCACAGTCCGATAGAGATGCAGGAAAGAGAACGTTAGCAGCGCCTGAGGGGCTGTTGTGTTGGGAAACAAAATGCGGGGGAGACAATATTTGACCTTTGACCTGGACCATGTATTCAGCTGATCTCTTCTACTTTGGAAGAATGGGAAATCAGTGGGTTCCATGTAATTGATATTGTCATATTCTTGTAGTGGTGCTTTTTGTATGAGGATATGTGGTAACCTGGTTAAATGTTAGGGATATGATACTGGTGATTGTTTTTTATGATGTGGCAAATAGCCAGGGCAAACAAAGACAGAGCAAGAGAGATGTGCTTGTGTTCAAAATTACCATTTATTTGAGTTTTGTCAGATCGATGCCAACTATATAACTGTAAAAGAGAGAGAGAGAAAGTGTGTGTATGTATTCTGTAAGCAAAACTTTACAGCTAAACACAGCAGCATTTTTTTCAGTAATTTCGTCAGTATCAAGGTCATTCAATTAGATATTTTAAACAGGAGAATACAAATAGCATGATTTTCTAAGTATGTTTTTTATTTACCAGTTGGCTATAGTGAGTGTAATAATACAGTAGTGAATAGGAGATGAACAAGGCTACTGAACAAGGCTACTGAACAAGTCTACTGAACAAGGCTACTGAACAAGGCTACTGAACATGGTTACTGAACAAGGCTACTGAACAAGTCTACTGAACAAGGCTACTGAACAAGGCTACTGAACAAGGTTACTGAACAAGGCTACTGAACAAAGCTACTGAATTAAGTTCCTGAACAAGGTTAATGAACAAGGTTAATGAACAAGGCTACTGAACAAGGCTACTGAACAAGGCTACGAACAAGGTTACTGAACAAGGCTACTGTTTGTATAAACACTTTTCTGATTTATTTTGATACGACACAAATAGTATACTCTTATTTAGATTGGTCTGAGGTTCTGCACAAATCAATGACTGCATCATACGTTTCAACAATTATATTATTTTATACATATCAAATATGTGGATATTTGGTATGAATGTACAAGTGATCTGGTAAAAGAGAAAGTATGTTTATAAATCACATTCACTTGTTTCGTGTGTATAGATGACATAACAAACCAGAACTGACAACACCCTCTTCCGGGGGGCCGGAACTGATTGAATCGGCCCGGAATCGGGTATCGGACTCGGCCCGGAATCAAAATGAATGACTGCCCAGAAATGGCCCAAGTACATCAGGCCATTTTCGTCTACCGGAATTCAGCTGACTTTGCCGGCATCTTACCAGAATCCCCCCAGAAGCGGCCCAATGCAAATGTAAATAAATGTATACAAATTACCCGATTTAGTCATTTTAAATATTACTATTATACATTTTATACATACAATTATACCCATCCACAAAAAAAACATTTTGGGTTGGAGGAAACACCATACACCTGGTGACCGTGTCAGCGTGCATGCACCTGGCCCGCCACGGGAGTCGCTACAGCGCGATGGGACAAGGACATCCTGGCCGGCCAAACCCTCCCCTAATCGAACGACGCTGGGCCAATTGTAAGTCGCCTCATGGGACTACCGGTCGCGGACGGCACGGATCTCAAACCAGCATCTGTAGCAACGCAGTTTGCACTACGATGCAATGTTTAACACCGCTGCGCCACTCGGGAAGCTCCATCCACAAAGTTTTGAATGGTTATCAATTGCCTTGCACAAAGTATCTGTCATGCCCTGACCATAGAAAGCTTTTATTCTCTATGTTGGTTAGGTCGGGGTGTGATTTAAGGGTAGGTTATCTAGGTGAATTATATTTCTATGTTGGCCTAGTATGGTTCCCAATCAGAGGCAGCTGTTTATCGTTGTCTCTGATTGGGGATCATATTTAGGTAGCCATTTTCCCATTGTGCTTTGTGGGATCTTGTCTTTGTTTAGTTGCCTGTGAGCATTATTATAGCGTCACGTTTCGTTTGTTCGTTTTGTTATTTTGTTCTTTGAAGTTTTCTTTTCTATAATAAAGGATGGAAACATACCACGCTGCATCTTGGTCTACTCCTTATGACAAACGTGACAGTATCAAAATACTACACAGGACTTTTTTAGTTAAATGTTAATTGTATTTTTAGATCACAGAAACAATGAGAAAATATGGAATAATAAATAATGAAATGTTAATTATATAAAGCAGCCCGTGTAATCATCTGCCAGAGAGTAGCCCCAATCGGCCCGAGGCCTAAGTAATCATTTCGGGCCAGATAACTCACACCGGAATCAGCCCGAGCTCAATCCCCGCATCCTATCCATAAGTAATACTCGGCCACATGACATCGGCCGAGTCTGACTCTCAGCCTAGTGCCCCGACTCTCAGCCGGAATCTGCCCAGATCCACTGTGCTAGCTGGGTAACCACCAACACAAGTACAGCCTTGATAGAATGATGGTTATCTTCTTACTGCCACTACAACCAATGATCATTATATAACAACCATACAATACGGTTTGATAGATCGCGACAAGCCGTTTCAGCCTGTCATTTTCTTCATTTTGCAAGTCTCCGAGACTCTCTGAGTGAAAAATGTATTTTTGTGACAAATGCTTTGTCTCAAATTCTCCAAATGTAATTCGCTGACAAATTGACACAATTTCCCCTATGCATTTTTCATTGGCCTTTTCTTTGATTTAATACCGGGCTCTAAAATAGTCAGATTATGTAGATGATCAGATGAGGAAATTATTCAATCCATCCTGGTTTCACACAGAAAGTCATTTGATCTGTCACTAACTGTATACTTGGAGTCATTATAGTGGAATTATTCATAAACATATTGTCTGTGATATTCATTCTGTCTAAACGTCTTAAATTATAGTGCAGTATTATTCTATAACCAGTAGGGGGCACAGTAATCACTATTTAAGAGTCATGGTTGTGGAACAACGCTCAAGAGATTGTTGACTGGGATATAAAGGAAGAACCTCATAATCATGACAGCACAGTTGGATATCTTCATCACTGTTTAGTATCATATTGATGATGGTCAGTATCTGTGTCCTCAACACTCACCTCAAAGAAGATGTTGGTGTAAACGGTTTTATTATTGCTGGAGTAGACTAAATTAAAATATGTTTATTGGGATTTGATGGAATGATATTTCATTTATTTATGATATTACATTAGATGTGTAGTTAGTGTTTATTTTTTCAACATTTTGTTGTTATCAATTTGATTCATTAAAAGCCAAATTGAAGAGTAGCAGCAAACACAAAATGTGCTATGTCAATGTGCAAATTACAAATGTTACTGTAACGTTCGTCGTCTGAAGATGAGGAATCATCGGACCAAAGCGCAGCGTGGTAAGTGTTCATGTTAATCTATTAAAACAGAACACTAAACAAAATAACAAAGAGAATGAAACGAAACGAAACAGTCCTGTCTGGTACAGACACAAAGACAGAAAACAACTACCGACAAAACACAGGTGGGAAAAGGCTACCTAAGTATGGTTCTCAATCAGAGACAACGATAGACAGCTGGCTCTGATTGAGAACCACACCCGGCCAAACACATAGAAATAGAAAAACATAGAACATAAACATAGAATGCCCACCACAACTCACGCCCTGACCAAACCAAATTAGAGACATAAACAAGGAACTAAGGTCAGGGCGTGACACTTACAGTATGTGTATACCTCTAATGGCGGAATTTAAGATGGCTAAAGTTAATATTTCCATGACTTTACCTACGACTGCTCTCCTTTTAGTTCACCTGGAAGTTCCTATTACAATATCACATCAATATTTTGTAACCACATTCAAAGCAACACAATTTTGCTCACCAGAGAAAACACACCAAAAATGTATTTTACATTTGACAACTGAATGAAAAACTTCATCATTCCACTTCATCCCTACCATTGACAGAAATGATGGACGACAGGTAAAATATGCCAAATACAAAACATCTCATAAATATCTGACTGCTACTATTAATAATTCATTTCCTTTTTTTATACTAAAAAAACAGAACAACAAGCGTAACAACAACAGGGATAATATATGCAGTAAAAAGCTCATTGTCTGACGGAGGAGTGAAGAGACCAGTGAAATGTGCACTGGAGTGAAACACGAGAGAGCCCCGAAAGGGTGAGGCTCAATGTCACTCTGCACGGAGCACAGGCAGCGCAGGCAGCACAGACAGGCAGACAGGCAGGAAGCAGGAAGCATAACAAACCTCCCCCCAGATGAGCAGCTCAGTTAGAAGCATGATGACTGTGTTATGAGATCATGAAGAAACAATACTTCGGCCAGGTGAAGATTTGCTCCATAGAAAGATACGTTATAAGCCTTGTAAAAAGATAATCATAAAGGATGCTTATAACAAGTTATAAAGCATTATACCTGTCTGCTTTAAGTAAAGTGTTACACATTTCCCCCATGGTTAAAAAGCAATAATCCAATGTATTTTCTTGAAGTGTGTTTGAGAGCGTATTGGAGTGAAAATGTACAAGGTTACTTTGTGTTTCTTTGTGTTGTATGTACAGATGTATTTATTCTATTTGCTGCATTTGTCCTTTGTATACCTGGGCTGTCGGTTGCTAAACATCTTTCAATCCTAAACAAGTTGAGGCACAATACCTCCTTGCTTTAGATGTTTACCAAAAGGGTGCCCTTCACCTGAAAGATTTATAGAAGAATGCATGCCAACTTATTCTGTTCAATAAAGAAGAAGCACAACACATTACTTACTGCCTTAGACCCTTTAGACTATCCTACTCACTCATTCCATCTGAAGATATACCATTAACCAACCGAAACACATTGGTTTCTGGGAAATAAAGAGTGAAAACATGGAGCTGCCATGAAAACCCTTTCACCTTTTCTCTTCCTTCTTTAGAATTACAATATGGTTGAAGCACAGCATTAACCTCTGTTTTTCCAACAGCAAACATGTTAGTTGTTTACCTTGCTTCCCTGCAAGGCTTTCTCTCTCAAGGCTAAAACCGAAGCATACCTCAAGACCATGTCTTGGTTCCATGCTGTTGTGTAGCCAAAATTCCTCACCTTGGCCCTTGTTATAAGACAGGGTAATTGCATTAGGGCTCTCTCCATCTAGATGTGCCCTGGGATGGAGTCTCACAAGAGACAGGGCAGGTGTGACAGAACAACATTATAGTACTATTGATGATCAGAATGCACTGGCCAGAGGGTGTGAGAAGCAGGCAGCATGTAGCTTTGAACTTAGCTTTGAACGGTGTCAGTCCGTGTTACCTTTGTGCATGCATTTCATTGTGCAGATAGGCACTAGTCGTATCTTTCATCTTCGACGCCGTGCTCTTTGAGGTTGTAGTTAGTGGCAAAGGATGCGTGTGTGAGTGTGAGGAGACCAGTCTTTTTCCCATTAGCAGGTGTAGTCTGTTGGCCTGCCCTGCTCAGACTCTTTGTAAGAGCATCACTGCTAGTTTAACCCTATCAATCGGGGTAAAGCAACTCGGCTATTTGCCACAATCACAGTTGACCCGCCCGTTATATCCGACTCCGTTTGACGGCACCAATCTGTGGAGGATGTTGTGTTTGTGGATGGCGCAAAACCTTACGTCTTTCACCCTAGTTTTGTTGTCCACCGTTCTTCTCGAAGCACACAACATGCGTGTAGCTGCAACAGTAGGAAGTAAAGTAGTGCTAACACTGCTGCTGTTGTGATGACTCCAGGTTGAAGGTTGTTCGGAGGAAAGGAAGTGGAGCCCTTTGCTTCCTCTACTTGTTTACGTGAGAGGGAAATAATGTATGAATAGGATCGTTTCGGAGCTTCAGCTCGCCACTGCTGTGATTACTGTGGCACTGTTTCAGACAGCGTTTCAGTTACCGACCGAAAGAAAGCCTTTCATAATGAGACCACGTCATTTGTACATGTTTGTTTGAGGGCAGAGATTGACTTGTGGCACTTGAGTGATTTGTTTTACTTGTTGATTTGTGTGATTATATATACCATATCTTGCTACTCAGTGAGTTGTGTTAGACTTGTGTTTTCTCCCTGAGTTAATACATAGGCTCAGTGGGCTAGCACGGTCTGAGAGCACACATACAACCTGAGTTTAATAGTGTGTCAGTCACAGTGAGGAAGACTTGATCCTCACTGTCCTGTTCTCACGTTGTTGTAATTTAATGTATACCTTATTGTGGCTGTAGTTCTAGGTTATTTCAGAGGTGTTCCTTATACTCTGTCACGATTCAGGTTAGTGCTTGTATACCACATTGTCGTCTTTGTTCTCTCTTCTATTCCGTATTTTATTGTGCGTCCAATAAGCTTACACAATCCACATTCAAGGCAACGAATGCCTAAAGCACATTTTCGACGTACCTGGTATCAGGTTCCAAGGCTAGGTGATATCCAAGATATATTAGGTATTGTAGGTCAAGGTACAGTATGTGCTGTATGGACTATTTATGGAATTGTTGATGTGTTGCAACAAACATTCATGGATTGAGTATGTCATGCAATGTTGGAATGTACTATTTTATACACAGTATGTTCGCAAACACTTCTATTCAACCTGGTTCTTTGCTGGTTCTGGGGAAAAAAAGGTGAAAAATATTAATTCAAGGCATGATGCCTGGGTGTTATTAATTCAGAGCCACAGTGACAACTGAATAATAGAATTTAATGAAATTTTTACATGGACTAAAAGTCAGAGTCTTTCCCTCATTAATTTTTAAGTCACTCTCGGGACTCAGGCTTTCCACAGTAATGACACCGGACACCTTTCCACGGGGCTGCTTAGGAACATAGCACCCCCTCTCATGTTCATATCATACGATCATAGACTTGAGGAAGCATCTCTTTATTTAGTTTTCAATATGGTTAAATCCTGAAATGCATTTTTTTTTTCTCTCAATGAAATAGGCAAGGTAGCCTACAGTATATGCCAATGGTTAAAGTAACGTTCAGTTTCAAAAAGGATTGGAATTATATATATTTTTTTATTTGAAGGATGACCTGAGTATACAAAACATTAACAACACCTGCTATCTCCATGACATAGACTGACAGGTGAATCCAGGTGAAAGCTATGATCCTTTACTGATGTCACTTGTTAAATCCACTTCAATCAGTGTAGATGAAGGGGAGGAGACAGGTTAAAGAAGGATTTTTAAGCGTGCCATTCAGAGGGTGGAACGCTTTCGACACCTTGTAGGGGGGAGGGTGCGACTCAATAGTAGGAAGGTGTTTTTAATGTTTTGTACCCTCTGTGTATATGACAGACATAATGTAATCCTACACTTACAGTATGTTGTAATCTCCAAGGAGGTTTCCCTCATGTGTGCCTGATGTTCTGTATACTCACTGTATTTCCATTCTACTTGTAACATGAGAATGCAATTATGCGAGCACTGATAATGGAATTACCAAGAGAAAGACATTCATGTTAATTGTTGAAAAACAAAGCTATTACACGTCTGGCCTAAAAATGGTGTTGTCATGGTTTACTTCCCCCCACTGGCTTTGGTCTAGGAGTTTAACAATGAGTTTACCTCTGCCCAGATGGCTCATAGCAACACACAGAGAAAGAAAAGGGACAAAGTGATCACTTTTCACCAAAACTCTGAGGATTATCAGGACAGACTTTCTACCCCTCCCCCCCAACTCTTTCTCTCTCTCTGTCTCTCTCACTCTCTCTCACACACCCCCACTCTCATTCATTTTCACTTTTTCACTCTCTCTTTCTCTCTCTCTTGCTGGGCATCGCTAGTCAATAAAACACTAACTAGAAAAGAGGTCACTGATGGGAGGATCAATCCGCCGAGCCCCCCTGTGGCTTCCCCATCTCTCCTTGGTTTCCTGCGTTGTCTCCATTGTGGCCCAGGCCCAGTATGTAGCATAGTCTAAGCTGAGTGAAAGAAGCCCCAATGTGCTGTGACCCTGGTGGAGAATGGATCAGTGGAGGTAGAGGTGCAGTAATCGAGGTAGTGTATGGACAGCATCCTCTGTGGTATTGTGTGTCCTATGTGTGCTTTTCAAACACCGTCATCAAGAAGTTCAGACTCAGGGAATGATGGGAGATACTCATTGAATTGACATCCTTAGAACATTTGATGATTGTCGCATCATGTAAGGTGTTGAAGGCTTTTGCTCGACGACAATGACAAAGGAAAAGACATTTCAACAAATGAATTGCGGTGAAGGGGACAGTTTTAATGTATCATATTATTGGAAGGCAAAGGGATGACATGCTTACCGATAAATTATTTTGTGTCACTCAGTTCCTGTCGTGAGATAATATGCACCAGGTGAAATAACGTGTCTGTTCTTTGGCATCATCCTCGCATCTCCTACGATTCAGCGTCCTGACATGTTTCTAGCTAAATGCATCCCAACGCTTTACAAATACATCCAATTCTGCGACAGGACATTTTTTTTTCCATTCAGTGTCACAACCGTCAAGTGAAGTTGCCATATAAATATGTCATAAAAAGATCAAAGATTTCGCACCTGTCCATTTGTGTAAGAGAAAATATGCTCTGGAATTGTTTTCCTGCACATTTTGACACATATCAAAAACAAACAAACAAAAAGGATGTCTGTGTAAAAGCATTTGAATTCTTAAGGATACAAATTTTGCCCTTTGTCACCAAAATAGAGGTGTTTGCTCAAATAAAGGAAATGTCTCCAGCTGCTGCTCATAGGCCTACTCATATCATGTAAGAACCTGCCATTCTTTTACACAGAATTAACTTTTTCTAAGTATCCATACCACAGTACATTTAATTGCATTTGAATGCTTGAGAAGTTGGACACGGCGGAGTCCTGCCGTTCTCCCTTGGTTTCTAAATGTATGACTATTTCACATCAGTGGAGATCTCCCCGTCTGTTGGGGTGATTGACATAAGCCCATATTAGGAGTTTTTTTTTGGAAAGAAGTCCGTGGAGACGCGGCGGATCCAGGCTGCAGAAGGAGGAGAGCGAGCGCTAGTCTCCTGGAGGAGCCGTGCCTTCTTAACCCCGCTCATTGGTATGCTGATGCGTACACGTTGAGGCACACTCTAAATGGCTGAGCCTTCCAGACTCTCTTCCCCCCCCGACACAGCGCGGGGCAGACATGATCCCGCTGAGGCCCGGCGACGATATGCAGCGCGGAATACAGAATCATAGAACGAACCCAATTAATAATCACGTAGTTAGTTCATATTTTAGACACTGTCTGTGCAGTGTGCAGCCGCAGCGTCGCTCGTCTTGTCAAAGTTTTCAATTGGAAAAGTTGAGATATAGGGTTGAAAGTGTTTTTATTTCTTGATATAGGCCTCACTGACAGGCCTATGTTTCTGGTCACATGTGACAGACGCATGGGGTTTTAACTTAAGACGTATGAGCTTCTGTCATCATTCCCATAAGTGAAAAAACACACACAAAATCATGTTACATTTTCTTTTGTTTCCGATCACACTCCCAGTCCCAGAATTAGAAGAACAACATGTCAACCAGAGACATATCTGCTGTCAAGTGAGAAGATAGAATATCACGTTACCCTATTGTGACTTTGAACTGTAAGACAGTTATAGACAGATTGTTTTTGTCATATAACGAAGTGACCCTGAACCCTACCACTCTAGTTTCAAAGTATTCCGCAAAACTTCTGAAAAAAATCCCTTCAGTAAAAGACTGTTGGAATTTGGTAGACCTTAATGTCATTGTTAAGGAATATTTACCAAAAACATACATATTTTTATCTTTATCGTTCTGAGGGACTTATCATTGAGCAGGCTTCGAGGTGCAAGGTTAGGTTCGACTCTTTGAACATGCTTAATGAAAGGCAATATGAAAGGTGCATCATCTGTTGTTTTATACCATTTTGTTTTGTTTCTCGCTATACTACACATGCTGCCACTAATTATACAAGCTAGGTAGTCCCCATACAGTCAGAAATGAAAACTCGACCGTTACTGACATATTCATTTTAAGTTTCTAATCAGATTTAAATATGCAAAGCAGGTCCCGATGGGTTTCCTTTGATATGCAAATAGAGAGTGCAAACAAAGGTGGAGGCGATGTAGATTTTTCAATGTAAGAAAATCTCAAAGGTGGGCTCGTCGTCACATCTTGTTAGAAAAGGGAGGGGAAAAAACGTCATATTTCCATAATATAGCATTTAAGAGAAATGTCTTATATTTTCCATGCAGTACAAAATACTTAAACAGAAAGTGATATGATATGATAATTAGTTAGACAGTGTGCTTCAGAGTACTCATAATAGCTGTAATCCCATGAGTAGGATACTGCATGCTCTCCAGTCATACACACAGTAGTTGTGACTCCTATTCATATATCAAAGCCAAATCTGATATGGATCTACTGTTTGCCGTCCAGCTGTATCATTGCATGTAAACAAGCCTGACATGGTGCTTTTCTGTGGAGCGTGTCCCAACTGCAGCTTACTGGCCAGTTATCAGTTTGATGGAATGTAAAGGGAAGGTCAGTGTTTCCATAATTCACTCTTACCATAAATCATATCATATGATCTGGATCCACATAGCTATCGGCGCTCTCTTACTGCTCGGAGAATGGCAGCAGTATTTTGTTAAGGCATTTTGGCCCTCGGATTGTGGAGGTCGCTCTGGGTAAAAAAAAATATTTCAAAAAGAAGAAGCTCATTTAAGTACAGACAAAAACAACGTGTTCTTTAAAATAGAAGACACAAACAGTTTTGTTGCAGAATACACTGCAAGCTGTCCTAATATGGAGACCGTAACCGATGGTTTTATTGACATGATGTACTTTGTCATATATTGTGTAGGTAAAGACACAAAAGCAGTTATGTGCGTAAACACACGCAGGCTTTCTTAATATGGACAATAACATTTTATGGACATATAGCACTTTGTAGGCAACAATATATTCTGAATAGTGTTCAGAACACTATCACCTCTACATACATTCATGTTCTTTGCATAGCATCCAGTCAAATTCTGTTGCATGGTGTCTACAGCTACTGTATCAGTTAGCACCAACGTGAACAGAATAGACAGTAAGTAATACATGGTCAGCGAAGTGGAGCAATGGAGGAAAGCTGACTTTTATTGACATCAGAATGGGGATGGTCTGACCTTCATTTCCAATTTCAGCCCACAGATTGGAAAACCCTGACTGCACTCTCCAGTGTCCCAAGCGCCATTTTCTGACTCCATGGTGTGGAAAACATGATTTTGTCACGAATCCCGTCGAAGATGGTGCCTCTTCCTGTTCGGGCGGCGCTCGGCGGTCGTCGTCACCAGCCTACTAGCTGCCATCGATTCCCTTCTTTTTGTTTCTGTTAGTTTGGGCTGATTGGGTACACCTGTTTTGAGTTTAGTTTTGTGGGTAGGCTATTTAAGGGCAGTAGGCCCGCCGGCTTTTGTGCGGGCTTGTTTTTCTGTTCGTTGGTGTTGGAATTTAGGTGGATGTTATTTTCCCGGACAGTTTAGTCCTGTGTGTTTGGACTGGAATTTTTCATGCGCCTGTGTGTTGGGCATGACCGTTTTCACTGTCGTCAGGAAATAAAATCCACGTTCTGAACTACCTGCTCTCTGCGCTTGACTCCTCCACCCAGTAATCCTAGAGGTTGTAACAGATTTCCCTTACTGAAATTAAACAGGCTTTGGGCAAAATGTTTTGGCAAATTTGCGGCCACTTGTGAACTTATGGCAAACAATTGTTGGAAACATGTGGCGAACATTCTATTGTTCGCTGCAAATTTGCCGCAAATTCCGTATGACTACACTAATTAGATCAGGTTTTGGGTTACTGGGTGTTAACAACATTGAAATGGTGTATCTACATAAACCAAATTGCATATAACTTTAAATGAACTTGCTTCTCACAGAGAAAATTTAACTTAACATACTAAATTGACGAAATATACTAAACAACATGTATTCAACAACAGATACAAATACAGTGCATTCAGAAAGTATTCAGAACCCTTATATAAACAGAATACCTTATTTACATAGGTATTCAGACCCTTTGCTATATTCAGACCCTCTTTCCATTGATCATCCTTGAGATGTTTCTACAACTTGATTGGAGTCCACAGGTGGTAAATTCAATTGATTGGACATGATTTGGAAAGGCACACATCTGTCTATATACAGTGGCTTGCGAAAGTATTCACCCCCCTTGGCATTTTTCCTATTTTATTGCCTTACAACCTGGAAATAAAATAGATTTGGGGGGGTTGTATCATTTGATTTACACAACATGCCTACCACTTTGAAGATGCAAAATATTTTTTATTGTGAAACAAACAAGAAATATGACAAAAAAACTGAAAACTTGAGCTTGCTAAACTATTCACCCCCCCAAAGTCAATGCTTTGTAGAGCCATCTTTTGCAGCAATTACAGCTGCTAGTCTGTTGGGGGTATGTCTCTATAAGCTTGGCACATCTAGCCACTGGGATTTTTGCCCATTCTTCAAGGCAAAACTGCTCCAGCTCCTTCAAGTTGGAAGGGTTCCGCTGGTGTACAGCAATCTTTAAGTCATACCACAGATTCTCAATTGGATTGAGGTCTGGGCTTTGACTAGGCCATTCCAAGACATTTAAATGTTTCCCCTTAAACCACTTGAGTGTTGCTTTAGCGGTATGCTTAGGGTCATTGTCCTGCTGGAAGGTGAACCTCTGATTCTCAAATCTTTGGAAGACTGAAACAGGTTTCCCTCAAGAATTTCCTTGTATTTAGTGCCTTCCATAATTCCTTCAATTCTTAACAGTTTCCCAGTCCCTGCCGATGAAAAACATCCCCACAGCATGATGCTGCCACCACCATGCTTCACTGTGGGGATGGTGTTCTCGGGGTAATGAGAGGTGTTGTTTGCGCCAGACATAGCATTTTCCTTGATTGTCAAAAAGCTAAATTTTAGTCTCATCTGACCAGAGTACCTTCTTCAATATGTTTGGAGAGTCTCCCACATGCCTTTTGGCGAACACCAAACGTATTTGCTTATTTTTCTCTATAAGCAATTACTTTTTTCTGGCCACTCTTCCATAAAGCCAAATTCTTTGGAGTGTACGACTTAAAGTGGTCCTATTGACAGATGTTCCAATCTCCACTGTGGAGCTGGTGCTCCGTGGGATGTTCAAAGTTTCAGATATTTGTTTATAACCCAACCCTGATCTGTACTTCTCCACAACTTTTTCCCTGACCTGTTTGGAGAGCTCCTTGGTCTTCATGGTGCCGCTTGCTTGGCGGTACCCTTTGCTTAGTGGTGTTGCAGACTCTGGGGCCTTTCAGAACAGGTGTATATTTACTAAGATCATGTGACAGATCATGTGACACTTAGATTGCACACAGGTGGACTTTATTTAACTAATTATGTGACTTCTGAAGGTAATTGCTTGCACCAGATCTTATTTAGGGGCTTCATAGCAAAGTGGGTGAGTACATATGCCCGCACCACTTTTCCGTTTTTAGTTTATTTATTTTTTATTTTCTTCCATTTCGCTTCACCAATTTGGACTATTTTGTGTATGTCCATTACATGAAATCCAAATAAAAAATACATTTAAATTACAGGTTGTAATGCAACAAAATAGGAAAAATGCCAAGGGGGATGAGATGGCGCCGAAGAACATGGCTGATGTTTCACATTCTCCCAACCAATTGTGCAATTTTGTTATTTCATTTCCGTTTTGTGTAAATTCTTTTTTAACTTATTATGTACATAATGTTGCTGCTACCGTCGCTTACGACCGAAAATAACTTCGGAACATCAGAAAAGCGATTACTCACCACGGACTGGAAGAAACTTTTTCCTTTAATGAGTCCGACGAGAAGGGTATCCTGCTTTCACTGGAACACTGGAAGCCACTCTTCAGTAAAATGCACATGACATCCTGCTTGAGGTTTGCCAAAAGGCTGTTGGTGGCAGCATCATGCTGTGGGGATGTTGTTCAGTGGCAAGGACTGGGAGATTAGTCAGGATTGAGGGAAAGTTGAACGGAGCAAAGTACAGGGAGATCCTTGATGAAAACCTGCTCGAGAGCGCTCAGGACCTCAGACTGGGACGAAGGTTCACCTTCCAACAGGACAACGACCCTAAGCACACAGCCAAGACAATGCAGGAGTGGCTTTGGGACAAGTCTCTGAATGTCCTTGAGTGGCCCAGCCAGAGCCCAGACTTGAACCCGATCGAACATCTCTGGAGAGACATGAAAATAGCTGTGCAGTAACGCTCTCCATCCAACCTGACAGAGCTTGAGAGGATCTGCAGGGAAGAATGGGAGTTACTCCCCAAATACAGGTGTGCCAAGCTTATAGCGTCATACCCAGGAAGACTCAAGGCTGTAATCGCTGCCAAAGGTGCTTCATCAAAGTACAGAGTAAAGTGTCTTAATACTTATGTAAATGTGATATTTCAGTTACATTTTTTTATACATTTGCAAACATTTCTAAAAACCTGCTTTTGTTTTGTCATTATGGGGTATTGTGTGTAGATGGATGTGGGGACGATTTAATCCATTTTAGAATAAGGCTGTAACGTAACAAAATTTGTAAAAATTCAAGGTGTTTGAATACTTTCCAAATGCATTTTCAGCACATCAAGATCCAGATGTGGACCTCAGCCAAGAAAAGCATATCTGGAATCAATACATTCATCTTGAATGTGCTGAGAAAACACAGATATGTGATATATACAGTCAGTATTTTGTCAACATGAAGAGAGAAAATAGGATGTCACATATCTCAAGATAGTGAATTGGTCCATATCCGGCCATAGGAAATGTCCATGTGTGATATTCAGAGTAATTCCAGCATCATTTATGTCTAAAAGACACATCTGGATTCAGAATTTGTCCGGATATGGTGCAAATCCACAAATGGTCTGTGTTCTCTAGAATTTCAAAAACGTGTGAAGCAAAGATATCCCCTGATAAGGAACGTCTTTGCCCAGTGCTTGCAATGTCTACATCGAAATTGGAATCATTGCACATTGAGTAAGGCTATGTTTGTTTTAGCAGTAAGTTTTAGCAGTAAGTTACAGCTGTTGCTGTCTGCCACACTCTGTTATCCCTTTCGTCCATGTATGTGTGTGTGTGTGTGTGTGTGTGTGTGTGTGTGTGTGTGTGTGTGTGTGTGTGTGTGTGTGTGTGTGTGTGTGTGTGTGTGTGTGTGTGTGTGTGTGTGTGTGTGTGTGTGTGTGTGTGTGTGTGTGTGTGTGTGTGTGTGTGTGTGTGTGTGTGTGTGTGTCAAAGACGTTAGTCCTTCTAAGTGCTATCAAGGCATGCAGCATTCTGCCTCTTCTCGTTTGAATATTCAAAACTGAATACTCAAAAGCTGCAAAATACAAAAAGTGTCAAACAGTGCATGGTCATGGCAATGAAAGCCTTTTTGTCCCGTCAAGATTAAACCAATTGAAGACACTTTTTAATAGGCTTGGTGTAGGGCCCTATGTAGCACTGTGAAAGGTTCTTCCATCAGTATAGAGGTATTGTGTCAGTGGTTATAGGTGTATTGAGGATGTGTCTTGTCCATGACTTAGCTTAGAGAGGTCGATAGCATTTACCCCTGACGGTATTTACTTATTTGTTATTATTTATAATGTTTTTACACCATTCAATTGTAACTTTTCATTCCTTTTTCTTGAGCCTGAAAATACACATTGAAATTGTGTATGGATGAAGTACAAAACAACTAAATGAACGCTTGCTTTATGACAGTTGTTTCTTTTTCAGACTCTAAGTAACTTGCTGAACAATATTGTTATATAAGGGATATACTACATGTCATGCCAAAACATTACTGTACTGTAGGAACAAACACATAGCCTATGCAGTGGATAAAGAGCATTGCGACATACCAGGAAACTGACAACACAAAAAAAATGAGTGAAATGTATTAACCCATAGTAAAGTTCATCCCAATAGGAGCTAGCATTACACAGGAGCTATACCTGACCTTTCTGACAGCCAAAAATGTCATTGAAGGTTTAAGGCAAAGAAATCCAGTCATATTTAACCAAGCCTTCAGAATCTTTGACATTTTCTCTGATGTTGCCACTGGATGGCACCCTGAATACTCTGACTGCATGCCAAATGGTACCCTATTTCCTGTATAGTGCACTACTTCTGATCAGGCCTATAGGATTCTATTATACAAAGAATAGATTTTGGACGTACACTCTGCAGTGTTGGCCTTCCCTCGTAGCCTTTAAAGACATACAATCATCACAGGTGTTGGCAGAGCTCTCAGTACACTCAGAAACACCTCTGAAAGGAGGGGATGGTGACAGCTCAGATAAGTCCCGGGTCCCGTCTTGTGCTGTAAGTATTGCAGTCAACACAACAAAGATGGATACAGTTGAAATCCGGGGGGAAACACTTCACTGCAACACACATAATGATATCAAAATAGGTGATTATTTAGCGGCAAAAACCACCTCTGGTTATCTATGACTTTATTTAAAAAATGAAGAAAAATGTTTCTCCATTACCATGGTATGCACACAAGCATACTCACACACACAAGCACTTAACCCTAAACTTAACCCTAACCCTAAACCCTAACCCTAAAACCCTAGCTCCTAACCATAACCCTTAATGTAATTCTAACCCTAATACTAATTCTAAACTTAACCCTAAACCCCCTAGAAATAGCATTTGACCTTGTGGGGACTAACAAAATGTCCCCAGTCGATAAAATGTTTGTTTGTTTACTATTCTAACACGTCCACACGCACTCACGCGCACGCGCACACGTGCACACACACACACACACACACACACACACACACACACACACACACACACACACACACACACACACACACACACACACACACACACACACACACACACACACACACACACACACACACACACACACACACACACACCTTCGCTGCCATTCACTAAACTGGAGGCATAGCTCATCTCTGCTGAGCCAGAACTCAAACCAGGAAGTTATAAGCCAGAGGGAGAATCAGAGGGGATCATGGGAGGAGAGGGTCTGAAAACACTCCAACACCGCTGGAGACCGCCATTCCACCAGTTGGTCCACTCACATTCCTTAATTCCAGTTGGCAACCCCTCACACAAGCATGCACACACACACAAACACAAACACAAACACACACACACACACACACACCACCCCCACAATTAATTTCTGTCAGTCTTTCAGACTGAAGAGCATAGCTTCCCTGATGGACTAAACATTGGTGATGATTGGGAGGAGAGGAAGGCTTGACGCAAAGACAGACTGCAGTCCTTTACACCTGCTGAGTGCTCTAAATAAACTGTACCAGGAAGAAAGATACACTGTCATTGTTGGTCCATGTTTATTGTTGACTCATGTGTGTGTTGTCTATGACTCTCTCTTTTGTTCACTGCTCTCTCTGTCTCCCTCTCTCTCTCTCTCTCTCTCTCTCTCTCTCTCTCTCTCTCTCTCTCCTGGGTGCCATTCTCTGCTACATGTGGTGATGTGACACCTCCATGCCTGACCAGGAGAGCTCATGAGACATGCACACACCACACACCCCTGCCCTCTGGAGTGTTCCTGAGATATTCCCTGCTGGGAGAGATGACAGGGAAACAGAGGTCTAGAGACCTGTGTCCGTCATTTCACATTCACAACCTTTCAGGATATTCTAATACTTGGGAACTCGTACTTCCATCAGCATACTACACAACAGCCTGAATGTTACAGTAGTAGAAGATACACACCTGTGTTAAGTGTTAACCTGTAACCATTAAACTACTGGCATGCAACAAATTGCATCTCACTATTGTGTGTGTAGTGTGTTATATGTGTGTGTGTGTGTGTGTGTGTGTGTGTGTGTGTGTGTGTGTGTGTGTGTGTGTGTGTGTGTGTGTGTGTGTGTGTGTGTGTGTGTGTGTGTGTGTGTGTGTGTGTGTGTGTGTGTGTGTGTGTGTGTGTGTGTGTGTGTGTGTGTGTGTGTGTGTGTGTGTACACACACGTGCGTATGTGTCCTTTTCATGAAAACAATCAATGTTACCTTTCTGCTCATGGCCATTTAGAGAGAGAAAGACTTTGTAAATGAATTAATTACAAATGATTCTAAATGTCAAGTGTAGATAAAGCTTAATACCCTGGCTCCTCCTCGCTGCATCAAAGAAGCTTTTAAATGGCTCGCTGCCAGTCTCTATCTGCCAAACGACACCAAGGTTACCGGCAAAAGCTGAAATATTCATAATATATGCAAAACCGTCCGGCGGTACCCATGGACGGTGTTCATTTGAATTCAAGAGCTGATCTCAAACCTTTGACAACTGCTTAAGTAATTAGTTGGACTAAATGTTATGCTGGAGACTAAAAAAAACAGACTAGAGAATATTTTTCACGTTTTATCTTTGGCTTTTGATTCTATTTGAATGCGTTTGGGAACTTTCAGGTTTGATCTTATGGTCCGTACACATAGAGAGAGGAAATTATATCATTTGTTTTTACTTTTAGCAGATAAATAGTGCATGGTTCTATGAGAAGACTGCTTCTTCAGCAAGTATTGCACCCCTCGTTTTTACATGTCTATTCTAATTCAGTAACGATCGATATTTGATAATCAACCACAGGAGGTTGGTGTCACCTTAATTGGGGAGGATGGGCTTGTGGTAATGGCTGAACAGAATGAATGGAATGGTATCAAATACATCAAACACATGGTTTCCATGGTTTCCAGGTGTTTGATGCCATTCCATTTGTGCCGTTCCAGCTGTTATTATGAGCCGTCCTCCCCTCAGCAGCCTCCACTGTAATCAACATAGAGTATGCAACAAATCAAGATTGCTCTAGGTTTCTCCATTTTCCTAGCAGGAGAAAAGCAGCTTTGAGTACAGTAACATTGACTTGCAGATTTTGGCCAATGCATAATTAATATTTGACAACACAACATCCTGTTTTGTTGTAAACAAAAGCCAAGCTCAGTGTCGGACACAGGATAGTGCTGTTATTCTATTGTTTTTTACTGTGCAGGCCTGTTCACAATGGTATTATTAGCGTCTGCCCATATCTCCCAGGTTGGGTGTCACAGTCCTATAATGAGAATCATACTCCGACTACTTGGAACTAGGCCAGAACCCATTGAAAGCCACCGTCCATGCCTAACACATTACCGCAGTGTATTAATCTAAAGAGACTCTGTGTTTGTGTTTACCGAGCTTGATTCACTTCCAATTAGAGGGAAATAATTACACTCCACAGGACAAGGGATGCAGCCGTGTGACAAAATGGGGAAGGGACGAGAGGTTGCTTGTGACACATTGAGATGGAAAAAACAGGAAGCAGGACTTTAACAATTCGATTAGATTAAAAGGAGAGCGTTTAAACGCTATGTTCTGGGAGTGCATTTTCTTTGACACTTAAATATTAATTGATTACAAAAATATATTTTTTATTTATTATTAGTTTGGGGATATCCAGGAGAATTGGTGGTTAGTTGTCTTTTTATGTATTCAATATATTAAAAAATATATAATTTACATTTTAATTATTTAGCAGACGCTCTTATCCAGAGCGATTTACAGTAGTGAGTGCCCACATTTTCATGCTGGTCCCCTCAACCCTGGTATTGCAAGCACCATGCTCTACCAATTGAGCTACACGCGACATCGTAGTTCATATTTATAAGAAACACACTTGAATAAACAAATATCAGCACTTTTTATCGACAACACTGTGATAGCAGTATTACATTACATTTGAATGCCCTTGGGAAAACTCAGTTTAGAAAAGCACCATGGCTAACACCTAACACAACCCCACAGGGACCCCAGCCACGAGCTGTCCACTCCCTTACCGTCGGGCAGACGCTATCGGAGCATGAGGTCTGATACCAACAGGCTCAGAGACACTTTCTATCTACAAGCCGTCAGACTGCTGAACACTTGAACTGGACTGACCACCTGCTCTGATTCTCCACATCTTAGCACACATGCACTCATGCACACACACACACACACACACACACACACACACACACACACACACACACACACACACACACACACACACACACACACACACACACACACACACACACACACACACACACACACTAACACACACACACACACACACCCACACACACCCACACACACACACCCACACAATCCCCTCTTCCACAAAACATGTAAATATTGGACTATAAATTGTGCCTTCCTGTACTATACTTGTGCTAAAATGTTTATTCTATTCTACTGAATCATTTACTTTGTTTGTATTCTTATATTTTATTATTTATTGTTGTTGCATTGTTCTGAAGGAACCTGCAAGTAAGCATTTCTTTGGACAGTGTATATGATGTGTATCCTGTACATATGACTATTAAAACGTGAACGTTTTTCTTTTCAGACTGAATGTATGCTGGCTTCAACAGATAACTCTCTAAGGAGAGAACATACAGCAACTCAAGGTATATGGAATGTGCCTTGTTAACATTGCAAAGACATTACAATGTAACGATTCATACAGTGCCTTGCAAAAGTATTCATACCACCTGGCGTTTTTCCTATTTTGTTGCATTACAATCTGTAATTTAAATTGATTTTATTTGGATGTCATGTAATGGACATACACAAAATAGTCAAAATTGGTGAAGTGAAATGAAAAAAGTAACTTAGTCAAAAAAAACTGAAAAATTGAAAACAGAAAAGTGGTGCATGCATATGTATTCACCCTCTTTGCTATGAAGCCCCTAAATAAGATCTGGTGCAACCAATTACCTTCAGAAGTCACATAATTAGTTAAATAAAGTCCACCTGTGTGTAATCTAAGTGTCACATGATCTGTCACATGATCTCAGTATATACACCTGTTCTGAAAGGCCCCAGAGTCTGCAACACCACTAAGCAAGGGGTACCACCAACCAAGCGGCACCATGAAGACCAAGGAGCTCTCCAAACAGGTCAGGGACAAAGTTGTGGAAAAGTACAACATTGAAAGAATATGGCACCACAACAAACCTGCCAGAGAGAGCCGTCCACCAAAACTCACGGACCAGGCAAGGAAGGCATTAATCAGAGAGGCAACAAAGAGACCAAAGAGAACCCTGAAGGAGCTGCAAAGCTCCACAGTGGAGATTGGAATATCTGTCCATAGGACCACTTTAAGCCGTACACTCCACAGAGCTGGGCTTTACGGAAGAGTGGCCAGAGAAAAGCCATTGCTTCAAGAAAAAAATGAGCAAGCACGTTTGCTAAAGCAACACTCAAGTGGTTTAAGGGGAACATTTAAATGTCTTGAAATGACCTAGTCAAAGCCCAGACCTCAATCCAATTGAGAATCTGTGGTATGACTTAAAGATTGCTGTACACCAGAGGAACCCATCCAACTTGAAGGAGCTGGAGCAGTTTTGCCTTGAAGAATGGGCAAAAATCCCAGTGGCTAGATGTGCCAAGCTTATAGAGACATACCCCAAGAGACTTGCAGCTGTAATTGCTGCAAAAGGTGGCTCTACAAAGTATTGACTTTGGGGGGATTAATAATTATGCACGCTCAAGTTTTCAGTTTTTTTGTCATATTTCTTGTTTGTTTCACAATAAAACATATTTTGTATCTTCAGAGTGGTAGTCATGTTATGTAAATCAAATGATACAAACCCCCCAAAAATCTATTTTATTTCCAGGTTGTAAGACAACAAAATAGGAAAAATGCCAAGGGGGTGAATACTTTCGCAAGCCACTGTATATAGACAGATAAGTCACCCACAAGATAATATACAGTAGCTAAAGGTATGATAATATGCTTGACTAACATGGGTCTAACAGGCACTATTTGTAAATATGTGTGTGATTGTATCAACTCTTTTTAGAGCTCAAGTGTCCTTGTCCTTGGGACACCAAGGGCATCGTGTACTTCCTCTCCAGCTATGCTAGCTCATCCTGGATGGCCATTCATTCCTATGTCCTTCTATAATAACATTTCCATCACAAACTGAGCTAGGCTGGAAAAACCTACACATTTCTGCCTCTGATTTTTAAACAGGTTGTGTATTGCAGCAAACGCTATTTAAAAAGCCTTGCACAAGTCAATGCAGAGAGAGGGAGAGACCAGATGTGTACGGATGCCGGTGTAAAAAATGCACACTGGACTTTCAAACTGTGACAGCTCAAGGGAAGTGGAGCTGTTAACATATTCTGAATGGTCAGTAGCAAGGCCAGTGCTCCGATCCGTCTTTGGATCCACCCAGTGGAGGCTGACAAGGTTGGCTTCTATTTGATTCTGGGACGGCAGCGCGAAGATGAGGAGGCAACATACTGTAACATTCATCTGGACTCACTTTTCCTGTAGAAAAGCAGCTTTGGAAACCAAACAGATACAGAGTTAGATGGACCAACGTTCTGAAATTGAGAGCTATGGAGAAAAAGATACAGACGGACAGACATACATCTATATTGGGATGCTACACACACACACGCACATGCACACACACACACATGGCGCTGATTGCGCTGTGTTGTGATAGCAGCCTTCTCTCTCCTCACACACACCTGGGGCTCCTATGAGGTTGCTACGGGGTTGCTACGGCGTAGCTGTCATGGCCGGTCGCCATGGCGAGCGATTGATGACACCCATTGGCTGCTGAAGATGTATACATCATGTCTGTCTAGGGCTGTAGTAAACAGATGGACCCTGACCATCCATTCTCTGTCAGGGACACAGCTGCCTTGCTCCGCCCAAACCTCCTCCCTCTTGGGGTACTAACAAGTCTTCACTGCTCCGTAGGAAGGTGGCAGGGATATATAGTGTGGGATATAAGGGTGGAGGGGGATGAGGGGGTGAAAGCATGCAAACTCAATCACAAGGTCTTCTGGGGAAGATGAGGCAATGTCTATCATAGTGGAGATTCTTTGCTACCAGGATTCTGGCTTGGCCAGGTCAGCTTTACAAAAGTAGCCTTTATTTGTGTTTTTTCCTTTTCAAACAGCAAATGTGGATAAACAGTATCAATTGTGTAATGTACTTTCCAAGGTTTTGGGCTTTTTGAATACTCAGAAGAGAGAAATAATCAGATGATTCATTTTATACTATTTCGTCAGCTACATCTTCCCCCAATGGCAGTTTTAAGACAGAGACCTTTCCCTTTGTTTGACAATGACAAACTGTAGTGTTCAGAGAAGGAATGCTTGCAGAAATATTCTCCAATATCCAATAATATAGTTTTTGTGTTATATATATTTGAATTAAAATGACACATTTGGTTATATCCCAATGTATTTGATGTGTCATGATAAGTGCAAACAGAGCATAATGTCGATGTATGTGTGTGTGTACATGTGTGTTGTTGTGTGTGTGTGTGTGTGTGTGTGTGTGTGTGTGTGTGTGTGTGTGTGTGTGTGTGTGTGTGTGTGTGTGTGTGTGTGTGTGTGTGTGTGTGTGTGTGTGTGTGTGTGTGTGTGTGTGTGTGTGTGTGTGTGTGTGTGTGTGTGTGCATATGGGTCTACACAGCTGTGTGTTTGTGTCTGTGTTTACATCTGCCCCCCTGGGTATATGCGTGTGTACATATGTGAGTGTGTGTGTTTGTGTGTTCATGTCTTGCAGGTGAGGGTTAGCGCATCTCCCGCCCGAGTTCATTAGTGCCCCCTGTGAGGAGCGGAACGAGATCTCTAGATCTCTTAACACAGTGTGGAGTTCTTCCCTGTCCACCCACTCCATTATAATAGTCTAGCTTAGTGTGACTGACAGAGCCTCTCTGTGCTGTGATTGAGTGTATCGATCTCCACCGCCGACCGCACTACTCCGGACACCGCAGAGGAGGAGACCAACAATCAGATCCTTCACTCGCAGAAAAAGCCTTCCTCATCTTCCTTAATCATTCCGTCAATGATTAGCGGCAGGCTACTGAGGGCTCTGACAAAGACATCTCCCACTGAAAGGGTTTCTGTAGGAATGGTGTGTGTGTGTGTGTGTGTGTGTGTGTGTGTGTGTGTGTGTGTGTGTGTGTGTGTGTGTGTGTGTGTGTGTGTGTGTGTGTGTGTGTGTGTGTGTGTGTGTGTGTGTGTGTGTGTGTGTGTGTGTGTGTGTGTGTGTGTGTGTGTGTGTGGGAAGGGAGGGAGGTTTAGAGATGGGGCCCCTCCTCCTCACCGAATAACCCCACCCAGTTGTCTGCCAATCGCCAATCCCACACTGCCCCTTCCTTCTGCCACACCCCATTGTGCGACACTCAATGAACTGGCAGCGGTCCAAGTCCATTCCCTCCACAGTGCTCAGTCAAAGCTGTTTATCAGACAATGATCCTCCCTTTTATCTGTAGTATTAGAGCTTATGTTTGTGGAAGCAAGATATTGTGACTGATTAAGAGACGTGGACGGAGTGGGATTTCGATTATATTGTTATCGGATTATTACAGATCTTGTGGGATCTTGTTTGAGGAATAAACAGGGCAGTTTAGTTTAAACCCTACAGTATAGGATTATTACAGATCTTGTGGGATCTTGTTTGAGGAATAAACAGGGCAGTTTAGTTTAAACCCTACAGTATAGGATTATTACAGATCTTGTGGGATCTGTGGGAATAAACAGGGCATACACACATGGACATGCAGTCAACCCTACAGTTAACTGCATGAATCCCATTGGAAATCTATCTCTTGCTCTCAGTCCTTCGCAAGGCCTGTGTTTACACCCCTTATTCAACAGGATGAAAATAGCATCACTTTCTCCTTCTGTTTACCAACTTATTGACCATATGAATATCTCTCACTGGTCTTTTTGGAGACTTTTCATTTTACTCAGGAATATGGTTCTACATTTCTCACCAGTATATTCATAGCTTGAACTTTTGGGGGAAAATGTCCACAAATATTTTGATACATCATTTCCTACAAGCTTATATGTGACGGTTAAAAATGACAAAACATCTATTCAATGGCTTATCAAGTTGCTGCGATTTACAGTGCGGACATACCATTGTACCACTGTTATGAAAAGCAGCAGAGAGGACTCCTATTGTGTGTCAACACAATCCCTCTCTCCTGAGTAGCTCTCCTACCACGACAATAGGCTCTTCTCTCTCCACATCCGCCCGGCCATTCCTCCACTCATTCACTTATTTTATTCACTCTTCGCTGATAGAATTGGACATTTGTCTCACTTTGGGGGGAAACTCAAGGTTGCAGCTCCTCTCGCCCACCTAACTTAGGTTTGCTGAATACCCATTATCGCCCCACACTCTAACCACGCGCTGTCTGAAGGCTGCGGAGGGGAGAAGATAAAAAAGAAAGCAGAAAGGTTTAGCTATAGCTGCTACAGCACTTGTGAGATCTCGCTGCATCTTAATTCCTCTCTTCCCCCGAGTCTGTTGAATAGGGAGATTCAGAGGCAGCGACTACAGAGGGTAGAGCAGACAGAGGAAGAGCACTGGTCAAGTTAATTAACTGATTGGTTAAGTCAGTGGCTCAGTGACCGGAGTACGTCGCACTGCTCACTGTTCAATCCTCTATTATTCTTAGTTTATGGGCTGTAAGGTCCAAAGATTTTCCTGGTCAGGCCCAATTATAATGACACCAACAGCTGTGTGAGTCCATGGCCGATTTAACCATTTGGATGACTACATGGTAATGATTAGTAGTCTAACACAAACACTCTATAGGGGACACACAGAAATATAAAATGCATTTGAATAATTCTTATTAGCGATGTCATACTCAAGAATAGTCTTTGTTAGGCTACACTGTCATTGTTTTCCCTTTTTTCTTTCCATATACAATTTTTCAGATAGGTGTGATATTATTCTTTTCCAATGTGCATTTAGATCTAGACGTGGAATAAGAGCACTTGTTTGGCTGACTGAAGCGTTCCCTGGTTCGTCACGATAGGAAGTCTAGCACATGATTACACCATGGTCCTTCATCCAGGAGGAGAACACTAGTCGACAGCCCAAAAGTGCCCATTTTCAATTACCTCCTATTAGGAATTTCAATATCAACACGCACTACAAGAGGCGTCTCAAGCCCACCCTCTAACCTACACACACACTCAATACAGACCCCAAATGGGCCACTACCAGCCACAACGAGCCCGTAAAAACATGGCCGACATTGAAACGATACAGTTATGTACTTTTGGAGACGGGTAATTGAGTGGTACTCTTCTCAGAGGAGGACCTGGCTTCGTTCCCTCTCGAGGAGTAGTGGGAGAAGATAGAGGAAGGTAATCACTGCTTTCACAAGCTCCACTTCTTACGGATGGAGGCTGGTCCTTGTCTTTGGTGAAAGCAGCTCTTCAACTTCCTCCTTCAGAAACAATGTATTACCAGCAAAGGTATATAGTCATGTTAGAGTCATCCTCCATAGTTTCTATTTTGCTTCAACGGTGTGACCCTATACGTCGGTTTGGTTTGGTTTTGGAGGGCTGAGGGGGAGTGTCATTGCAAGTGCATAATCAAATAAGAGAACGAACATATGTACAGTACGTGTATTTTTAAGGCTTATATTTGCATGCATCATTTTGAGCAGATGAGTACAGTCGAGTATACTTTGTGTTTTGGACAAGTTACCATGATGAGCAAAAAATACTGCAAGATTACAAAATGGTTGTAGGACTAGGCTAATGTTATTAGGGCTTTTCCCTGGACATATTGAAAACAGGTTGGACTAACAAACCAACCAGTAACCAGACTGTGTGAGTGTGTAAACTGTGTAAGTACATAATGAGTGGCATCAGTCTTCACTAATGTCCTGCCGCCAGTCTATTCAGAGTGACACCAGACAATGGCACCTTTCTCTGGGAAACCAGGGTGCATTACAAATATCACCATATTCCCTATATAGTGCACTACTTTTGACTAGGGCTCATAGGGCTCTCGTCAAAAGTAGTGCACTATATAGGGAATAGGGTGCCATTTGGGACTCATACAGGTTCTTCAGGAAGAAGAGTGGTCAAAGAGATGCTGATTGTATTTCTGTCTATCTTTTCTCATGACAAACAAGAGGCAAGGGATCCAATTAAATTCAATTTTTGAAGATTTTCTCCTCAACCCTGGAGAGTGTAACTTTTCCTCTAGGATGAGTTGTGTTCAACTACGTTGCCTCTGTTTGTTTGTCAGTGGATTAATTAATGAACAGTTGTTGCAGTGGGTTGTCACTAGGGAGGGGTTTGTGGGAAGAATATTATTGATTCATTAATTTATTGTATGTATATGTACTGTGTGTGTGTGTGTGTGTGTGTGTGTGTGTGTGTGTGTGTGTGTGTGTGTGTGTGTGTGTGTGTGTGTGTGTGTGTGTGTGTGTGTGTGTGTGTGTGTGTGTGTGTGTGTGTGTGTGTGTGTGTGTGTGCCCTTTTGAGAAGTGTAACTTGGTATAAAAAAACGGGTGGATTTGACCTCATTTAAACATGCTGTCATAAAGAGCACATGTTCAACCTAATAAAAAACATGTCTTCCCATCTCAAGAGGTTACATTTAAAATAATACTGCAGTAGGTGCCTATTAAGTGCCAAATAAAGTAACAGTGTTGACTGTAACAGGGTTGACGATTTCATCAGAAGTCAGCCATGAATCCCCTTGTGACAGGAGGAATGGAAACTTGTTGTGTGCAACAGGGAGGGGGAAATGAATGCTTCACAATTTTTTTTTATTGTTAATAGTCAGAAATGATTTTGTCAAAGCAACAAAAAAAACGAGGACTTTGCGATGATGGTGAAAACCCAGAGACAAGTGGGTTAAGATCTTCCTAAAAGTCATAGAGGAGAGACTGAATGTTGTTGAATGTCAGAATGTTGAATTTTGACACTTTAGCAAGCCTTTATCCATGTAAAAAAATTGAATTATTGAATTCTCCATGCGGTCTATATTAATGGGCACTTAATTCATTATAACAGGCTTTTACAATTCAATATTTGTGCAAAATTCTACTTAAACTATCACAGGGCGCAAAAGGCACTCATTTCATGGAACGACACAGATATTTCTATCCTGCATGTATCCTTGTACAGTATGAAATACACGGTTTAGTAATAGCTGTTAACTCAGGTCCTGAGCAGTTCATTTTTGTTAAGAATATAACAGACTTGTTGGCAACATTGTTTAAATGGCACATCACATATGGTAGAGGAGCTAGGAGCTGTGAGACCCACTGTTGAATGTGATGGATAGTGAAAAGGCCTTTAGGCTAGTATCACTTTTCAGGCAGTGTCTCTACTTATCCATGATTCATCTCTCTCTCTCTCTCTCTCTCTCTCTCTCTCTCTCTCTCTCTCTCTCTCTCTCTCTCTCTCTCTCTCTCTCTCTCTCTCTCTCTCTCTCTCTCTCTCTCTCTCTCTCTCTCTCTCTCTCTCTCTCTCTCTCTCTCTCTCTCTCTCTCTCTCTCTCTCTATCTCTCTATCTCTCTATCTCTCTCTCATATCTCTCTTTCTCTCTCTCTCTCTCTCTCTCTCTCTCTCTCTCTCTCTCTCTCTCTCTCTCTCTCTCTCTCTCTCTCTCTCTCTCTCTCTCTCATATCTCTCTATCTCTCTCTCATATCTATCTCTCTCTCTAGCTCTCTCTCGCTCTCTCTTTGCCTAGCACTCTCTCTCTCTGCTTCTCTCTCTTTATAGTAATGCAACAACTACATTGGTGGGAAATGAGATGTGAAATAACAGGTAAAATATCAGATGCATTACAATATACTCTGACCCATTCTCTGATATTTCTATACAACCTGTGGATCAGCTGTGCATCTGCCTTGAAAGCTGGAACATATACAGAATGAAACTCTCCAAACTTGGCCTGTTGGAAATTATTGGAGTCTCACAGTGTTCCAGAATACCTGAGAAGGAGGCAGGTTTCATGTTCATGTCACGCAGGTTTCCTACAGGACGTAGTCACGTCCACTCAGATTCCCCCCCACACTGATGACAGACCAGCATGCTGCTTCATATATTCTGCACGGGAATGAAAGGAAAAAGAGGAGGAGGAGGGTGGAGAGAAGAGGAGGGGAGAAGGAAGTAGAGAGTCATGGAAGGAGGAGGAGGGGAATGAGGTGGAGGATGAGGGGACGAGGAAAGTATACAGGTGAAGAGGAGGATGAGGATAAGTGAATGAACAGCAGCAAGAGGAGGGAGAAGAAGAGGAATAGGAGGAGGGAGAAAAAGGGTAGAGAGTGGGGTCTGGAGTTTTGATGACAGTGCCTTCAGGCTCCTTCAGGCGATAAGAATCACTGTCTTCTGAAAAGTCCCCAACGTCCTCGCTTAGCTCGGGCCCTTGGAGCGGAGAGGAAGAGAGGGGACCCGCAGGCCGCTCTGTGATCATTAGGATTCACAATTGCTTTGGCAGCAGGTCTCCCTAGCCACGGACACTGCATTTTTAGACCCAGGGATGGCTCCCTCTCCCCCCTGCTTGTTGTGAGGGAGGGCTGGGGAGACGGGAGCCATGCAACAGGACTGAGGAGCAAAGGGCTCAGACGGAGAGTTGGATTTCAACTACATTTACATCGACATTCACTGTACTATACACTTCTCTGTGTAAGAGAGCTGCTTGGAATGTGCTGTTGTTATTGCGTCGGACATTTGTTCTGTTGTTACTGTATGATATGATATATGTTGTTTTCTCAGAAGATGACGTTGGTGATTCATTCTGTATGATTCAACCCTATTCAGATGAGTCTCAAGGCCTTTTATTGCTGTTTTGAATAATAAATATGCAGTGACCAGTAACTGGTTATCATTGTGTGTTTAAACAAATGGCATAAATACAGGATGGAGTTCTTGTCTTCCACGTGATGTAAGTGGCTCAGGTGGTTAAAAAAGGACACCCCAAAACATCCCTCACCTCCCTCACCTTCCCCCCTCCACCTCCAGCTACACAGCTGTTGTGCTGGTATCGATTTCTCCAGCCCCACTCTTTCCCCAGCATCGTTATATAGGCCAGGGGAATGACCATCAGGCCCAGCCAACAGCCTAGCCGATGGACAAACCTTTACCCGGCTCCTTCAGAACAGCAGTAGATGGATGGAACACTCCTTCTAGGCCCAGAGAGAGAGAGACCCAGAGAGAGACTCAGAGAGACAGTGTAGTTGTTTTAATTGTTTGTGGTGTTAGTTGGCCTGGCGCTGTAGACTCCACGCTGCAGGCTGGCTCTCAGGGGACCGGCACCCGGATGCCGGTCGTGACCCCGGTGCTAGCGGTGGAGCCTGACAAACGGCAGGATCGAACTCAGGTACATATCAATTAACTCCCCAATTAACAGACACAAACAGAGATGCTGGGCCCAGATACTGAAGGGACAGGACAGGAAGCTGGGTAGCAGGAGAACAACACTGACCTGTTTGTCTATATGGAACCAGTGTGTTATTAAGGCCTGTTCAGCTCTAGCCGAGGTGGCATTGATTGTGAATGGAGCATTGGTCTGTAGAGGGCAGGTACAGGAAGGTTAAGAGATAGACTCAATCTGGCCATTAGGAAATATATGCTACAGCTAGTGTTGCAGAAGCTTTTTTTGTCAAAGAACGGCCAATAAATTTAGCCGACATATTGATCAGAGCTTGTAGTCTACAGCCTATAAAGGACAATGTTGCTATGCTAAAAGGTGAAACATTGTTTACCATGTGAAGATGCTCTTTAAAATACAATCTATTCACTTTATAGTCACTCTATGTGACAGGAGGTTGAGTACTCAGTTAAGAAGCACTGCCATTTCTGTGGGACATTCAATGCCCACGTCTGTTGTTTGGAAAGGCCTGTCCGTCAGGGAAGCACATCTCCTGGTACAGAGGAGAGGGTCATGTGGCTGACAGTGCTCAACTAGTAGTTATGGCAGCCCTGCCACGGCTCACTGACTCCACACAGTCGCAAGGAAGGAGATGAGAGTCATCAACGGTGTCCTCTTCTGCACCACACACACAGGCACGGGCGTGCGTGGCACTCACACACAGAGACAGACATGCATGGACGGATGCATGTCCCACCCAAACACACACATACTAACAGACACGCGCACACATATGCACCCAAGTAACCCACAGGCAAAAACGCAAACACCTTTACTTTGTCTATCAAAATACAAATAAAAATGGCTTGAAATACCTCATCAATATGCCATAATGAATCAGAAGTATTTAACTTTTACTTTTGCCATTTTCACGGTAAATCACTACACTTTTAAGGCCTTTATATTTATTCAATAGTTTAAGCCAGGCTGTGGCGTAGTCGGCAGACTGCTATCAGAGTGAAAATATGTCTCACCCCATGAGTGAATGCCCCAGTTATTAAGAAAAGCCAACAGTCCTTTAATCTCCTTTACTACTTAATGCTCCCATCTAAACGCTCCAGTGTGGAAGGCAGCGAAGCCTTCAAGTATGAAACATGAATATCTGCACTCAGGGGTTGGCCAATAAACTCTATTATAATGCATCAGGATCTATCTGGGGACCACTTTGCACATGGTTCTAAATGTATCATATCATCGCTGTTCGAGACATGACTTCACAATCTTGTGATGTAAGTATTATTGCAATTCATGAAATTCAAATACTTATGTTGGGCCGTTAATTTGAACTGTAAGCCGCAGGGAGAGAGATTTACAACTGGATGCTGTGTGGAGTTGAGGGCCATTTTAATTTTCTTCCATTAAAGGAGTCAGTAGAAAGAGGGAGAGAAAAGGGAGAGGACTGAGCCGGTGCGAGGTGAGACTGCCTGTCTTACTCTGAACTTCCCTATCCATGTCACTGAGGCATTTACTTACATCTGTTTCAATTGCAAAGGTCAAATTCTCACACATTTACATGTAGTTGTTATAATGCAGCTATCCTAGTTAAGGCAGGCTTCTCCTGGCCTCCTGGTGTAGCTTGCTCTGTAGCAAAGCACTGCATTTTGCATGAGCATATAGCCCCTGGAATTCTATAGTATTGTTTCCTGATACTTCCTGAAGGCATCGCGCTACACACACTCTCATGCCTGATAAGATGTGTGTCCTTGTAAGACATTAGAACAGGAACACACAGTGTCCTGAGGGTCAAGACAAACAGACAAAGTTCTCTGTTTCAAACTGGCATCAGCCATTAGATTCAAGAACCGACAGTGGAAGCTCACGGGTGTTGTGGCCAGCCTATCACAAAACCACATGTCTCCTCAAATCAACCAATCACAGACGATTTCACCCTTGTTAGTGGTACAAATTATTGTTTGAAGGTTTTAGCCGCTGTTACTGTTGCATTCACAAAGTGCGGCGAGAAAACACATGAAGGGCAACATCGTCTTTCAAAATCGTTTGTGCTGCAGAAGTTTCACGGTATCTTTTCACAGATCTGCGCTCTTCTGCGTGATGAAAACGTCCCCCTCAGTGATTGCCTTGCAGACAAATCAGCTCATTCTATACCTGTACTGCACCTCCCATTCAAGCCGTGCACATCCTCCAAAACATTGTCTGGACGGGGATTTCCCGACGGCCTCACCTTTAACAAACAATAATCTCCCATAAGTGGCCTGTGATCTCACATTAGCAGTCATTTGTCAGATGACGCGGGCCAATGCTACGGGTTCAAACTGAAATTGGAAATGCCTCATTGCAGCCCAACAGCCCAGCTATAGCCTGTCTTTACTCTCTGTAACCCAGGCCAAGATACCATTATCTTCAAGGTATTCTAGGAGAAATGCCTTCTGAATCTTTTGGTCATTTCAACTGTTTTGGTGAGCTCTTTGTTATCTCTCCGAGGTTCTTTCAATCATGTTCAGGCTCTGAGAGGAATGTTTTTAGTGAGCACAGATGCAATTCAGAAGTCATTTTGCAGAGAGGTTGGAGAATTAAATCCAGCTGGGTTTTTGAATGTAGTCTCTGGTATCCAATAGCACCGTGGAAGAAAGGCTTAGCCTTGGGTCCTTTTCTACAGACAGCTTTATGACAGCATGATAATCATCATGAGACTGTGAGTCATTTAAAAATCAGAAACAAATGAAAATAGAATCAACCGGAACACTCTCCACTCATAAAAGGAACATATAAACTACAGTTCAAAAGTTTGGGGTCACTTAGAAATGTCCTTGTTTTTGAGGCCAGCATCCCGGAGTCGCCTCTTCACTGTTGACGTTGAGACTGGTGTTCTGCGGGTACTATTGAATGAAGCCGCCAGTTGAGGACTTGTGTCACGGTTGTGTGTAGAGACGGACCAAGGCGCAGCGTGCTCCGAGTTCCACATCTTTATTTATGTGAAACTTACAAAAACAAAAGGAAACAAACAACGAACCGTAACATAAGAGGTGCTACATGCACTAACTCAAAACAAGATCCCACAAAAAACAGTGGGGAAATGGCTGCCTAAATATGATCCCCAATCAGAGACAACGATAAACAGCTGCCTCTGATTGGGAACCATACCAGGCCAACATAGAAAAACAAAAAGACCAAGCTAGGAACACCCCCCTAGTCACACCCCGACCTAACCAAAATAGAGAATGAAAAGGCTCTCTATGGTCAGGGCGTGACAGTACCCCCCCCCCCCAAAGGTGCGGACTCCGGCCGCAAAACCTGAAACCAACTGGGGAGGGTAGGGGGGGTGACTATTGTTGGTGGCGGCTCCGGTGCGGGTCTTTGCCCCTGCCCAGACCACGGGTCCGGCCATGGAGCCGGGTAGAACGCCGTGCACGGACTGGGCATCGGCGCAGAGGAGGGCCCCGGCCATGTAGCTGGGTTGGACGCCGCACCCGGACTGGGCATCGGCGCCGAGGAAGACTCCAGCCTTGGAGCGGGACTGCACACCGTGCCTGGACTGGGCACCGGCGCAGAGGAAGGCTCCTGCCATGGAGCGGGACTGGACGCTGTGCCTGGACTGGACGCTGTGCCTGGACTGGACATCGGCGCAGAGGAAGGCTCCTGCCATGGAGCGGGAATGGCCGCCGTGCCTGGGCTGGGCACCGGCGCAGAGGAAGGCTCCGGCCTTGGAGCTGGACTGGACACCGTGCCTGGACTGGGCACCGGCACAGAGGGAGGCTCCTGCCATGGAGCGGGACTGTACGCCTTGCCTGGACTGGGCACCAGCGCAGAGGAAGGCTCCGCCCTGGAGCGGGACTGGATGCCGTGCCTGGACTGGACATCGGCGCCGAGGAAGACTCCTGCCATGGAGCGAGACTGTACGCCGTGCCTGGACTGGGCACCGGCGCAGAGGAAGGCTCCTGCCATGGAGCGGGACTGGACGCCGTGCCTGGACTGGTCACCAGCGCAGAGGAAGGCTCCTGCCATGGAGCGGGACTGGACGCCGTGCCTGGACTGGGCACCGGCACAGAGGAAGGCTCCGGCCCTGGAGTGGGACTGGACGCCGTGCCTGGACTGGACATCGGCAGAGGAAGGCTTCTTCCATGGAGCGGGACTGTACGCCGTGCCTGGACTGGGCACCGGCACAGAGGAAGGCTCCAGCCATGGAGCGGGACTGGACACCGTGCCTGGACTGGGCACCGGCACAGAGGGAGGCTCCTGCCATGGAGCGGGACTGGACGCCGTGCCTGGACTGGGCACCGGCACAGAGGAAGGCTCCGGCCCTGGAGTGGGACTGGACGCCGTGCCTGGACTGGACATCGGCAGAGGAAGGCTTCTTCCATGGAGCGGGACTGTACGCCGTGCCTGGACTGGGCACCGGCACAGAGGAAGGCTCCAGCCATGGAGCGGGACTGGACACCGTGCCTGGACTGGGCACCGGCACAGAGGGAGGCTCCTGCCATGGAGCGGGACTGTACGCCTTGCCTGGACTGGGCACCTGCGCAGAGGAAGGCTCCGCCCTGGAGCGGGACTGGATGCCGTGCCTGGACTGGACATCGGCGCCGAGGAAGACTCCTGCCATGGAGCGAGACTGTACGCCGTGCCTGGACTGGGCACCGGCGCAGAGGAAGGCTCCTGCCATGGAGCGGGACTGGACGCCGTGCCTGGACTGGTCACCAGCGCAGAGGAAGGCTCCTGCCATGGAGCGGGACTGGACGCCGTGCCTGGACTGGGCACCGGCACAGAGGAAGGCTCCGGCCCTGGAGTGGGACTGGACGCCGTGCCTGGACTGGACATCGGCAGAGGAAGGCTTCTTCCATGGAGCGGGACTGTACGCCGTGCCTGGACTGGGCACCGGCACAGAGGAAGGCTCCAGCCATGGAGCGGGACTGGATGCCGTGCCTGGACTGGGCACCAGCACAGAAGAAGGCTCCGGCCCTAGAGCTGGACTGGACACCTTGCCTGGAAGCTCCGGACCGTTGACACTCGCTGGAGGTTCCAGACTGTGGACCGTCGTAGGAGGTTCCGGACTGTGGACCGTTGTAGGAGGTTCTGGACTGTGGACCGTCGTAGAAGGTTCCGGACTGTGGACCGTCGTAGGGGGTTCCGGACTGTGGACCGTCGCAGGAGGTTCCGGACTGTGGACCGTCGCAGGAGGTTCCGGACTGTGAACCGTTGCCGGAAGCTCCGGACTGTGATCCATCGCCAGAAGCTCCGGACTGGGGTCCGTCGCCGGAGGCTCTGGACTGGGAACCGTCGCCGGAAGCTCTGGACTGGGGACCTGCACTTCAGGGCGCGTGCGAGGAGCAGGCACAGGACGTACCGCACTGGGGAGGCACACTGGAGGCCTGATACGTGGAGCCGGCACAGGTGGCACCGGACTGGTGACACACTCTTCAGGGTGAGTGCGGGGAGCAGGCACAGGATATACCGGACTGTGGAGGCGCACTGGAGACCTGGTGCATAGAGCCGGCACAAATTGTACCGGAATGATGACACACTTCGCACGGCGAGTGCGGAGAGCTGGCTCAGGACGACCTGGGCTGTGGAGGCGCACTGGAGACTTGGTGCATAGAGCCGGCACACATGGTACTGGACAAATGACACGCTCCTCAAGGCGAGTGAGGAGAGCTGGCACAGGACGTACAGGGCTGTGGAGGCGCACTGGAGACCTGGTGCGTGGAGCCGGCACAGTTTTAACCAGACTGCTAGCACGCTCCTCAGGACGAGTATGGAGAGCTGACTCAGGTGGCAGTAAACTGATGACATGCTCCTTAGGGCGAATGTCGTGCATCATACACCAACCCAACAACTCTCTAATTTCTCTCTCCTCCAGTTTCTCCATCAGCTCTCTGACGGTCTCTGACTCTCTCCGTTCCTTCTCCTCCAGTTTCTCCCTCTTCTCCCAGACTGGCTCTGGCTCACTCCTCGGCTCCGCCGACCACCCCGTGTGCCATGAACCCCGGCGTCGTCACTGTCCTCCCTTCTCTCCTTGCGTCTGCTTCCACGGAAGGCTTTCGTGTCCTGACATGATTTTCTCCCAAGTCCAGGATGTCTTCTCCTCCTTTATCTCCTCCCAAGCCCAGGATACATTCTCTACCTGGGCACGCTGCTTGGTCCTGTTGTGGTGGGATCTTCTGTCACGGTTGTGTGTAGAGACGGACCAAGGCGCAGCGTGCTCTGAGTTCCACATCTTTATTTATGTGAAACTTACAAAAACAAAAGGAAACAAACAACGAACCGTAACATAAGAGGTGCTACATGCACTAACTCAAAACAAGATCCCACAAAAAACAGTGGGGAAATGGCTGCCTAAATATGATCCCCAATCAGAGTCAACGATAAACAGCTGCCTCTGATTGGGAACCATACCAGGCCAACATAGAAAAACAAAAAGACCAAGCTAGGAACACCCCCCTAGTCACACCCCGACCTAACCAAAATAGAGAATAAAAAGGCTCTCTATGGTCAGGGCGTGACAACTTGTGAGGCGTCTGTTTCTCAAACTAGACACTCTAATGTACTTGTCCTCTTACTCAGTTGTGCACCGGGGCCTCCCACTCCTCTTTCTGTTCTGATTAGAGCCAATTTGAGCTGTTTTATGAAGGGAGTAGTACAGTACACAGCGTTGTACCAGATCTTTAGTTTCTTGGCAATTACCCCACTAGTCTAAAGAAGGACAGTTTTATTGCTTCTTTAATCAGAACAACAGTTTTCAGCTGTGCTAACATAATCACAAATGGGTTTTCTAATGATCAATTAGCCTTTTAAAATGATAAACTTGGATATGTTAACACAACGTGCCATTGGAACACAGGAGTGATGGTTGCTGATTATGGGCCTCTGTACACCTATGTAGATATTCCATTAAAAATCAGCTGTTTCCAGCTACAATAGTCATTTACAACATTAACAATGTCTACAATGTATTTCTGATCAATTTGATGTTATTTTAATGGACAAAAAAATTGCTTTTCTTTAAAAAACAAGGACATTTCTAAGTGACCCCAAACTTTTGAACGGTAATGTACGTTTCTGGTGTAATGTATTATCACTGATTATCACTATAGCAACATTATTTTTCTTTATTTAATCACATTGTATCTACTCCTATTGTTGCAACACCATTGTTGTTGTGGTTGTGTCTGTATACACATGGTACAGTGTGGACACAGTAGTAGGACACTATCTGAAGACCAGGTACCTTCCCGCTGCGGACCTGCAGCAGTGTTGTACTTTAAGCCCTGTTGAACAGCAGCCTTCATTGGGCCTCAGCTATCTGATAGAGTCCATCCAAGTGGAGCGCTATTGAATCAAGAGAGTAAACCTCAGGGACATGGTCTAGCACACCCAGCTATATATATATATATATATATACACATACATATATATACACACACACACACACGCTGAACATACACAGCCCCTTGCTAATTGTGTAGACACATTGGTGACCATGAGATGTTGTGGAGTGCTGCTGTCTGTGCTGCACCAAGCAAAGTAAATATAATACTGTGCTCTCTGTGACCTGTAACCCCCTCACTGTAACAACAGGAGGTACACATTCCCATACTGTATGAGGTAGACCTGTAGTGAACCTGTAATAACCCATCACTGAAATACTATATCTCTAAGGACCAAGATGCACAATCCTATAATGTACTAGAACGTTACCTAAAAAAGGGTTGAAATTACACATACATTTGGGGCAAGTCAGGATTTGCCCCCAATTGAAAGATTTGAGTGTGATACTATCAAGACAATTGTTCACTCACACATTGTTTTATCCCTTGAGATTTTGACCCATTACCAGGCAGAGAATATACAAGATGCCTACTGTTTCAAAGGACTGCACCACGTCTGCTAAATGGCATATATTACTGTTATTATCATATGAAAAAGCCAGAGCAGAACTGCATCATGTGAAAAGGCCAGGCCAGAGCAGAACTGCATCATGTGAAAAGGCCAGGCCAGAGCAGAGCTGCATCATGTGAAAAGGCCAGGCCAGAGCAGAACTGCATCATGTGAAAAGGCCAGGCCAGAGCAGAACTGCATCATGTGAAAAGGCCAGGCCAGAGCAGAGCTGCATCATGTGAAAAGGCCAGGCCAGAGCAGAACTGCATCATGTGAAAAGGCCAGGCCAGAGCAGAACTGCATCATGTGAAAAGGCCAGGCCAGAGCAGAACTGCATCATGTGAAAAGGCCAGGCCAGAGCAGAACTGCATCATGTGAAAAGGCCAGGCCAGAGCAGAACTGCATCATGTGAAAAGGCCTAGATAGGAGACAGAGACCCATGGCGGTCAATGACGCCAGCACTCTCCCACTCTCAATTAAGGGCGAACTCAAGAATAGACCTTTCAAGTAGTTAATTAGATGAAGCCAGTCGTTCATTCAGCGGAAGACTACGCCACAAACAATGAGGTGGTTACCAGTCATGAGCGGCGTTAAAAAAAATACGGCTTATCACCATGGAGATGTGAGTTGGCTTCGATATCCCAACGTAAAAGAGTCGTCAGGTTGAAATGCAGATAGGATGTCATTATAATTTTTGGTGGCCTAATGACGGTCATTATGTGCCAGCCCTGATTGAATTCCATTTGTTAGTTCCACATTTGAGCCGAGTTGGAATAATTACCATTTAAGTGTCTCCATTAAAATTAATGTAAAATTGTTCATGGCCCAGACGTCTCTGGCTTTTTTGAGACTAACATGTTATTCTTTGATTGAGAACTGTTAAGAGGATGTTCTTTAGTTTTAGTTGTGATATAGAATGAAGGAGAACGTGAAATGGATAGGTGATTTTATGTTGATTTAATTGGAATACATTTAAATTATTGCATAGTGTTAAATCAAATATCATATTAATTAATGTAATTTAATCATTAAAGCATACCACATGGAAAACATTAGACTATTTAAAGGTCTACAATGTACAGTGCATTCGGAAAGTATTCAGACCTCTTGACTTTTTCCACATTTTGTTACGTTACAACCTTATTCTAAAATTGATTTTTTTAATTCCCTCATCAATCTACACACAATACCCCATAATGACAAAGCAAAAACAGGTTTTTAGAAATTCTTGCAAATGTATATTTTTATTTACAGAAATATTACATTTACATAAGTATTCAGACCCTTTACCCTTTACTTTGTTGAAGCACCTTTGTTAGCGATTACAGTCTTCTTGGGTACGACGCTACAAGCTTGGCACACCTCTATTTGGGGAGTTGAAAAACATCCCAACAGCATGATGCTGCCACCACCATGCTTCACCGTAGGGATGGTGCGAGGTTTGGCATTCAGGCCAAAGAGTTCAATCTTGGTTTCATCATACCAGAGAATCTTGTTTCTCATGGTCTGAGAGTCCTTTAGATGGCATTTGGCAAACAAAAAGCAGGCTGTCATGTGCCTTTTATCGAGGAGTGGCTTCCGTCTGGCCCCTCTACCATAAAGGCCTGATTGGTGGAGTGCCGCAGGGATGGTTGTCCTTCTGGAAGGTTCTCCCATCTCCACAGAGTAACTCTGGAGCTTACTTAAATAAGATATTTCTGTTCATTTTGATTTTTTTTTTTAAATGTGCAAAATGTAACTTTTTTTTGTTGCTGTGTGTAGATTGATGAGGAAAAAAGTAATTGAATCCATTTTAGAATAAGGCTGGAAGGTAACAAAATGTGGAAAAAGGAAAGCGGTCTGGATACTTTCCGAATGCACTGTATTGACTACCCTATGCATGCTTAACAAGTCTGACCTTATCATGTATGGATTAGACTGCAATCTAATTGACAAACACTTCTCAATGTGATCATCTTTCCACTATGCTCTGAGTGATCCACTGTGCTGTATTGATGCGATGTGCTGTATTATAAATAATCCAATCAACAGCAGTTGATACAATGACACTTATTAGCTACCACCTGAAATCTGACTGACACGACATGTCTGCATGTTTATGGAAAGGACATGTTTTGTCTGTCTGGTTTCGCAGGCCTAAAGCATGTTTCTATTGAGGAGCAATAACAAACAGCAGCATGTCTGGTGTCCTTGCCCGCTGCAGTGGTAGTCCTCTCATGAGCCTGTCCACCTGAGTGGATGTAAGTGTGTGTTTGTGTAGCAGGCAGCGTTAACACACACGCACACGCACACACACACACATACACACACTCCCCTAATACAGCCATTCCCTTGCACATTCACACAGCAGCAGCAGCAGCGGGCGGCCAGCCTACCAATGCACTCGGTGAGGGGATTTGGCCAGCACCTAATCAATCAATGACAGATTACCTCGAAAGCCACTTCCACAGCCATTAAGGCAGGACAAATGCAGAAATGCAACTGAACAACTTGGAGTTTTAAGCCAACAGTGGGACTTCCTGGTTATTTGTCAAAGTCACTGCTGCTGAGCCGCATGACTGGGTGCACAGAGCGAGTGTGTGGGGCGACTCACGTAGCAGACAGAGGCAAACCAACCAGGCGGGAGAGAGAGAGTGTGTGTGTGTGTGCCTGAATGTGTGTGTGTGTGCGTGGGCTTGTGTGTGAGCCAGCACGCGCGTGTGTGTCCCTATGTGTTTGCGCCTCTACAGCCGTGACTCAGTGGGCCCAGTGGCGTTTACAGTAAATCACATTGCCTTTATTGCCAGATTGAGTTGCTTATTGTCAATAGGCTCCGTTCAATCTAAGCTCCGACCCATCAGGGTCTTAGTCTCAGTCCATAAAGGACAGCAGACCACACACCAGCAGAGACACACAGGCCTTTCAGCCTGCCTACTCAGTCTATTTCCTTCCTGATTCTCTGAACGCTAGGCACTATGGAACAGTGACTGGGTTTCATTGTAAATAGTCTCATTTTTCTCCCTTAGGCTTTCATTGCTTTTTGAGGGTGTTATTTTTATATCAGTGTTCTCTATTCACTGGGGCTTTCTATGCAGTGTAACTGTACTTGATAAGAGACACCAACACAATCTTATTTCACATAGGTACTATTATCAAGGGAACGTATTGTGTTG